>NW_021621323.1:4777903-4836719 GCF_004785775.1 Grammomys surdaster
AGAAGAAGAAGAAGAAGAAGAAGAAGAAGAAGAAGAAGAAGAAGAAGAAGAAGAAGAAGAAGAAGAAGAGATGATGGTGATGATGGTGATGATGATGTGGTGGTGATTATGAGGCTGCTGTTGGTGGTGTTGGTGGTGGTAGTAATAATTATGGTGGTAATAGTGGTAGTGGTGATGACAGTGGTGGTAGTGGTGGTGATATAATATGGTGATGAGATGTAACTTAGCATTTGTGTGGATGTTATTTCAATAACTCTTCCCATCCCACACACAGTTCTTAAAACGTTGAGCTCTGAAAGCCGCCCACTCTTCTCTTCAAGTTGACTGCAGTTCTATGCTCCCTTCACCCTCTGAACCTACAGAGTGGGAAGCTTAGCGAGCAAAACCTCAGTCACTGTTCTTTTGAAGTAAAAAGTCCTATTGATACTCAGGATTGGATCATATCTGATAACAAGATGGAACTGAGGCTAAGTACATTCTCTTAACACTTCAAAGTGGACTTCGCTGTATTTCTCGAGCCACGTTTCTCAGATAATGGTGATGTTTATTAAATGTAACACAGGCAGACGATAGCGGTAGTGAGCACAGCAGATCGGTGGACTTCACTGCAGAGCCTCACTGAAGGCTCCTTCACATCCATCTCGTTACCTAAGACTTCGGAAGTGATTAAAGATACTGCAGTGGGAAGAGCATGGAGAAGACTCGTAGTTCTTGGTTTAAAACATCAGATTTATTTTAGCTTTGGTTCAAAGTTAAATGCAGCAGCCCTGCATGGTGCTGGTGTTTATAATATAAGCACACAGGACATTAGCCCGCTATACTGTGGCATGGATCAGCAAGAAAAGTTCAATAATATACTGCCAGCACAATAGGACAGCCTCATGTATGTACACATGTACACACACATGAGCATACATCATATGTAGAAAAACATAAACACCCCACTCTTCCACATGTATGTGCACATAAGCACATTCACATAGGCATGCACACATACACAAACATAGCTATACATACCCAACCCCACCCATATGCACACACACACAAACACCCCTTACCTCTCCCTGATAGATGCACACATCCACACATTTTAGCTGCTATTTTGTAAATGAAGAAATGAGTGTATAGCCACAAATGCATGACATTAGAGAAGGCAAATCAGACCTAACCTTAAATGTGGGTGAAATTTTGAGTCCTGAAGACATTGCAAATATTGTGTATTTCTCAAGCCATGTTTCTCAGATAATGGTGATGTTTATTAAATGTAACACACGCAGACGCTCAAATTGGAGAAATTAAGGTTTAACTTTTGTCAGTAAAATGAATAAAATTAAATAAAGGGAATTAATGTCTTCCTGAGTTGCTAATCTTTGCGCCTTCCTCATGACTGAAGCATACATCTAAGCATTAGTGGAATTGAGAATATCTGGTCACAGGCATGATTTAAGCTTTGACATATAAGGACACCTTTGTCAGAAACAGATTCTTTAGTTTCTTTATACTGAAGTCTTGAGAAATTTGAGGGGAGTAGCCAAAAGGACATTTGAGGAGCATTCTAATTTCATTTCTGTTACTATGATAGAATAGTCTGACAAAAAGCAACTTAAAGGAGGAAAGTGTTTATTTAGCTTACTGTTCATCATTTCAGGGTTGTCAAGACAAGAACTCAAAGCGCCTAGTCACACCACACCCAAATTCAAGAGCAAATAAGTACATTCTGATTACCTTCTTGATTGTTTCTTTCTTTACTGTTATATAATTCATGGCGCAGCCTAGAGAATACTGGCACCAACAGTGGGCTGCGACTTTCTATAGATCAAGACAATCTTCCACAAACATACTCATGGAATACATTGTTCTAGATAATTCTTTTATTAAGATTCTCCTCTTAGGTAATTCTAGATTGTGTCAAGTTGATACTTAAAACTAACCATAACTGGGAGAGAATATTATTATTTGTTGAGATCTATTGATACATTTTTTTTGCATTGTTCTTGACTAGAGCATTTGATCAGCTTATCTGAAGAATGTCAACACTGCAGAAAGTTCATTTATATTAATAAATGGTAATAGAAACAAATTATTTCCAAGTTTAGATAGATCTGTTTTAGTGGTAGAATAGAGGGATTTACTATCCTTGCCTTTTTAGGGAGAAATCTCAGGTTTGTAAAATTTTCTTGAATATAGACTTTCCTAGCCATTAGGAAAACCAGGAAAGGAAAATATTGGAATTTCATTTACTGCTAATATTTATAATTTATTTAATTATTTTAATAATATGAGGAAAGTATAATAGTTTCCATAGTTGACATTAGTAAAGAATAGAAGTTTACTTTTAAAAATCCAAAATAATGGTGTCAGTAGGGATGAGTTATTTCATTAGGGATGGGTTATTTCAGAGACCTCTCTTGATGGCTTTCTGATAACACACTTTCATCCATGACTATATATGGTCTTTTGGTGTGGTGTGTGTGTGTGTGTGTGTGTGTGTGTGTGCCTGCCTGCCTTCTAACTTCCCGTTCTTATAAAAATACTGGTATTATTGGATAGGTCTCATTCTAGAGACTTTATTACTTTTAACTATCTTAAAAAAAATCCTATCTCCAAACATGACCATATTCTTAGGTACTAAGAGTTAAGACTTTTCTCATGAGAGACAGCTTAACAGAAAGTTTTCTGCCCATAACAGAAAGCTATCAACTTAACCTCATTTTTTAGTATCTAAATTATTGTGAAGTCATTGATACCATCTACAGAAGCTTCCTCACCTTTTATAGTCAGTGGAAGCATGGACCACAGACATCCACATGGCTTCAGGTAGCATCACAGACCACAAATATCCACACGGGCTTCAGTGGTAACAGGCTACAGACATCCACATGGCCCCTGGCAGCAGGACCAAGGGTGTTAACATGGCCTTTAGTGGGAGCCCAGAATAGATAGCCACATGGTCTCTGGACTCAGCATAGACCACAGACAACACCATGGCCTTGGGTGACTCACAGTTGAGAATTAGAAACATAGAAGGTTTCTGTGACAGCCCTTCAAAAAGCAAAAGCCTAGACAGAAAGCTATTGAAAAGAACTCTTAAAAAATGTAATGAGGGTGCTGACATATAGCTCCTCACAGTTGATTTCTGGCAGGGATGGGGGTGGGGAAGGACTCAGTTTTCTTTCAGGGGCTGCCCACTGGGAGTTTGATCATGCTCCAGTTAGTATATAGGCAACATAAATTGGACTTGATATTTATTTTTCTTTTCTTCTTTCATTTTTTTTTGGGATGTCCCAAGAGTGGGGAGTAGACCAAGGATGACTGCAAAATGAATGTGATTGGGGTCCACTATGTGATATTCATAGATAACCAATGAAGATATGTTAAAGTCAACTTTCAAAAATAAGAATGTGTTTATTTTGAGTGTGCAGATTACCTTTTCTCAAAGGTATATAATAAGTATGTATATTCATATAGCCAACACCATCACCAAATTGTAGAGTATTATTACTCCCCCAGCTCCCCTGTGCCTTTCCTATTACTAACACTTCCCTCAATCCTGGTTCCAGGCAGCCATCAAATTATTTCTTTTTAGAATTTCGTGTGATGGAGTCCTGAAGCCTTCACACTACCGTGTCTGACTTCTTTTCTGCAGCTGGCTGCAGACTACCTTGAAGCACACGATGGGGGAGTTATATCAATGGCCTGTTCCGGTTTTCTTCCTGATAGTGTTTTATTGTGTGACTATACCCCACTCTTTGTTTATTGTTTATAGCTTTAGCAATGATGCAGCAAAGATACTAATGAACAGTTGACTATAGGGGTCTGTATAGCCAGCAAATACTTTGAGTTATCTTAGGTAAATTCATAACCAGAAACGCTGGATCATATGAGATAAACATGCTTATTTAAAAACAAAATAAAACAAGCCTGAGTTATCCAAGAGGCTTTTAAAACATTTCAAGCTATTGGCATGGCCTCCTTTGGATTCCCTCCACAGAGGCAGAAGATAAGTCTCTGTTGCTGAAGACAGCATGCATTTCAGAAGCAGGGTACAGAGGCCCCCCAGTGGGCTCCTGACTTGAATATGTACTCCCTGAAGACTATCATTCATGGTATAAGAAGGCACCATGCAAGCTTCCAAAGGAGGACAGCAAACAACAGCTACTATCCCTACGAAACCACAACAATGGCCAGCATGGTACCATAGCCAACTCAAAAAGTGCACCGGTAGCACACATATTTTGTCAGTCACCAGTTGGATTTAAATTAACTCAACAAGAGGGAAACCATGCTCACTACTCAGGTCTAGTACTCAGGTCTACACACATATGTGACTAAAAAGTGTCCTTCCTCATCCATTAGGCTTTACTCTGACCCCCTTGGCTCTTCTTCATCCCCCGTATTCCTGTCATCTTCATTCTTGTCGCATATATTTCACGCCTTACATTTTTTAAAGGTTCTTTCTCTCTTCCTTAAGATTTATTCTTTATCTCTGAGTTTTCCTTTCTATTTTCATGACCTATATACATATATACATATATCTATACACACATATTTATGTACACACATATGTATTTGCACACACATGTAGATTTAATGCTAGATTCTGTATTTAAGAGAAAAGATGCAGTGACTACCTTTCTGAGTCTGGATTATTTGATTAAATATAATTCTCTAGTTTTATTAATTCCCCCTCCCAAATATCACTAGTTTTTCCTTATGATTAACAAAATTATGTTGGGTATACATACCATATTTTGTTCATCCATTTATTCTTTGATAGATATCTTGGCTGGTTCTATATTTTTTTAAGATTTGTTTGTTTGTATGTATATGAATACACTGTTGTTGTCTTCAGACACACCAGAAGAGGGCATCAGATCCCATTACAGATGGTTGTGAGCCACCATGTGATTGCTAGGAATTGAACTCAGGACCTCTAGAAGATCAGTTAGTGCTCTTAACCACTGAGCCATCTCTCCAGTCCCCTGGTTCTGTTTCTTAAGCTTTAGCACAACAATGACAATAACAACTACCATTACCAAACCAAACCAAAGCAACTCAACATGAGTAAATGTCTCTGGGGTATGTTGACTTACCCAGAAGTCATAAGCTGTTTCATATGATTCATTTGAGAAACCACCACCACCATACCGATTTCTCTTCCCAGAAGTGGTGTATAAAGTTTCTCTCACTTCACTTCCCAATCAGCCCTTGTCGCCACTTGTTCCCTTGGTGATAGCCAGTTTTCTGGCACAGAGTACAGTCTCAAACCAGTTTCAATTTACATTTTCCTGTTAGCTGTGGATGGTGAAGACCCATTCAAATATTTGTGTTCATGTTTCTTTGAGAACTGTTTATTCAACTAATCAATGCATTTATTGTTTTGGATGACTTGGTGTTTTGGTGTTTAACTTTTGGAATTCTTTATGTTTTCTATGTATTAATCCCTTGTCTGATGTGTAGTTGTTAAGAGTTTTCTCTCAGTCTGTACATTCTCTTTCACTCTTTAATGGTTGTTCTTGCTGCTGCAGAAGTGTTTTTTGTTTTGTTTGTTTTATTAATTTCACACCACACTTTCTTCATTCTTAGGATTATGGTTGGTACTATTGGAGACCTTTTTAGAAAGCCTTTGTCATATCTTGGAGAGTTTGCATATATTTTTCTTAGTACTTTCAGTGTTTCAGGTCTTACATTAAACATTTAATTTAATTTCAAATGGATTTAGTACAGGGTGAGTGATATGGATTTAGTTTTATTTTTCTACATGTAGGTATCTCGTTTTACTGGCACAATTTATAGAAGTGCATCTCTTCTTTCCCCATGTATAATTTTGAAACCTTTATGAAAAATTAGGTGGTTGTTCATGTATGCTTATTTTGGGGCCCTCTATATTTTTGGCCTGGCCTACATGACAGTTTTTGTTTCACTATCATGCTGCTTTGCTAATATGGCTTTGTAGTATAGTTTGAGATCAGGCATTATGTTTTTAGCATTGGTCTTCTGGCTCAGCATGGTTTGGACTATTGGAGCTTATTTGGGCTATGCCATTGGAATTTTGATGAGAAGTGCCTTGACTCTAGAGAACACTTTCAAAAACATAGGCATTTTTCACAGTATTAACTCTGCCATTTTGTGAGCATTGGAGGCCTTTCTAACTCTTATTGTCTTCATTTTCCTTCTGTAGTGTCTTAAATTTTAGTTGTGGAAGTATTTAACTACTTTGTTTAAAGTGTCACTAGATGTCTTATATACATGAAGATATTGTGAATGGATATTTTTTTGTGACCTCATCTTCAGCAAGATTGTTACTGGCTATTGATTTTCATATGCTGATTTTATAATGTTATTTTGCTGAAAGTGCTTGTAAGATCTAAGAGCACTTTCATGAAGCATTTAGTTTTTTTTAAAATATATTATGTAATTTCCTATTTGTATCCATTGTAATTGGTTTATTTTGTCTTATTGCTCCAACTAAGATTTCAAGCATTATATCTGGGGAAATCAGGTCACAGGGGACAACCTTGCCTCAATCTTCATCATAAAGGAATTTCTTTTATTATAATAGTGATGATTACTTTTCTGTTATTAGTTTTCTGTTCAGGTATGTTCCTGCTATTCTTAGTTTCTGCAAGGATTTTATATGAAGTCATGTGGAACCTTGTCAAGGGGATGATCATGAAATTTATGTTTCTGATTCTATTTATGACTGATTTGTATATATTGAACAGACTTTACTTCTGAGAGTTGAAGACAGTTGGTCATAGTGAATGATCCCATTAACACATTCTTCAAATTCATTTGCAAGTATTTTGGTGTCTTTTTAATCAGTCTTAGTCTGTAGTTTTGTGTGTACGTGTGTGTGTGTGTGTGTGTGTGTGTGTGTGTGTGTGAGAGAGAGAGAGAGAGAGAGAGAGAGAGAGAGAGAGTCTGGTTTTGGAATCAGATCCGAATAACACTGGCTTCAGAGAATGAGTTTGATAGATCTCCTTCTTGTCCATTTTGCGGAAGAGTTTGAGGAGTATTGATGTTATCTCTTCTTTAAAAGTTTGGTAGACACAGAGAAAGTTTCACTCTCCATGTTTATTGCTGCTCTATTCAGCACAGCAGGGAAGTGCAACTAGACTAGATGTTTATCAAGAAAAGAAGGAACAGTGAAAATCTGGTACACATATAAAATGGAATATTACTGAGCTATAAAGAAAACTGAAATAAAATTAGTAAGAGAGTGTATAATACTGAAGTCACCCCATCTCAGAAAGAAAAATAATTCAGATTTGCCCCCTCAGATGTAGATCCCACCTTACAAGGTATACATGCATGTATATAACAGATATAAGAGTGGGTATATTATAAAATGTAGCGAGAATAAAAATAGTAAGAGAGTGCACTATTAGGTTATGAAGAAGAAGCAATGGCGATAAAAGCCACAGGACACATGAAAGAAGATATAAAGGTAATTGCTTTTCTAGTTTAAAGTCTGTCGTGGATTTCTTTTTTTCATTTTTGTGGTTGGTCACTGCATGACAATGTAACTGATAGTGCAGGCACATGATAGTGATGCTCCCTGGCTTCAGAACGGACGTTCTAACTGGATGAAAGTTCACTCAGCTGTACAAAATTTGGGTCTGGAAAAGTGGCTATCAGGATAGATTAACCTGACTGCATAGTGATTTCTTTTTTAAATCTTGCAAGTTATTTACGATAAAGTGATTTGAAAAATGATAGACTCCATCAGTGACTATGTATGGCCTGAGGTTTGCTTTATTAGGAGGTTTTTTTTTTTTAATTGCTGCCTCAGTCTCATTCCTTTTCATAGAGCTGTTTAAGTTGCTTATATATTTTGGATTTAATTTTAGTAGATAATACATATCAAACAATTTCTCCAGAATTATTTTGTAAGACTTTTTGATACCTCCCCCTCCTAACAACAGCGTTTGAAATAGAGATAAAAGTGAGCATACATTTTAGTTTTTGAATTTAAAGGTAAAATTTAGATTTTTAAACACTTATGTTAGAGTAGGTGTCTCATAAGTGAGCTTTTTTTCTTTTATGGTAATTCTTTTTTTGCTTGTTATCACAAAGTTGATCTATTAGTTTTTTTTTTCTTTTATTGGATATTTTCTTTATTTACATTTCAAATGTTATCCCCTTTCCCAATGTCCCCTCTGGAAACTCCCTATCCCATCCCTCTCCCCCCACTTCTATGAGAGTGTTCCCCCACCCACACCCATCTCCCTGCCCTGGCATTCCCCTACACTGGGGCATCGAGCCTTCACAGGACCAAGGGCCTCTCTTCCCATTGATGCCTGACAAGGCCATCCTCTGCTACATATGTGGCTGGAGCCATGGGTCCCTCCATGTATACTCTTTGGTTGGTGGTTTAGTCCCTGGGAACTCTCGGGTTGGGGGAAATCTGGTTGGTTGATATTGTTCTTCCTCCTATGCAGTTGCAAAGCCCTTCAGCTCCTTCAGTCCTTTCTCTAACTCCTCCATTGGGGTCCCCATGCTCATTTCAATAATTGGCTGCGAGCATCTGCCTCTGTATTTGTCAGGCTCTGGCAGAGCCTTTCAGGAGACAGCTATATCAGGCTCCTGTCAGCAAGCACTTCTTGGCATCCACAATAGTGTCTAGATTTGGTGACTGTATATGGGATTGATCCCTAGGTGGGGCAGTCTCTGGCTGGCCTTTCCTTCAGTCTCTGCTCTACACTTTGTCTCAGTATTTCCTCCCGAGAGAATTTTGTTCCCCCTTCTAAGAAGGACCGAAGCATCCACACTTTGGTCTTTCTTCTTCTTGAGCTTCATGTGGTCTGTGAATTGTATCTTGGATATTCTGAGCTTTTAAGCTAATATTGACTTATCAGTGAGTGCATACCATGTGTATTCTTTTGTGATTGGGTTACCTCACTCAGGATGATATTTTCTAGATTTTATGACAATTCTTATTAACTTGATTTGATAAAATATCATGAATGAGTGCTGATTTTTTTCTGATGCCCCTTTCTGTCTAGTGAGATAAAAGCACAGCATTTTCTTCTTTACTTTGTTAATTGTCTGAATTATAATGATTGATTTTCAAAGAGTAGACACTTGGATCTTTGGGATTAATCTCACTGCCAGAAGTTTTTAAAATGTGCTGGATTTGATTTACTAATACTTAGTTAATATCTTTTCCATTTCCATTCATGAGAATTATTTATTCGTTCCTTTTCACTTTTTCCCTTTTCAACCATCTTTGCCTCAGCTGTTACTAAGTCAACACGATCTCATCAGTTTAATCGTGAGGTGCTCATCTTTTATTATTTTTCTATTTGATTGTGAATCTACTTTATCGACTGATTTTAATAATAATCAGTTCATTTATTTCATTGGGAGCATGTACATATCTATCTATCATCTATGTATTTAAATTTAGGCATGATAATATCTGAAATTTATGTTGTGTTTTTTTATGTTGCATTTTGTTGTCTTGATTTCAGGAAGTATTCTAAATATTCAGCAGATTGGCTTAAGTCTTACAAGCTGTGCTTGTAAACTATGTCAGAGCTCATCCAGAGACATCCTCACTCTGCAGTATTCCAACACCTCTACTAAGGTGTGAATATCTGGGTTCATTAATCAAGGTGACCCAGAAGGGTTTTCAGGCACTATTTGTCTCCATGGTTTCTGGGCTGCATCTGAGGCAAAGAGCACACAGTCCACAGCTCCCACCTCCTTGGTAGTACTCCTGGTCTCTCAATTGTACTCTGCTTTGAGAAGTTCTTATACTATTATTAACAGATACAGTTTCCTGCGTGTAAGGTTTTTTTTAAGGCTTTTCTCTGTGTGAGTTCTTATCTGATTCTGCGTTCCACCAATCCCAGACACTTCAGCTCCCTTCCTCTCATATATTTCTCTCAACTCCAAATGAAGAGCACACTTTGGTTAAGGATTCTTCTGTATGCTACTGGTTCAGACTGAGCTACTGTGAGTGCTCCTTAAAGGTTTCTCCTGCACTTGCATGCATTCTAGGTCAGTGCCACCTGTAGTGTGCTGTCAGAGATGATTGTTTAGGTTTTTAAGTGTTAGTGGTGGAATGCTCTATTTTTTCCCCATTTTTAAAAACAGGGACTGGGAGCATCACCGTCTCATTGCTTTGTGTGAGTCGGAAAACCGAGGCCTGTAACCACAAAATAGAGAAGTAACCACGAAATAGAGAAGTGAAGGGCAGCATGGTGGTCATGGGCTGGAAGACACAATCTTCAGTGTAGCTATTAAACTAGATATGTTGACTTGTACATCTTTAGAAGATGCTTCTAATATAATATCAGCTCTGGTGTTTTTAGCACAGTGCAAGCTTGGCTCACGGCACTGGACAGAGTGATAACTCTCAATGATTTTTATTATTGCTTTAGTAGAATTTTATTTTATTTAAAAACAAATCCCGATTTAAAACATCTATGGCCTCTTTTTCATTTCTAAATGTTAAACATGTCCTTGGCAACTTTCATATTATTATTGGTGACATCTATTTTGGTAGAATTTATTTATTTCATGTCTTGGAATATACTATTGAATACTTTACCATGGCCTATTAAATACTTTTTTCTTTAGAAATTTATATCCCAGAAGATAAATTAGTATGTCCAAGCCCACAGGACCCCAAAGTGCACTCTTTGAATGGGATAAGAATTGTTTTTTTTTCCAGGGAAAACTTTTCTTTCACTTCTCTTTCGTGCTCTCTTCTCTTTCCAAATCCTTTCTTCCTCACCCATTTTCTTTCTTTTCTTCCTCCTCTTCCTCTTCTCATCTTCTTCCTCTTTCCCAGGATTTCACTCTGTAGCCTAGACTGTCCAAAGACTCAGCAAGTAGCCCTTGCTAGCCTAGGACCTTCTGTGATCCTGCCTCCATGCCCCAAGTGCTATGATCACAGACTAGAGCCACCACATTTTGCTCCTGAGGATGTTTTAAGGGACAATTTTGTGGATGCTCCATCCCAGATTCTTCATTCAGCATACATGTCAGAAGTTTAACTTGTCCTATGGGAGAATACCTTCTATATTCCTGATACACTTTGTATTGTGAATATTCCACAATCATCCATGTATTACAGGTTTGGTTTCCATATGTGCTGCTTTGGGAGATGGTAGGTTTTTTAAGAGATAGGGCCTAATGGGTACTGAGGCCACTGGGGTTGTGTCCTAGAAGGTGATGGGGTTTGTTCTCTTTTATGCCCTGAGCTTGAGAATGGTGATATCATTCCATCATGCTTTTCTATTGTGACATGGTATATTGTTACAGGCAAATGGTATCAAATGGCCATGAGTTCGATTCCCTTGAACTGTCAACTTTTCTCTTTAGAGGTTGGGTCACCTTAGGTATTGGTTGTAGTGATGAAAAGATAACATTATCACTGATTGAGACCATAGCAGACCCTTGAAATAATACAGATAATTGTTTTTACAATCTCCTATGGTATCCTAGGAGGAAAGGTATCTATGGATACTCAGGTTTCTTGTATAAAATGATGACATATTTACATATAAACAATACAGATTCCGCATGTACTTTAAATTATTCTCAGATTATAAAGCTAAAATAACTCAATGTAACATAATTATAACAACAGATGCCACACTGTGTATTTACAGAACAAAGACAACACAAACTAGGCTGTAAATGCTTAGTGTAGACACAAGTCTTTTCCTATTCTTTCTCATCTGAGATTCATAGAGAATGGGAACTGGTGATACAGAAAACTGTATGGCCACTCAAAATGCAACTGTGTATGTGTGTATATACACATATGTCTTCAGTGTTTAATCATAGCCTGGGACATCAGTATTTCAAGTCCTGGCCTTACTGACATGCACAGTTATGTCACAATATTTAAAATATATTTTGTTTTTATTTTATTGAACCATGATCTATCTATCTATCTATCTATCTATCTATCTATCTATCTATCTATCTATCTATCTATCTATCCTATCATCAAACTGCCAAACTGCATTTACTTATTTTTGGTATCAAACTTAGGATTTCATGCATACTAGGCTATTGAACTATATCCAGAGCTCATCACCTATAAAATCTCAGTGACAGGTAGAAAGGAGAGAGAAAAGCCAGAAGAGCATTAACACGTCCATCACTGAAGGTTAGATGATGCCATAAGCTGATCCTCATGGACTTAAATATAGATGATAGGAAAGTAAGAGATGTGTCAGCCATATCTAATGCAATATTTCAGCTCAATAAGGGGACGTTTAGAAGTTGTGCCTTATGAGCAGTGACAGCTTGTGTGTCAGCCAGTGACACCCACTTGTCTCAGGTGAAGGCACCAAGTAATTAGCTCTTGCTGATTTTTGGATTTTTGATAGACTTCTACTCATGTTATCATGTAGCACAAACACATGGAAGACCTTGATTTTTATCTAAATGACATCTGAACAGTACATTATTATTATTAAAACTTCTTAATAATGTCAGGTATGGAAAGAAATCATCTAATAAACCATCAGAAAACTTTCAGTAATGGTATTATTGGCTTGAAACAAAATACTTTATCTTTTCCAACATTTAAGTTGTTTTAAGTACAAAGTTGAGATTTCTTTGAAGTTGATGCCACCAAATTACCTGAGTATGGCCAGAAATTCTCTGTTATCAGTTTGACCCTCAATACCTAGCTGACACTATGGTTGTTGGCTTAGAGAAGTTCCCTTATTACCAGCTCTTACTCTGGAATGATCAAATCAGTACGGATGATGTTTATGAAAGTTAGAGAAAAGTCATTTTACCTGAAGTAGGAGTTTGTTTCTTTACAATACAAAAACTATTTTAAAAGGTTTTTTCTGAGGTGGTCATTGGAACAATCTAGAATAATGACAAATATCCTCTAATGGGGATGCTACAAACGCTCTCTCTCACTTTTAACCTAAGAAATAGTCTTAAGAAGAAAACGTATGTGGTGTAGATTCTTCTTTTCTGTTTTTTCCTCCTATTTTGCTATCCCTCTTGCAGAAAAATAAAGAGAAATCCATGAGAACTGTATATGTGCTTGCTTGATACCTTTGATAAGATGCAGCTCAAATATTAGGAAGATAAAAATCAAAATGATTACATGACCCTTAAGCTGAAAGATTTCATTACATCACAGTAAAAGAAATCAACATGATTCTATGACATGTCTGTCCATCTTCGCCTTCCCTCAGATCAGTAAGACAGCTTTTATTGGGTTCAGCTACAGAAATCATCGATGTTAAAAAGAGCTACCATGTGAAGCTTGTTAATTCTTGAAATTTCCCCCAGAGCTCCCGCCATCTTGACATTTTGGCCTCACGTGTCAAGAAAGTGGTCATGGTTGATCAAGATTTCAGCAGCAGAATCAATTCTTGATGGGGGCAGTGCTATATTTTTATGAATTTTCTGGGAAGGCGACTCATTAGAAAATAATATCTCAAGTATTGATGAGCTGTTGAATTTCTAGAGACTGGAGTTTTAGTAATTATGGATCTTCCCGTGTCTTATATTTTTAAAAATAAGTAAATAAAACTAACCACAGAGATAGTAGCAGTGAAATGGTTCAATCAAAGGAATCTAACCCTGATATCACAATCACCCAGGCATTCTTGCCAGATGGTGTGAATTACAAGTGAGAGAAACCAAAGAAATGGTGATGATTCCTTTCCCACTATTACTGGCTTATACTTTAGTCCTTTGGTCCTTTGGTGCTTTTTACAGATGTTTTTTGCATATTCTGATGAGTCCTCATATTCCAACTCAGAGCTAGCCACAATTATGGAGCTACAATGCCAGTGCCACACCAGTCGTGATGTAATGTTGAACATGCTGAGTACAGCCATTATTTATTAAAAGTAACACTTGAAAACATGAATAACATACCTGTCTCTACAGAGAAACATGGTATGATTTCTACTTAACATTTATTAACACACTTGCAAAATTCTCCATGCATTAACACAGTGGGAAACAATAAATACTGACACTGGCTAACACAAGAACACAAAGAAAACAAGCAAGTCTCCATGGATCGGGGCTATAAAACCTGGAAGATCTAAACTCAGCTAGGGCCTGTCTTCCAGCAGTCCACCTGCCTGGGCTGGAGATCACAGTTCCTCCTAGAAAAGTCCCTGAATACTGGAGTCATTCAGTTTTCTACATCTCACACAGGAGCTAGCCAGAGCTCTTTACGATTCTGTCAGGTGATGGTATGCCATTCCTTTGCTGGGACAGGTAACTGTTGTGGACTGGTGAGGAGACTGGAGATTGTCTTGGTTCCTCAGGACTTTTTCTTCTTTCCACCCTTGGAGTTTAGAAGCTGAAGATGATGCCTGTGAATGACAAAAACAACAAAAGCTCAGATCTAAGGAAGGGAAGAACCCGGAGGTAGTGTGGAGGACTAGGTCTTGGCAAGACATGCTGGGGACTTCCTTTAATTGTCATACACAGTAGTCACATGAATGGCATACACACTTCAGAGCCAGACTCTGAGTGGAGAAAGAGATCTTCCCCAAACTGGCCCTCACTCCACAGTCCTGATCTTTGATGCTATGTTTGTGATTCACTCAAGCCCACAGGCTGGAAATATGGCTGGCAGCCGCAGCATGGTTTCTACCCTTTCCCAACCCACGTCCAACCTATCAGCACATCATGATTTTGTTTTAAACATTAGTGGGTGCTGAACCCTGAGCACAGGACCTGGTACATCTCCCAGTATGACACCAAATCTGCAGTATAAGGGCTTTATTTTCTAGTGTCTTATTGACCTTCCTATTGTTATAAATGTAGCATGTGATAGGATGGATTTGAACTGATGAGATGGGATCTTTCTGTAATTGGTTTCTTATTTCTTATGTAAGATTTTATTCTCCCAGTTGAAGTCAAGGGTCAAAAGTTTTGGAATTCCTGTCTGCCCTGCCAATTCACATTAAAAATAATTGCCTGCAAGAAATGCAGATAATCAATAGCTCAAATAGAAAGCATTAAATATATCTAGAATGTTCATTTGAGGTGAAAAGTGTCAACGTAAGTGGTTGTCTGCACACTGCTGCTGCACCCAGATTCAGAAAGTTCTTGGCTCCTTCCCTTAATTCTGATAAACTCACCCCAATTCATTATGAGTCTCTCTGTACTGATGTCTGATTTCTAGTTGACAGCCTGGGAATCACTCACTGGTTATTAAATTCTAAGTACAGTCACAGAAATATGTATGTTGGAGAGAAAGTAACACAAATAGATAGTGCAATTGGCAGATGCCACACTGGCATCTTCCCACTCCTTTCTGATCTTTACTTTTCAGAAGATGGTTATACAATTTCAGACTTATTCAGAAGTGCAACAGGAGTTCTGCTAGCTTTGCGAATCAAAAGACAAGAAATCCTATCCCATGGAATGAAGATATTATTTGTGTGTGTGATATGTATATATTATGTATGGTGTGGCTCTATATCTTTAGACATGTTTTCACGTACACAGGCACATGTGGAGGGCAGAAATTGACGGTGTATGCCTCAATCATTCTTACTATATTGAGGGAGGGCTTCTCAATTGAACTCAACTTACCAGTTTAGCTAGGAAGGCTAGTTAGCTTTCTTGCTTCGGGAACAGCCTGTTTTCACCTCAGAGCTAGGATGACAAGGGTTCTGCCACACTCATCACACATTTACATGGGTTCTTGGATACACAGTGCATAAAGGAATTTTAATCCAGCAACATGACTACTTTGATCACATCCAAAGACTTTCTAGGTCTGTGTGATCCAGCTGGAATGCAGACAAGTCCTTAATACACAACTTTTTCTTCTCTTCCTTTTTCAACCCCCCCCCCCGAACTGAATAGAAGGAAGTTCATTTTTATCCAGGCTGAACAATTGGCTTCCACATCTTGAGTACTCTGTAAGTAAGAAAATATCTCCTTACCAGGCCTTGGGTTAAAAGAAAGCTACAGTTAGCTTTCAAGGAAACTTCCTTTACATGAATTGATTCTCATGTATTCATCATGTATTACCACTCTCAGTTTCTCCAACTGGGCTCCCAAAAGTGACTATCAAAAATAAAGGAAGGATACAGCCCTAGATTCCTCTCTTTGCAATACACACCTAGTAACACACTAGATGCAGGTGAGGTTATGATGATAACGTTATCTGAATATAGATGGCATCTCTGGTGCTGTCTGCTGTTCCCGATGAAGGAAGCATGGGCGTTATCATGTATTCAGCAGACAACTGAGTGTCAGTTAGACGACCAGACTAACAGCTTAGCAGTAGATACAAGCAGTGCACTGAACAGGGGCACTCATTACCCTGGACATGTTACTCATGTGATGACCAGGTTGGTCAGGCCAGTACTGGACATGTAAGTACTTATTGGTTCATTTGATTTTTATTGTTTATTATGAAGGATACGTTTCTCTGTTTGTTCTATAAAATAACAAGTACTGTAACAGCATTTAGTCATTGCTTCCTGTAAGAACCAAATCAAGATCAGAAGGTCTCCTAATAAGCTTCTAGGAAAGCCTAAGGCAGTTTCACATGAAGCAATTCCAGAGCAGCCTTGACAGGAAATAAGAAAGATACCCACATTGCACTGGCGTCTGGTCCAGAAAAGGAACATGTGGTTCCAAACATAGGATGTAAATGCTTCTGAGGTTTTCCTTTTTTTTTTGGAATAATATGGCAGCATGAATTTTTCCATTTCTATCTAGTCTCCCTGAGTTACTAGAAGGGCTGTGTTCCTCATCTGGTCATGTAGCAAAAACAAGTCTTTGTGATTAGTGGGGAATTAAGAAACCTTAACTGAAATTGCATTTTTGGTCTTTCTGTTCAAATGGCTTTGTACACATATCTATGGTTCCTAGATTCAGAGAGAAAGTGCCTTCTAATTAGATCCCTACAGATGGGTGGGTCTTCTCTGGAGCTCAACCACAAGCTGTGAGTCAGCGTATGGTGGAGAGATTCAACTTTCACCTCATACATCTTCTGTACGGTGTCCCTTCCTACAATACACTACAGGTCAGTCAGCACTGTCCTCATGTCCTGCAAGTTGTCATTACATTGTAGAACCTTGCTTAACCCAGGTGGAGGAGGTCTGTATTCACAGGAAGCATCATCCAAAGGAAGGGAGAGTAAACTGTGTCATTCCTTATGCCAGTGGGGAGGGTCGCTGGAAGAATATTCTATAATCAAGACAGTAGTGGTCTCTCTGGTAGCTTTTCTTATCATTTTTTTTTAGATGAATAGCCAATGATGTTCTCCTTGACACCAATCATTAAGTGTTCAGGGTTTAAATGTCTATGAGATAATCTGAGGTCTAGGCAGCTAAGAAACCAGATATTAATGAGAATCTCTGGGAATGGAATTAGGAAACTTACATATTTATTGCCCAGGCGTAGGGAGGATCCATCACAACGTCAGTTCTTGGTTTTCCCCTGTGCAGAGTGCTCGCCTAAGAACAGAGGATAAGTTTGATCTATGTGCTCAGAGAGATGAAATATGAAACTAAAGTTTCCTGGGCTTTCTTTTTCTTTTTTTCAAGAGAAGTTCAATTTTTCTTCAAGATTGTCATTAAAGCCACAGTTTGCCTCTTGGTATTGCCTGGAAATTATTTAGTAAGATTTATGAGTTTTCTTTGGCTGTCATCTCTTTTCACCCTAAAGGAGGCTTGCTTGCTAACTCCCTGGGGGGTAACAAGGGGACACAACAGCAGAGGAGCCAGGTGGTTCATTAGTGACTCTCTTGTTACACAAGGTGCCTTTCCCTAGGCAAACCCACAGTGTATATTTATAGCGCCATTTTATCAAAGGTATTCTTAGGTCCTTCTGTTTAAATTATTCAATGGAAACTTTGGGGAAACAATTTATAAGCCAATAGGAACACTTTAGTGACATTGAGGGAAGCATATAGGTGATACCCTTCAAAATTTGAGCCATATTCTGCTATTGAGTATGAAGGTAAAAGGATGAACTTGGGTAGTGGGAAGATGAGAGTCCCAGAGTAGTTTTTACATGGTGCTAAATTCACAATGGGCGTGTTTCTTCTGACCTGCATCCTTCAGGGAGTAGCCAATCTTAGTGCCCATCACTATCTCTTGGAGCCTTATGGGAGCAAGTCCCCAGTTCTTAGGATCCATGCCATCATTTCACTCTAGCTTTTATCTGCCAGTGGTTAACACAGCTGTCTTCTGGTGACAAAGTATATGTCACTAGCTACTTTCACAGGTGTGCTAGTCATACATGGTGTCAGAGAACTACAAGACAGACTCAGGTCTCTTCCCAATTGTGTTCCTTAGGTCCTGTGCTGCAAAAGTTGCTGAGCATAGAGTGACAGCCCTTGCAGCCCCAACCACACTACAGCCTTCTCCTCGGACTTCTTTAGCTTGCCAAAGGCACCTCACTTACCTGGAGCCCATGATACCTGATAGATATTATATAAAGGGCATCACACAAGAATTCATTTCACTCCTTAATATTTAACCTTACATTCTGTTCAACAACATCATGATTTGGGCGACAGTTATTTTAGTAATGACATCTGTATGTAGTGATTTGAATGAGAAACGCCCCCCAGGTTCATATATTTAAACGCCTGGTCTTCACTTGGTGGCACTGTTTTAGGAGGTCATGAAAGTGGAGCCTTGCTGGGAGTAGGCTTCGAGGGTTCATAGCCTTGCCATATTTTCTGTTCTCTATCTTTGTCCTCAGTCTGTGCATGAAAATGTGGTTCACTTCCTGCTCCTGCTGCCATACAATGCCTTGTCCACCCCAAGACTCTCTCCCTCTGGAACTATAAGCTAAAAGAAACCTTTTCTTCCTTTGGTCATGTTATTTTATCACAGCAATGGAAAATAGCTAATACACTGTGACAAAAAAAACCAAACCGAACCAAACCAAACCAAACCAAACCAAACCAAACCAATCTGAAACAAAAACACAGAGCACATTCTTGTACCTAGCGCAGAAGGAGTAGCTGGCAATAAGATAGCAAAGGCCAAGAGTGGCTGCATCAAGCCTGTGCTTCATATGTAATTTAAAATCCATTTTATATTATCTTTTTTCCTATTTCATAGTATACATAATGTGATCAAATACTTTCTTCAATTTTCTTATACCGTTCTTTGTATGCGAAAAGGGAAGCAAAATGTATAGTTTCTGAGTTATAGTTTGAGAGTCCCATTCAGCCAGTTGTGTTGGACATATATTCTGCACTTAGACACAGTGGTATTTAACTTGGCTAGATTTTTTACAGAAGCCAAGCACATTCTTCTGAGCTGCACATGATTTCTCTTATTCAAAGACAAGCTCCACCTTTAAATAGGTATGAACTACATTTTCAGCGGCAGACTGCTTAGTAAAGATCATAGAGAAAGGAAGCAAGGTGTGTGGGTGATGAGCACAGTGATTCAGCCAGAACAAAAGGATTCAAGGAAAGGAAACTGTTGACACTGAGAAAAAAAATAAAAACATTTACCCAGGATCCCTAAAGCATCTAGAAACTGAAATAATTTAGCATGCACTGTATAAGGCTGTAGAGTTTTTTTCTTTTTTTCTTTTTTGTTTTTTGCTTTGTTTTTGTTTTCTTGGAAACATTTACTTATTGACTTCTATTACAACATAATGAATTTTGAAATTAAAGTCCTGAAATTTCATAGTGAAACAATAACCATATCCCCCAAACATTTATGGCTGCTGTGACTTGGATTTCATTGTTCTCCCACTTAAGCATGTTAAGTACCAGTGTATGCCTTAGACCTTGAAGTAAATATTGCAAGCTGCAGTAATCTTTGATTATGGTTTGTGAGTCGTCTGAGGTCTCCTTGATCAGATGAGTTTTTAATTTAAATATTTTGAGAAGATCAAACCGGTGATGGTAGAAAAAATTGAGCTATTCAATCATTTCAGGTTCTATTCTATATTTTAGAATATTTTAGGAAAGATTTCAACATCGGTTCTGAGACAAATTGGCAAAATAATTTCCAAAATGAAATTCTTATAAGTGGTGAGAATGGTTTTATAAAGATGAAACATTTGAATTAGTTTGAAAGGCAATGAGAAGCCATTTGATTGAGAACACTGAAGAAGCCACCACGTGCTGATAGCAATAGGCTTTAATCAAAATTCAGGCCATTTAGGGGTCATTATACTTAGCTTAATTATAGACTATTAAAATCTATTCAGAATCATCAGTTTCTATCTGATCCAGGGGTTTCCCATGGAAAACAGCTGGATTACCTTTGAGGTAATTTTGAAAGCAGTGTGATTCCCAAATCCTACTGGGAACCAGTGAGAGTATAAAGTATCAGACACTACTTCTTAATATTCCCAAGATAATATTTCTGCTTTATACCTGGGTCCTGACAACTCCTGTAGAAAGAAAAAGGAAACTTATACGGGGAGGAGGGTCATTTATCTACCACGGTCAACTTCATTTAGTGATGGATGACCATCTCATTGTGAGAGAGCCAAATCTGTCTTTCAGTTTGCAAAACAGAACTCAAGAGGGTTTCATTCTGGGGCTGTTTTTGATAGTGGTAGTGTTCTCTTGAGAAACCCATGATTCTAGTGAGAGCTGTCATTTTCTTAGAAATGGGTGGGAGACAACCTCAAGTGGTCTTTAGTATAGCCTGCTCCTTGCAGATATCGCTAGGAGTTCCTGTACAACTCCTCGTCTCATAGCTCCAGTAATGCAAGGCCCAAGACTCCATTTTATGAAAATGACATTTTAAAGATCCTCTTCTCTTCGTAACAGGAATTTACATTTCTTGAGAGCTACAGCTGAACCGTTTCTCAAGAAGTTCTGCTTTGTGTTGGGTTTCATGTGACTAAAACTCAATGTTGTTGTTGGATTTCTGTCTGACCAGTTGTCTGCTAACCAAATGGGAACTTACCAGACTCGTGGGAGATTGTCTTAACAGTGAGCAGCTTCACACTCTCTTTATCAGACTGAGGCCTGTTTAATACAGAAACACTTAGGTTAGCTCCACAGATATGTGCAGTGTTCTTCACGAGGAGGCAGATGTGGCCCCAAATGAAGAAAAGGCGAAGTTGTTTTTCTAAGATTCTATGGCAAATGCTGTTTGTCTTTACTATAAACACATATGTACCGTGCAACCTTTTCTAGTACTTTTTGAAGAAAGAAGGCAGGTCGCAAGACTGTCACACTGGCAACCATCAGTCTACTTAAACATCACCTGGATTATGGAAATGGAGACAAATTGCATATGTCTCCAGTGCTGAGTTATGTAGCAGAAGACATGGAAACATTTGTGAACTTTCTGATCAGATAGTGAGTTCCAGGGACACTCATTTTTATTAGATTTCGAGATTTTAGTGTCTGAACCAACAATTTTAAAGAGACTTCTCCATGCTGCTTCCAGGATTCTAGTTCCAAAATGTAGCTCTTTTCTCTAGACATCTTGAGAGCCTCCATTTGTGAGTAATATGCACAAGTAATCCAGAGCTATTATTTCCTTAATGGTTACAATCTAATGAAACGAAACCAAAACCAAAACAACAAACCCTCCAAAATACCACTACTGTAAATGCTGGGCACACATTCAGGCCAACAAAACATTAATGGCTCTTGTGTTTTTCATCAGTAACACAGTGTATCCTGGCTTATCAACCCGTTGCTTGCAATAGCTGCCTGTTTTGCTACCAGCCACTCTGCTTGCTTTGACACTCAGAGTAGTGCTCCTGTTCAGACAAAGCTACTTAGAGGCAGCTTGAGTAACACACTCTGCTTTCCTTAGCTGAGGTGAACATGTAGATCACCTCACTAAGAAAACTATCTTAAAATGCTAGGTGTGGTTTATTGATTTTGCTTAGTTATATTTATCCTCTGCCTCCTCATGTAATCTTTTCTTCACCATTTTTTTCTTGTTTTCTGTCTCGTACTTTATCCATGCCTAAAAATAATTGTCTCTTTTAGTTGTCTTTAAGGAGCTCTGACAAATAGCCAAATCCCATGTATAGTAGCTTCTCTATAACAAATACATAAAATGTTAAGTGTAAGTCCACAAAGTTTCTCTATGTAGATGGCAGGATTGGAAGTGGGGGTTGGGGGAGGTCATGCAGCCCGACTTACTGATCATTTCCATTTTCTGGAGTGCCTAGAAAAGAAAATGATTTCTATTAAGCCCGAGATCGTGGATGGTTCCTCTACATTTTACTTGGTACCCAGAGGCCTTCCCTCAGGCCTAGTCAACACAGCTTGGCATGGGGCAGTTATGTAAACAAGAAGTTAGTTCTGGTTTCATTTTTACTATAGAGTATCACTTAACTTTGAGACAGCACCTTCTGGGATTGTCTATCACACAGACACTAGAAACTTCCAAATATGTGGTATCTCTGAGAAACTTCTCAAAGCGTTGAGTTGCCTTTTCAACCAGAGAAAAGACTTTTCTATTTTACTTTGCACACTACTCTTTCTTGGGAGACAAATCCCTGTATTTTTGGTGAGTGAGGATGGAGATTTCCTTTGTGTTGGATTGTACTCCAGTGGTTCAGGCTCTCAAGAGTGGCCTTCCAAGTGCCACTGAGGTAGCTAAATTTTTGCATGTTCTGCCAGGTAGCTTCCCAAGTGTCTGACAGAAACCCCTTGGGGTCACTCTGAGAACGGTTCATACTGTAGGGCCATGGCCTCCAGGAAGCAGATGCTAGGCTGTTCAACTCTTTCATTTTGCTTCCTGCTTCCATTCCATTCTGTTTGGCTCCTGTATCAGTTTCTCGTCATATCTAACCCAGCTCATTGTTGGGCCTCTTACATAGTTCTCTTCTGCCTTTGAGTATTATTGACTTTTATAAAGACCTTGGCTAACATTAATATTCAGGTTGCTTCTATTTCTGTTTCCCCCAGTGAGACATCCAACTAGAAGTCTAATTACCTAAGATGAACCTCTCATACCCCATGCTGCCCAGTAATGATGTCCTACAATGTTTTCCCCATCAGCAGGGTCCAGCAGTAATTTTTATTACCACGAGTGTCAAATGTAATGTTACTTGTGCTGTCCATAGCCTCCCTTCAGAGTGAGCTGATAAATATCTGAATGCTTATTTTAGCATTTTTGCCTTAAAGTATGGTAACAGTGGGTTAACTAGCAGATAGATGCCTTCCAATAAACTTTCTGCCTATATACCATGCTTGTGTTACTCAAGCTCAATCTGTGATCAACATGATTCAGACAAGCCTAATTTCCAATTTCTGATTCATTTTGTTTTCCAGAGAGCAGAGTGGGCTCACTAATTTTCTGAATGTAATGAATTCGCGTCCACATACTCAAAGAGTGATTAGCTGCAGGTGTTTAATGGAGCTAATTTAATGATAACAATGCTTGAAATTCTGTGTGGAAACAAGGCTAACAGTAAGCAAACAGATTCGGGTGATTACATAATTTCCACACTTGGTTTTAGAACACCATCCGTCTACGGAATAGCTGTAGAGTGATAAGGATTTCTTCCTTTAATAATTTCTTCCTTTAATTTCTTGCTTTAATAGAAAATGTCACTCTTAACTCATGCATTTCCAAAGTTTTCCAGTTTAGACAAGTCTTGTGCAGTACACAGTATGTTTAGAAGTGGATTTAACATATCAGTTTTTATCCGTTTTCTAGACTCTAGCACCACTGGGCGCAACTGTGATGGTTGCATTCCCATAGAAATAAGATTGGTGGGTTAAAAGCATGGGGAAAAAGCTGGTTTATGTAAGTACTATTTTCTCTTTGGAAACTGGATTAGAAAGTATCTTTCAGGCATTATGAAGTTTATTCACTTCTTTCTACAGGAAAGCCCACTGTTTTTTGTTTGTTTACTTTTTTTCTTATTTCCTACCCAGGGGCTCCAGTGAATGCTACTGTTTTGCTCTGTTAACTTCTTTTGCTGCCTTGATCCGGTCTGTGAGATGCACAGTCGGTGGCTGGCCTAAACCACATTCATTAGTGCCCTGGGGTAAGAAAGTAAGAGTGCAGTTTATAAGCCGTATAAAAATAAATACCTTTTACCTTCTCAATAGCTTAAGAGGCTCAGGTAGAATTTTGTTAGTTAAATAGTTAGAATGGAAATTAAGGGAAGGTCTAGTTCACTGGCCATTTTAAAACAGAATAAAGTCTCCTGCTCTATATCTAACATAATGCAAGGGTTTATGTGGTTTATAACAGGACAATTATTAATGGGCTTACAGGCAAAGCCGTCACAGAGCCAAGTAAAAATTCGACTGCACCACGAAGCTGTCATCCAATTTTGTCAACTAAACAATTAAAAGTATGCTGTGTTCTGCTTAATGAAATGGTGCGTCATCAGAAGTGTACAGTCGAATCTTGTAGGTGGAATCCTATAGGGTAAGTTGCAAGTGTGTTCTATAAGCCAAGGGGTGGGTAGGGTTGATATTCCAGGAAAAAGGAAAGTGTGGATGAATGTATGAAAATGTGAACATGACAGCAGGTCCAGGGCAGAGGTCTGGTGATGGGCAGATGCACGGGAGCAACACAGCAGAGCAAAGCAAGCAGAGGGAGCTGTGGCCAAAGCATACAGTCAACAGACAGCATCACCCTTGGACTTGGGAAACAACTAAATAAAGAAGGAAGGAACATGGATAAAACAGAGAATTTTGTTTAGAATAGTTCATTAGCATTGGCTCCATAGCTCCAACAAATATACTGTTCTAAGCTACGCTGATTATGAGGACAGAGGATTGCTGTTGTTGTAGTAGATGATGATGATGATGATGACGGTGATCATGCTGATGATGATAATGATGATGATGGTGATGATGGTGATGATGACAATGATGATTATGAACTATAGACAAGAAATATGAGGACATTCTTATGCTTATAACTTATTCACTTTAAATTATTAGTTTAATCTACTCTAAAGCAAAAAGTTTATTTAAGAAAGGATAAACTACATAATACTGCCATGGAAAGTACCTATGTTGGAAAGACACTGAACCTCTTAAGGAGAGAAAGGCATCCCGGAGTGTGATTCTTGAGATTATGGGCTTCTAAACCAAATTTGCGTACACCTTTGCTTACTCTGACCATGCATGCTGTTGTACAGGGTCTTTGGAGCATATACCTAAGACTAGCTTCGCAATTGAAGGTATTTCATCAGCATGAATTGCTTATCTATATTTTCTCTACCAACAAATCTTAAACATTGTTCCCTGCAACAGCACAGAGAGAATTTCTCCACCTGTTCCCCCGTCCTTTGTGATTGAGTGGCATGATATCTATCTTCACTTTTTCTGACAGCTGAAGTTCAAAGTTGCACTAAGCAACTGCTAATTCTACTTTTGGGAAAACAAAATGAAACAAAGGAAAAGGCCAATCCTTACCTGGGTCTCTCTTCCAGCATATTCGATACAAACCCACCAGAGTAAATACCAAGAGTGTAATAACAATCAGCGCAATAACCACAGGCAAAATAATACCTGAAAAGTATTGGGAACATCGTCAGTTCGAGGGGTACTGATTCCATATAAACATACCACACTGGAAAGAACATGTGTGCTGTTGTCTTTAAACAACATTTTTTCAAACCGCTAGTATATTTCAGACAATAACGAATATGATTTATGGGTTTGCTCTGCTTGTCATTTCTGACATATCCACTTGATGTCACCCTTGCAGTCTTTCTTAAACAAACTACCAACCTCAAAGAGATGGCTTCCCATCTTCCTGGAGGCCAGGGGAGTAAGAAAAGAGGAGACTAGAGGCAACATCTCTCTCTCTCTCTCTCTCTATCTATCTATATATATATATATATATATATATATTAAAGTTACTTGAGAAAAAGACGCAGCTTACTGGGTGGTTCGAATTCTAAGGCTGAGATGTGTAAATATCTTCTCAACATGTTGTCATAAAAATAGAAAATGTGCAAAAGAGCATAAATAGACTGATTAAATAGCATTTTAGAAAGTCTAACAACATAGCTCAAAATAGTTAGGTATGCACACGTAGGCATGTATTTTAAGGGTGTGTTGCTGTTGTGAATTAGAGGAAGGTTTTCTTGTTTTTGTTAACAAGAGGGCTCTGTTTTGTTTTGTTTTCTTTTGAGTTTACAGTGATAGTCGTTCGCAAGGGTAAAAATGTAGTGATTGAAGCAAAGGAGCAGTGTGGGAGAATTAGTCGGTATCCCACTCCTTGGAACTCCTTGCTTTCCTTGCGTTCCTGCTTCTCACCTATTTATCAAGGGGCAATAATATCCTAACTCGCCAGTAGATTACTTTGCACTTCATTATCACCAGAGGAAGAACAACAGTATCGACCAACTAGACCCCACAGAGCTCCCAGGGACTAAACCACCAACCAAAGAGTACACATGGAGGGGCCCATGGCTCCAGATGCATATGTAGCAGAGGATGGCCTTATCTGGCATCAGTGGTAGGGGAGGCCCTTGGTCCTGTGAAGGCTGGATGTCCCAGCTCAGGGGAATACTAGGGCAGTGAGGCAGGAGTGGGTGGGGGAGCATCCTCATAAAAGCAGGGGGAGGTGACATGGGAGAGGGGATTTGCGGAGGGGAAACCAGGAAGGGGATAACGTTTGAAATGTAAATAAATAAAATAACCAATAAAAAAAGAAGAAAACAAAACAAAAAAGAGTCAATGGTTAAGCACACTTTAAGATAGATTTTGAGTGACATTATTAATTCCTCAGAATAAAAGTGGCATTAGTCAGTGGGTCAGTTCTTTCTGTGATATCTCATTCAATGAAGCGGTTTTACTGAAACAAAAGATCATCACTTGAAATCCCAGCTTCACATACATTCACCTTACTGTTAATTACTAAGGAAACTATAACTATCAAATGTTCTTTACTCAGACTTAGCATATCTGTAAGTTGTTATATTGCTTATATATGTTTTTGCTAAAATAAAATTAATTGGAATCAATATGATAAAATTCCATCAAGGTAAAAAAGCATTGTTTTTATAATTTGGTTGCTTTACGGATATTTAATTGACAAACGGAAATGAATATGTTGGACGCATATGGCATGGTGACACGGACAAAAGTTATCCGTGTGGAGACTGGAGATTTTGCCCCAGTTAAATACACTTCCATTAAACTATTGTTTATCATCTCTGGTCATTGCTTACCACAGGACGAAAGTGGAAAAGAAAAACAAAAAGGAAAAAAAGAAAGAAAATGGCCGTGGTGTGGTAGCTAAAACCAGGTTTATGAAGAATTTTTAAAGCAGGCTGTAGTTTGGATTATAATGGAGTCAGATGCTGAGTAAAGTTGAGAACAACTCCACTCCTTTGTTGTTCTCATTTACATATTCCCTGTGTCTTTTTCCGTGAACGGAGATACATGTTACTCACTGGAATAAGAGGGGGTGGTTGGAGGAGTGGCTGCGATCTTTCCATCTTCAGTACCTGTTATTTTGAGAAAAAAAAAACAACTAAGTCATCTTTGATAAATACGTTAAGCTACATAACTCTCCCCCTACTCCCATTTAAGGAAATGTTCATGATTTATAGTTATGATGTTGCAAATGTAAAATTTTCTCTCACCCTGCAAGAATAGGTTTCAAAAATGAAGATGGATAGTGTTTATTTCATAAAGGACAGTAAAGTGGAAGAAGTTTCCATTTAGATGCACAAAAATCATACCTTGAAGCTGTGAGATTTTTTTTGCGGTTGTGAGAGATGCAGAGGGTGTCTCAGTGGTTTCGGATACGGCATCTGGCAGTTGACTGGTAACTATAGGAAAATCACAAGCCCGGGCTCAGTTAAGGTATTGAGTCTTCATATCGGATTTCTTTGTAGATTTAAATAGTCTGCATTTCTAAACATCTGGGAAAACACTTTATTTCTGTATAAGAGAATATATAAAACGGTAATGCTGAACTTCACGTATTTCTCCTGGAAAGAGGACTGACTTTGGCATCACATGAACTGGATATCTGTATTGCATTATCCAGAGAACTGGCCAAGAAAATTTGAACAATGTCTCATACTCTAGACCCTAGTTCATAGAACCCAAAGCATGAGGTTCTTGTGAGATATAAATCTATGATAAACACTAAACACATTTCAAGTATGTTTAACATTGGGAAATTGTATTCTGTCCATCACACATGCCTTAAATAGATATAAATGCAGAAAATTTCTGCTTTTGTGATACTTTCCAATGACTAAAGATAAAACATCACTATGTAGCCTTTGATAAGAAGTCCAGGAGAAACGCTAGAGACTTCTTGATTTTCCTCCATAAGACTCTACAGCTATATAAATATCTTCCACTGAATGATGACTGCTAGATTGTGTCATTGACCATGATCTTTATTCCTTTAAGGAAGATGTCATTTCCATATTTTATCAGAGGACTAAGCAGATTATTATTAATAATAAAATTATTAAAAATTTTAAATATAAGACAAGAGATTAATACACGTAACATAATGCACTGTATCTCACTATCATACTCGTCTGTATCTTAGCTGCTCGCTCATCCTTCTACAATGCTCCCAGAATGCAAACGGCCTCTCTCCATCCCTCCCACCAGCTCCGGCCTCAGCCAGTGTGCACTAAACAAGGCTAACTGCTTCCCTGCACTGACACAGTCACTTTGCTTAGGACCCCATAGAGGTGTTGAGGCCATGCATAATGGCACCAGAAAGATTGATATTTCTAGGGCTGCCATGGTTCCTTTCTCCTCTGCCACCTACGGCATAGCACACGCTGCATGCTCTGTGGGGGCAGAATCATGTTGGGAGTCGACACTTCGCTTGCCAGGCAAGAGATCTGTGGGAGGGAGCTGGATACAGGCCCATAGGAACAAAGGGAAATGTCAGGCTAGTGCGCAAAGCAGGGGGAAAAAAGGAAAAAAAGAAAGGAAAGAAAAGAAACACTGAGCAACAGGGCAGGAGCTCTCTGGGAGCTCTGTACTGTTAGTTGTGTTTTCCCGTGTCCAGGGCTGCGTGGGGGTGAATAGTCTTTTAGGTGTTTTGGTAGAGGACAAGATGGCTTGCTCAATAACCAATGGTCATTGGATTTAGAGCGGCTGGTTTTCAAGACCCAATATCTTCCCTTATTACCTCCTTATTTTCAGGCTAAAGGCTGATTTACAACTATTTCTGACTTAAACTACATCACCCCAAGCTTTCCATGCAAAAATGAGTTGATTGTCCAGGGTCAGTGGTCACCACTGTGGCTCCGAAGATTGTCGCGATAACCCGTCTTAAGTGAATAGTCAGTGCGGCTGAAGCAGAAACTTCCAAGTTTCTATTTTTGTTTTTCCTGTAACTGGAATTCTTGAGAAATCTTTTCTGAATTTCACACACACACACACACACACACACACACACACACACACACACACACTTCTGTGACATTAACAGAGGGATTCATAGTGTGATCTAATGATCTTCATTTATTGTGTTTAAAATGTGCTACACTGAATTTCTACCAAAATACCACTGTCAGAGGAGGTACAGGTGAAGAGTAATGCAGTAGTTAAGAACGTGTTCTGAAAGAAAGCTTAGTGCCAGAGCTAAACTCTAACTGCAAAACTTACTTCCTGCGGAGCCTTGGGAAGTGACTGAACCTCTTTTTGTCCTATTTTCTTACATGTAAATGGGGTTGAAATAGTTCTGCATGATATTGTTGCTATAAAGATTAAATAAGAGTAAATTTAATGGACTAGGAGAATAAGTGATCCTAGCATAGTTATTTTAAATTATATAACATTATGTAATATACGCTATATGATATTGTTATAAAGTGTGATTATGTTTTGTAGGTAGGTGAACTTTCCAACTAAAGACGGTTTGTCTAATTTCCTAAAAAATTCAGAGTATGTATAGCCATGTGAAATTGACTTTTCAGACATCTCTATGTTTCAGGTATACTTTTCTCCAGTCGGGAGTGGGAGAAGCTGGAACTCATGTCACTCTTTGATCATACATGTTTGTACTGGTTCCTGATTTTTGTGATTGTGTTGGCTATTGATCTATAGAGGAATTGTGTCACAATTTAAATGCAATTTATTAACTTCAGGTCAAAATTCAGACCAAGCTATATGAAGCAAGTTCTCTTAGAGTTAAACCTATTGCATTGAAATGTATCCCCCAAATGTTTTCCCCATACGTGCTGAGTGGGTCCACTTTTTGATCTTGTAAAGAAGGTTTCACTATCTAGCCCTGGCTATCCTGGACTCATTATGTAGGGGAGGTGGTTAAAAGCTGTCTCCCTCAACCCTTAGAGTGCTGGGGTCAAAGGCATGCAGCACTATGTACACGTTTTTCCTGTAAACGTCATAAGTCATTGCGAACTTTACTAACAGAAAACTTTAATGATGTCGTAAGAAATTTGAGTTTGACTTTGACTTGAGAATGGTCTTCCAAAGACTCAAGTTATAAAATTGTAGGTAGCTGTGATTCCCCAGGCCAGATGAGAACCTAGCAGGGATGACACTGCCCACAACTTCCTGAGAGCCTCCAATACCTTCCAAGATTCCTTTGGGTTGGAGGATTCCTTGATGACCCTTTTAAAACTTCCTAAGCATGAATACTAATCAAGGAGGCTGTGGTGCCTAGCTCCCCTCTCCCGCCCCCTCTACACATCAAACTTACCTTTCTGTCTGATGGCTTCTCCAGCCTTTTACTAATCCTGTGTTCATATATTTATTATTATTTTTGTACACGTGTATAAATATATAAATATAACCTATTGAGGCCATTTGATGTTGCTTGTATGTATATGTTTTTGATGTCATTCACTTGGTATTAAATAACAAGTACAGGTGCTGATGCTGACATTGGCATCCTGATGTTGAACACCCTGACACCCAAGGAAAGGATGGAGTCTATTCTGGGCTTTCCTCATCAGAAATAAAATGATTTATTAGAAAAGCAACTAGAACACACATAGTTCAAATGAAGAGTTCTATGCATGCAGTTGGTATAGCTGTATTAGCAAAAGGGAATACGATGATAGAAATCCTTGAACTTTCTTCCAGTTTTAAGAATGTAGATTCTTGTCCCAAGATGCTTTAGGTTTTTGTAGTTCTTATATGCATATGCTGGTGATGTCTATGCTAGTAGTAGAATATCAGAGGGAAGTTTTTCTGCCTTTACTTGGTTGAAATAGATTTCTATTCTCCTCAGAGCTTACCTTTATAAACTAAACTAATTTGCACAGCAGTATCAAAGCTTTATCTCAAATGTCATTCGCTTTGCTTTAGGACATTAATGTGATTAACCTGAGATAGTACCATATTCTTACCTGAACACTATTATGAACTGAGATCTATTTACTTTAGATAACTCTATAGAAATTAATACTGGAGGATTTCCTCTTCCTTATCCAGTTTAAATAGTTATTAAATGCCAGAAATCTGTGCATGAGATAGAAGAAGAAACAAAGCATGAAACTATTATTTCATATGTACCAGGTAATTTTATCCCTAAGGAAGTGGGTTTAATCTCGTGTTTTAAGGATGTGAGAATCTGTGGTTCAGGGAGATGAGGTAACATGTCTGACAGTAAGAGGCAAAGTTTAAGTTAAATATGCTCTGAAATCATTTTTATTTTCCTTCTATTCTGTCACTGGTTTTTAAGACTATTCTATTTGCTTATAAATCTCATTACGAAGCAAAAACTGAAGCTCAGAGAGATTAAATGTCTTCCCGAGATCACACTGTAAGTAGGCTGTAGAGCACATATTTCAATGCACATTCTAGCGTCAATTACTTGTTTTGATATTATAAAACCATAAGCTACTGACTCTAGATAGTTTTCGATAGGTGTATTCCTAGCATGAATGAGTGGATCCTCACCGAGTAGAAACGTCGAGATTCTGCCACTATAATATAGGGAGATCAATGGAGAATACTTTTCACGGAGGGCTGTGTGCCTCACTTTCTAGAGCTTCCTGGAGGTGAGGAGTGCAGGGAACTTGTACACACAGCATGGACCTTCCTTTCTAACGGTCTGATGGATGGTCTTCTGTTGTCTGTTCTTGCTTCTGCTTTCCTACCAAGCTTAATGTCCACATTGCAATCACATAGCTGACAGTCTTACTTAAAGAAGGAAGGTACTATGCAATCTTTATATTGTGCTGAACGCTAGAGGAGAACAGAGACACTACTATAATAGTTACCCATATATGCCATATACAGAGGTCAGAGGGCAACCTTGGGTGTGCATCCCCAACTTCTGTCTTGTTTGGGACAGGGCATCTTGCTTTGTGTCAGGCTGGCTGTTCAGTGAGCTTCCGGAGATCCAGCTCCAATTTTGTCATAAACACACTGGGATTACAGACATGCGTTATGACATTTGTTCATATATGGCTTATGGAAACTGAACTGAGGTCCTTAACACTTGTTAAGCAAATGCCTTGGCCATTGGATCATCTCTTCAACCCTTCTTCTGTGTTGCCTGAAGCCACATCATCAGGATTCCTTGTTTCTGTGTCAGAATCCCTGGTTGCTACACCCTTGAATTTAGACTGTCAGCTTTCTGGGACTCTAGCTTGTTCACTGCAGGGAGGGTCATAAACTTTCAGGCTTCCAAATCCTTCTAAATATCTTTCTATATACATATCCTATTAGCTATATTTATCTGGAGGATTGAGATAAGTAGTTGTGCTTTATAAAATACTAAAGCAAATGGTATTTATTTCCTCCAATATAGTGAGACACATTATATTCAATTTCACTCAGGGTCTTTTAAGTAGTTATTAATATTTAAGAATTTTATACAATGTATTTTGATCATATTTACTCCAACTCCTCCACACAATTCCTTCCAGATACAGCCCCACTCTTTTTCTCCACAACTTCATTTTTAAAAAAATAACCCATTGATTGGCATTGCCAATAATCACTTGGGAGTGGGGCCATCCTCGAGTGTGTTCAGCCAGAGGGATGAGTTCTCTTGTCAAAGGACTAGAAAGATCAGCTTTGAGAATAATAAGGGTGAGAAAACACAAATCCCAGCATGGCGTAACATTGTAATGTGTGATGCTATGTCTATACCTCTAGGGAATCCACACCTCACACAAGTTTTTAATGGCTTCCTTCATATCTTCATTAGCTCTGAGCTGATCTGAAAATGAATAGGTAGGATAATCTGGCAGTTTAAAATTTTGAAGGTGGTTTCTTTGATGGACTCTTGATCTTTTTTTTCCTAGCTTCTTTTCATTCAGAAATTACGTGTACCTCATTTGACCATTTGTAAGGTTGCCTGAAGCTCACTTGAGATGAACCACTTTATACCTACATGACTGGTAGGCTATTATAGCTATTTATAATATTGACCAATCTCCCTAAGTGATCTTTTAATGGTAGGTTCCAAATCTTTCTTAGTGTTATAGATAATGGAAATAAAATGAATGCTTATTGACTGTCTTGGTTGTTGGTAGTTGATTAAATATACTATTCTGCATAATTAGCATGGCATCATATTCAGTTTGAAGCCTTTTAAGATATCATGTCTTTGTCAATTAAAGTTTTACTTTCTCCTGCTTTAGAAACTGTACATAAATTCTTCCTGTTGAACACACATGAAGAAGCTACCCATGGCACAATAACTCACTCTACTGAGTAGAAAGTACAAACATGTCTTCTGACCATGTGATTATTTTTATGTTACAACATGGAGAAGCATGTCACCCACTGAACCATCTTGGTTCCATCTTCTTATTCTGTATTAACTGAAGGGTACAAGGAATGAGAACCTCTAAGATTTTCTATCTGCATTAGTAACAGGGAGAAAGAAGGAAGGTCACAATCCACTACAAATGCAGAAAGTCAAAGAGCACTCAGCCTTAAAATCTTCCTTATCCCAAGGGTCTCTTTACAGTTTCCATTCCTCCATTCCTGAATGTTAATTCAGAATAGAAGTCAGGTGTCCAGACATGGGAACTTGTTGGTATCACCATTTCAGGTTTTAACTGTTATATACAACATCCTTTTTGGATGTCAGAACCAGATTTTGTGCAAATGTAGGTGAAGACGGTGCACTCCCTTGAGAGGACACACTGACTAATACAACCAGAATTAGGGTGAGATATCTGTAGGTTCCTTCTTTAAGACTGGCTCTACTTAGTTCTATCGTAGTCCTCAGGCATACCCTGCATATTTCTAGTTTCCTTTTAAATTCACAGCCTCCTGATATTTAGTTGTCTTGTACTGTTTTCTAATTCACCATCCTTGCAAGCTTGCATATGCATATACATATATGTACACCTAGCTGGTCTCATTTTTGGTATATTCTGGTGAATATTCTTAGAAGAGAAAGTAAACTTACCTGATATTTTTGTTGTCCTGATTGAGGTCTGATTCTCAGCTTTCAAGGAAAAATAAAAACACTAAAATTAAATGTTGAATATAATATCCGGTTTTACAGTTCTTTCAAAGGTAAGTTTTATAGGTATCAGCTTCTTTTGGATTCATTTGTTGCCTCAGATAAGAGACTCATGGGGCTTTGTGATTGCAGGAAACCTCAGAGCAAGAATCAATGAACATTTCTTAATTTTAAAGCAACAGTTTCACCATGGCACCGTCATGGCTACAAATCCTTAGACTTGTAACTTTCTCTTAAAGGGCCAAATTTCTTAGGCTTTGGGTAGTATAAAATGTCTCTTCCAACTTCTCAGCTCTGCTTTTTGGTAAGAACACAGTCAATACCCAAGGAAGGGGTGCAATTGTAATTTTACAAAACTTTATTTAGAAAAATCTGCAGGGCTTCATATTTTGCTTCTCTAGTTTACAAAATCTCCATACAGGTCATTTTTACATAATTTTACTCATGGAATACCTAAGTATAACAAAATGAGCCATAAGTAATTTAATTTCTGTGTGGAGGGAGGTATCCTGTGCTATCGTCTACTAAGACCTGGTGCATAATGTTACCTGAGAAAGCTGCACGAAGAGTCAGAGAGACACACACTAAAAACGTACGGGATTCCTGGACAGTGGCTACAGTCCAAGTAAAATCCCAACAAGGATAGTCACTTTAAAGAATCATCATAAAAAGTCCCTTCAGTGACTTTAATGACATGGACCATGAAGAGGATTTGCTCTATGAAACGTATAGAAAATAGTTCTGAAACAAACAGAAGCTGAATTACAACATTCACAAATTATTTGCTTCCTGTGTCTTCTCAGTCCAACAGCCAACATTAGTAACTCAAATTCCTCATAGCTCAGACAGCACCCCTGAGTGATGTCTTCTGACCTACTTCTCCTGCCTTCTTGGATCAGTGCAAGGGACCACTGCTTTTTTGGTTGCTTAAGGCCAGAAAATAGTGGCCCCTCTGGGATCTCCTTTCTTTTTGTTCCTATTTATCCTGAAGCTCTAGGTTAACAGTTTATTCCAAATTTCAGTCTTTCCCAGCACCTGCTCTGTTGCTGTTCATAAAGTTTTCAAGAGCTCCTAGGAAAATCTCTTAAAAGCTAAGCTTGACTTACTCTGTTCCATACTGGGGCTGGCCAGTCTTTGTAGGCTATCAGGGACCCTACCTCACTCCTCAGTTCTCTGACCCATCAGCCCCCTCTGTAACTCTGCTCCACCTTGTACCTCGTGTTAATGGATTAAAGATTTGAAAACACAAGGTTCTTTCAGACCTGGGTTTCCCTTGTTCTTCCCTGTGTCTCAGGGTTCTCTCAAACCACCTCCCTAAACTGTTTCTGCACACCCTTATACACGAGTCTGTCACCTGACTTTCTTTTTTGATCCACTTTAATTTTATCACTACAGTAATATTTACTTTCTATTCGAAGGATTGGTTATTGTCTGATGGATTGTATCTCCCTGAGAATAGATTTCCTGTCTTCTGTAGAGCTGTAACTCCAAAACCTATTACCTCGATGTGCCATAGTATGTTTCTAGCAGATGGAAAAGAATAACTGATTGTAAATTTGATGTTTATGAGAGATGTTACTCCCGTCTTTCAGATCTGCAAATATTAGCTGAGAAAAATTAATTTGCTTTCTTAAAGGTGGAACCACAATGACAGTCTAGAGCTTTAGTTCCAAACCCATTTACTCTTACTGAAACAGATTTAAACATTCTAAGTATATAGCTTATATAATTAATTTCTGCTTTTGATAACTAATTAAAATACTTTTGAATGTGGCATTATGCTGCATTTTGAAGATGCAGTTAAAATATTTATTTGTAGATAGGATTAGAACACAAAGAAAATAAAAAACCCATTGTTCCTTTTATTAATATCAGGTCACAGCATTTCCTTCTGATAGACTCATTTCCGAATAGAATAGTTTAAGTTTACATCAGGAAAAACTTTCAGACTCTCCTTTATTTGAAATTTTTTTAGCCTCCAAAATGCACAATTATTTGGGGTGAAAGTAAATCAGATAAGAAGTGTAACTATGCCCTGAAATTTTTCTGGAATGTAAAGAAACAGATCAATTATCTCATTATACTGAATTGCCTGAGGTCAAGGCCCATACCTATATCTGCACATGGAGGAATAAAATACTGAGGATAAAATTCTACAGATATCAAATTTTAATCAAAAATAGAATACAGCTGGATGTAATGACACAAGCCTATATAATTCCAGCACTTGGAAAGCTGAGGTAGAAGGGTCACAAGTTTGAGATTAGTCTGAGCTCTTTAGTGAGATCATCTCTCAATAAATCAGGATTTGGGGTATAGCTCAGTGGAAGAGTGCTTGGCTGGCATGTTCCATGTCTGACTCTGATCTCCAGCATTCCAGGGAAAACAATAAACAAAAAGGAATCTGTGCCCCTTTCTTGAAATAGAGGAAATAGTTTGTACACAACCTTTAAACCTAGACTCAGTTTGGAGAATATAAAAATCTCTGTACAAATGGATGCTACGGCATATGGCTAAATGTGAGTATCTCTGGTTTTTATTTATAACTGTAAGGACACATATGTGCTGTCAGAAGGCCACAGTTGGATCTGTAGAGGAAATGAGGCAAGTCACATCTCAAATGCATATGGGATGCTTTTGCTAATATCTCACAGTTGGAAGATCAGTCACAGACAGAACTGTTGAAGTCTGTTGTTGAGTTTTATCCTGTACTACGAAACTGTGGTCTTGACTACTGCAAATATATTTCCAAAGCTCAGCTTTAACATCATTTGAATCAGAAAGCTTTACCAGGAACACAACAAATAACTGCTTATTTCATACAGGAGACTGTGTTTTCAGATAATCAACAGCAGTGGCATAAATGTGATGCTAAATGCAGGAGAAGGCATATAGAGAGCTATTTTTAAGTATGATTTATGCCTATTTCTACTGTAAAAAAGTTATGACCAATTTACATTGTATTGTTTTGTCATCTGATACTAAGTCAGTAGACATGGACATGCGATTATTTTTGGTTTGTCTAAACTAAGGCATGTGACTAAGATGACTGTTCTGTGGATTCTTCCTGTTGGAGCCATCGGCAAATGATATCAAGTAGCTAGCCAGAGAAAGAGGAAAGTTGTGTGTTAATTCCTTGTGAGTGACTCAGATAAATGAAACAGTCCATAAAGTAACTTTGATTCAGATAAATTACTGTTTTCTGAAGTGGGGAACAATCACATGGCATGAGATGGATTCTCTATGATGGTTTGAAAGGAACATTCAATAAGGATGTTATTTCCTTTCATTTTAATGTTCATAAGGACGCTATGAGGATGCAATTTGTGTGCGTATAGTGTGTGTGTGTGTGTGTGTGCACGCACATGGTATGTATGAGCATTGTGTGTTGTGTGTTTGTGTGTGTGTGTGGTGTGTGTGTTTCAGTGTGTGAAGGTGTGCTTTTTCCTGTTTGTGTCTATGGAGTCTAGAAGTTCATGTTGGGTGTCTTGCCAATTGCTCTCCACTTTAGGTTTTGAGTCAGAGTTTCTTATTGGTTGGCCTGGAGCACCCCAAAGGCTTTAATGACTGTGGAGCAAACTCAGGGAGTAGCCTGTCTTTGCCTCTTAGCTCTGGGGTAGAGGTGTATACAGTTGTGCCTGGATGTTGACAGTGGTGCTGGGGGTCTGTTCACAGGTCCTCATGCTTATAAAGCAAGCGTTTTACCCAGTGAGCAATCCCCTCATCCCAGATTTATTCTTTTAAATACTCTTGATGTAAAACCCAAGGCTCAGAGGAGCTTCATAGCTGACCGAAGGCCACAGCACAAATAAATGTTCATGTCTAATTTTTTTCATTAGCTAAGCATTTTGAATTGTGACTCATTACTCATAACCACAAACCCAACTTGCTCACGGCATGATCAGAGACACCACTGTTTGCTTTAAGACAGGTGTGGTATTTTCAAGAACAAAGCTTTGGATGTAATCTATTCTCATGGTCAGATAGTAGCACCTCTAAAATGTCTACTCAGCTATTGTGAAGTCTACTCTTTTTTTTTGTATAAAAGTAAGCTACACAGTAAAGCATAAATAATTATGTGATAAGAAAATTTATTTGGTAATCTATTCATTGTATATAAATGTTATCATTAAAAAGTAGACATGCATAATAGTTATAGTATAGATTAGTAATGATAACATTTATAAATGATAAATAGATTATCACATAAATTTTTTTATTGCATTAGTTTATTTGCAATGTACCATCAATTCATAATCTTGCTCCCCATTCTCTTTCCTCAGCTGTGTCAGACTTCATTCTAAGGATGCGGGATAATGATCTCTCTCTCTCTCTCTCTCTCTCTCTCTCTCTCTCTCTCTCTCTCTCTTTCTTGCTACTTTCTGGCCACATACAGGCTGTCTCTTTCCAATCTAGTTATAAACAATGAATTCACTCTTCCTACCACAATATCTGCTGGTATTTTTCCATGACATCATGATCTACACTTAAGAATCTCTGCTCAATTGAGTTAGCGTTTAAGAAAATGATCTCAGAAGTGTCTCATAATGTTTTAAGTAGTTTACAACTGTGTGTTCAGCTGTATTCTTGGTGATATGTGTGAGCCACACCCATGTGCTGGACTCGTCTAATACCATTTACCTTTCTGTGCTCCGTGTGCTCTTCTTTCCTATCTGTTCTCAGAAACTTACACAGTGTACACAGTTGTAACTAAGTGCCACAAGCTCCCTAAGAGAAATCAAGGCAGAGACATTTTGGCTCATGGTTTCTGAGGCATCAATCCACAGCTACTTGGCAATGTTGCTTTGAGATGTGTCATGGTGGAACATAATGGGGCAAGCTGACAGAGGCCATTTCAGCAAAGCCACCCATAAATGTAATATAGCATCATGAAGCAAGAGCCTTCATGAGCCGATCACTCCCCAAAAGTCCAGCCTCTGCTCATTGCTATGTGAAGACCAACCTTTTAAGATAAGAGTTTGGGAGACGTATATGGGACCCAAACCACAATATCACATGTAATAAGAAAAGAGAATGTCACAGTTTCAACACCTTAGTCTTAAACTTAGAGACCCTGGATGAGAAGATTAATAGATTCACATGTAATACCAGTGCACTTCAGATGCTGGTCTACAAAAAAAAAATCACTGTTGTTAGCCTTTCTTTTGAATCTCATATCAGTGGCCAGGAAATTAGAAGTATATAGAGATGATGAATGTTTGATAACAAAGCTGGGTACAATGAGAGCCAATGTGAGTCCCTGGCCAGAAGTGGGTTTCATGATGACATTCCTCCAAAAGCTGTATAGATATGGACTCTCTGGCCTTATTTGAAAAAAAGAAGAAGCAGCTATGCAAACATAATTTAGTTAAGATCTTGAGATGTGATTCCTGTAGATTAGGGAAGGCTGCAGATCCATAACAAGTGTCTTGACGGAAGTACAAGCATAGCCTGGATAGGAGAGCATGGGCAGAAACTGATGTACAGACACACAAGCCAAAGGTGGCATAAAGATAAGAGCCTATGGAATATACTGCAAGCCAAGGCACCTAAGAGCAGCCAGCAGTCAGCAGAAAGGGATGGAGAACCCATTCTAGGCCTCTAGACTGAACCCTAATGCAAACTCAACTACAGATTTTCTGATAGTAGAATTGTGAGGGGGTAAATTGCTGTGATGTCCTTTTATTGCCTATGAATTTTTTTATACAGCTGCAGATACATCACTTTATAAAATGGACATGCAAATCACCACTTAGCATTAATAAATAAAAGAGAAAAGAGTTTTAATTATTCCTCTGGTATACATATAAGTTTAACATTTATTAAACAGGAAGCATATTTATACAATTGAGTTGGGTGTGCCTGTGTATTTTTACATAGAGAGTTGTCTTTAGTACCACAGGAGAAGGAGTATCTTCAATACTCTTCAATTGACTGATGTTTAAGTTTGATAACTATCCATGTTATGTCTACCACAGCTTATAAGTGTATAGTATGAAACGGCAGAATTACGCATGACAACATTTCAGAAATTGCTTAAATTCTGGCCTAATCTCAAGCCAAAATTCATTTAACAATTTTTAAAAGTTAATTCAAGTCAGTGACTCAAAGAGGAACTTTAAAAATCAAACTTCTAAACACAATACAACCTAAAGATATAGTAATTTGTTTGAAATTTGTATGTTAAAAATGGTGGAAAAAATATTGTCTTTTTTCCATAGTTATACGATTATGATTCTAAAAAATCTTTGTATGTACACTATAAATACTGCCACAAGAACCCCATCAAACTAACAGTGTGTCTAGTTGAGTAACCACACGACCTCTGGGTGACTACCCCTTTGGGAGTTGAATGACCTTTTCATTGGAGTTACCTAAGACCATTGGAAAACACAGTATTTATGATCAACAGTAACAAAATTACAGTTATAAAGTGGTGACAATAAACAATTTTAGGACCGGAAGTCACCACAACAAGAACTGTATAAAAGGGTCACAGCATTAGGAAAGTTGAGAGCCAGTGCTCCAATGGTTCATCATACTCAAGGTTCTGTGAAGGATTACAAAGTAGTTCACTGGAACTAAAAATAAAAGCTTTCTTCAGTGGGATCTAAATACAGACATGCTTCTAAGCCTCGTGAACAAAGGAAACCAGAAATTTCCACCTTCCTTTCACATGAACCGGAGGCCACAGACACAGTTCCTACACAGAAGTGAGCCATGGTGGATGACTTTATACTTTAGAGGGAAGGGGTGATCTTGGCAACCAATGCGAGCACAAGAGTTCATTTAGACTCCTGAAAATGCTTATTCCATAGCATTCATTGGTTAGCCACTAGCTAGTAGAGTAATTTCCTTCGTGTAACAAAGGACATTTAGTACCATCATGCACCTGTTAAAACTTCTCTGAACATAAATTAATTAACAGTAATTTTTCGAATTGAGATATTTTTTCATTCATATTTTCTGGTTTTTATACCAAAGGGACTGATTTTTTTGTAGATGGTTTTTCAGTTAATTTTGTTTTATTGAAAATGTTTTGCCTGTTTCCTCAAGCTTCTTCAGAGCTAAGTAGTCTAAGTTTCAACACTCCCAATAATAAACTCCCTTTCCCCCAACACACACTTTCTGTTTTTTAAAATAGAATGCCTAAAGTTTCAAGTGTCAGATTTTATTTCACAACAAAAAAATTTCTTTAGTTGGGGAATGACCATTTAAACTCTGGATCATTATAAGTGGCAGGGAATTCATGTTTTGTGAGATAGCAAAGGGCACACGCAGGTTAGGAAATCTTTGCTCTAACAAAGAGATGTACACTCATTAGCTATTTAGCAAGAGCCTAGAACTAACATGTATCATGGACCTTCTCATGTAAGCAGTTTGTCATTCAAAATATGTCAAAATTTAGACCTTTTCATACAGTACTGGTGAGACATTTAGTGGGCTGACTAAACTGAAATGACTCTATTTAAGCCTAAAATGTTATTTATTCTAAACAGTTTTCATCTGATGTTAACCCAACTCCTGCAATGTGGGCATGTCTTCCTCCATTTTTAAACTCTCAGCTTATTTATATTTAAAGTTTTTTTTTAAATTCTGGTTTAGATATCAGAGTAATTGTGGCTTCATAGAATGAATTAGGTAGTGTTCCTTCTATTTCTATTTTATGGAATAGTTTGTGGAATATTGGTATATGTTGTAGATTCTGAATGTAGTTGAACCATATTTTGGTTCAATTTAAGACTTGCTTTTATAAAAGAAATGTTTAAGCCATTTTAAGTCGTATGATATAATTTCTGTCACCTTAGTGCTTGATTTAAAACTAAGACTGACATTTGTATTTAATCTCTTGTCTATTCTTTTCCCTCTTTTATCAACTCCTTTTGGATTGAACATTTAATAAAAAATAATTTTCATTATCTGTATGTGTATGTCTGTTTATGGGTGTGTGCACATGCACACAGATGCTGCAAGAAGCCAGAAGAGGGCACTGGATACCCCTGGAGTAGAGCTCTGAGCTGACTGATGCGGGTGCTGGGTTTGGAAGTTGGGTGAGTGATATAAAGACCTGAGCCATCTGTCCAGTACTGGATTGAGCTTTTCTTTAGGATTACAATTTTTCCATTATTGAGCTTACAACAATATAGTTACCTCTCTCATCTCAAAACTCAAGTTGTTTACACATATTTATATTGTTCTACATACTGTTTACATATATGTCTTGCCTCAAAGGCAATTGCTATATTGTTTTAGACAAACAATTAATTCTTTATTGAAGAGACTGAAATGAGGTAAACGCTTTTTGTATCTGTGCATGAGTTCGTCACTTTCAGAGCTCTTTCCTGAATTTTCATCTGGTGCTGTTTCTCCCCTGACGGATGTTTTTACTCATAATAAAATGTCTCAGCTCTGCATGTCTGTAAAAGTCTGCACAGAACACGAAGGTGACAGTTTCCCCTCCAGTAGGGAAGATGTTCCCTGTTGTTTTCTGGCAGGCATTGTTCCTGAAGAAGCTCTTCTGTCATTTCCCATGTTCCTTTACTTAATGTATCTTTTTTTTTTCAAGAGCTTATTTCAAGATTTTTCCTTTCTCTTTAGCGTGGTTTCTTTCCGTTTTTGTTTTGTTTTCTATTTTGTGTTCATCACACTTCCCGAATATTCTCATCTGTTGTATTGGGAAAATATATTTTTCCCACTTTCATCACTCTTTCTTCCAAGGAGTTCAGTTATGTGCACTTGGGTCTTTGGGTCACTGGGTCACTGGAACCCAGAATGCTTCAAGTGATGGTTTCTTTCCTAGGCTTTCTTTGTAGCGTTTCTCTTCTTTGTTGCATTTTCTCTCTAGTTTCTATTTTCATGTCACCTTCAAAACCACACCTTTATCGTTTATTCATCTACTTTATTGTTGTTTGATTTTAATTCATTAGTTTCACGTTTCTTTTTATTATTTTCTACCTTCTGTTTTCTTTTTGGTTTCTTTTACCACAACTTCTTGAGATTCGTTGTTTATATAATCAAATCTGAACCCTTGTTTTCTTTCCATGCATTTTGGAGTTATAGATTTCCACTACAATGCTGGCATAAATTCAATACTGGATAAATTTTTAAACAAAGTATGTAAAATGTTGGGACCTTTTTTCTTTTTTACCAAATCCATGGTATATTATATTACAGAGTGCTTGTCTCTATGAAAATCATTAGCTTTCAATGTTCCTTGAGTATCCATTAGACTAATTTTTTCAGCAGTCTTTATAGGCCTGAGTATCAGATTTCAACATTGCTTCAATCAATACCATATTATATAAAGCTTGCAAATAAAAAAATCATGCCATGAAATTAAAACAGATCCAAAGTCTAAATATCTCAGTGAACACTTGAGAATAATTATGATTTTCTTGATTCAATTTATCCCTATGTATTTTTTTATTTTGGACATGTCTAACATAATTTCCTCTAGAAGTCATCAGTTATCAGTGCAAAATATAATCGTTGATGTTGTGGCCTCTGCATCTGCAAAACTCATGTATTAATCCTAGCTTTCCTTTCATTCTGTTCTTTTTTGTTTAGGATTATTTCATATACTGACACCATCCTCTCAGATCTGAGCCGGTTTTCCCTTTTCTATCCTATTTGCACATCTTTTATTTCTTTCCTTGTCTAATTGCTCTAGACGCCGAGTGCCCTGTTGCAGTAGTCAGGCTGACACCCTTGCTTAATTCCTGAGTTTAGACTGAAAGCTTAGTGTTTTCTCCTCTAAGTCTGAAGTCTGCTGCAGCCATTGTTTTTTTCCTAAGTCCATCAAGTTGATGGAATTTCCCTTTACGCGTTTCGATGAGTGTTTCTTTCAAGAAGTGGTGGATTTTGTGACAGCCTCTGTTTGCGTTCATTGAGGTGATTACGTTTTACGTATATTTTGTCTCATAGTACAGTGAGTGTTTTATGACTTGAATTATCTTTTGTTTCATGAAGAAGGCTCACTTAGCGTCACATGTTATAGAAATATGAAACAGAAGACTACCAGCTCTAAGCTAACGAACAAACAGTTCAATGAAAGGAACTGATAAATTTTTAGAGCAATGTGTGCACCTAGTTTGCTTTTCTGTTGCTACCATAAAACACAGCTAGGGAATAAAGGGCTTATTTTGGCTTTACTGGTCCTTCACTGATGGAGACAGGGCAAGAGCTTGAGGCAGGAACCTGGAGAACTGAAGCAGAAACCTCGGTGCTGACTGACTCGCTTCCCTTGGCTTGCTCATCAACCTTCCTTCAACTTCCCAGACTCACCTTTCCAGGGATGGTACTGCCCACAGAGCTCTGGGCCCTCCACGTCAATCAGAAAAATGCTCATAGAGATCCCCACTGGCCACTTTGATGGAGACAGTTCTTCAACTGAAACTCCATTTTCTCAGGTGACTCTAGTTTGAGTCAATCAACAAAGTATGTTGGAAACGGACTTAAATAATTTTGCCTTTGGGACCTAGGGGCAGGATGCTATACTCTGAACATGTACACTCAGAATATGAACTATTCCTCGCAAGTTTATGTTATAAACACTAGGTGACCAGCTAGCACTATTTTGGGAAATAATGGGAGACTGAGCCTCGCTAAAGTATGTTTCTGAGGTCATGCCAACTCCAATTTCGTCCTTTCTCTGCTTTGGGGTGAGAAGTCCCTTTTTCCCCCATTTACTTCTATTGCTGTGTATCTGTGGATTGGCCCTTGTGACACTGAGAAAAAGCACCATCTTCTCTTAAATTATTTTGGTCAGGTACCTGTCACAGTAATGCCAAAAACAAAACAAAACAAAACAAAACAAATTCAAAACAAAACCACAAAAACAAATGAACAAAAATCCAAAATCAAAATAAAACCCAAGCCAAAACCAAACAACAATAAAAAACAGGATCTAAAATAGTCTAAGAGTAACACACACTTGTAAGCAGCACATGCCACCCAACTATTTATATATCTACAGTGTAGAAATGTTATATCACATATTTACCAGTTGCTTTGTGATAATTCATAATAATCTAGTCTGTTTTCAGTTTCCAATCATATATTCTATTATTTTTAACAATGATGGTGTGTTGTAAGATCGACTCCCAGAACTGATACTTGCTATCTAACCAGAACATTGTCATACCTACCCCAAATTTCTCCCACCTCCAGTTTCTTGTAACTATTCGTCCTCTGCTTCTGTGAGTGAATCTTTAAGAAAAAAAATTGAGACAAGAGTCTTGCTAAGTTTCCCAGGCTGGCCTTGAATCTACTATGCAGCCCTGCAGCTTTGAACTTGAGTTCCTCCGCCTCAGCTTTCTAAATTGCTAGGATTTTAGGCCTGTACTGCCAAGTTCTGAGGTGTTAAATCTCATGAGAGTCCACACATCGGCACGGTTATAAAACATTTGTGTTTCTATCCTAGGCCTATTTCACTTAGCTGCAATAAACATAGAAATAAGTATATGTCCCCCAAATACAGAGTCTATTTCTTTGAATATACCTATCTAAATCTATATTCGTATTTCCATATATTTGTACACATTTCTACATGTGTGTGTGTGTGTGTGTGTGTGTGTGTGTGTGTGTGTGTTTGGAGTTACCAGATAATATGGTAGTTCTATTTTTAATTTTTTTGCAAAAATCCATATGGTCTTCCACAGTGTTTGTACTAATTTTTATTTCCATCAATGACTTACCAAGGTTTCTTTTCTTCCATATTATCATCAACATTTTTTATCATTTTAATAAAAGACATTCTAAAATATGAGGTCATATCTCATTATGATTTAAAATGAGTATAGATTTTTGGTCATCGTCATTCTTTTATTGAGACATGTCTAAGTATTTTGCTCATTTTCTCAGTGTCTTCCTGCTATTGAGTTGTCTGAGTGTCTTATATATCTTTAATAAATTAACTTATTAAATATATGGCTATTTCAAGTTAGAAGGTCTTTAGTATCTATAAAATACTACCACTTTGTCTATTTACTTATTCAGGTGATTTTTGTTATGTGATTTTATGGCCATATCCAAGGAATTGCTGCCCAGATGAATTTTCTGAGCTTCAGCACCCTGACCTCCTCTTCCATATTCATGGTTTCATGTTTTCGAAGCTATGAACAAGACCGTGATGTTGCTTTGTTCTTTACCCTGTCCTCTTCATTAGAATTCACTGAGGTCTCTTGGTCATGTCTAGACAAGAGCTTGATTCTTACTCTAATGCCATGTAAGTCCCTTTCATTTCAACTGCCAGGCCTCTTTGTTAGTCAACCTAACTCCTAAATGTTTGTTTCTCAACTTCTCTTCTGCAGACATCATGTGTTTGCTTCCACTTTATTTATTTCTCCCTGCCAAATGTCACATCCAAGAGAGCACTGAACTCCTATGCTGTCTTTCTCAACCACCACTAACTCGATAATGTCATTGTCTAGTCTACACCTCTAACTTACAAAAGAGAGTAATGGTGACACCAGGTGACCTTGAAAAAGAGTGTTCACGAATAAACCTATTAAACAATCCCACATTTCTTTATAATTTCAGAGGAATGAACCAGCAATGATTTCTCTTTTTAGAATTCTATAATTTTAGGAGCTAATCATCTTTGGACAGAGTGAAAGAATAGCATGAAAGAAGCACATGTGATTCAAAAAGAATGCTAAAAATTATAGAGATATCTTATTTCCATTCTATTTTCTGTAGAGGAGCTAAACAACAAGCCTCATTAGATCTTTTCTTGTAACGCATACTCGCCTTTCTCTAGATGTTAGGACCACGTTAGACACAAATCCGTTTGTCTTATAACCATGATCCAAGGAATTATCAGCGACAAACTTAAGGTGAGAGGGGAATCATCAGGCTCTGCCAGCTAGCAATCTGGAGTACAGAGGTGCTTGGGAATAATACTCTATTATATTTTGTATATGATTTCTTCATTAAGCAAAACTTCCCTGACATTCAAACTTGATGATTAGAGCCATGGAATAAATTTAGAAACTGAGCTCTGAAGTCTATGCGCTTTGTTTTTTGTCAAAACATTTTGGTCAGTCTATATTCTCATTTCTATACTAATTTTGTATATATATCAATTTCTTAAAAATACGTCTGTCCTTCTCTAGAGACTCTGCTGAATACAACGGGTTGTTTATCAATTTGGAAAGAACTCTTCAAAATACTATCTTCCAATCTAAGACTATGTAATATCCACTTATTTAGATATTGATTTAATAAAGTATTGACTGCTTTAGTGGACAGGTACTGCATTTGTCTCATTGAAATTATCCCTAAATATTTGGTACCATTTGATATTTATTTAGATGGAATAATTTTTTTTAATTTTTTTGGATTGGCATTGCTAATTTGTAAAGTAAGATTTTTAACACCTTACATTCTGTGTTAAAATTACTTTACGGTTATTATAATTTTATTGTGAGTTTTATTTCCTATATACATGGTTGCTACATATACTAATAAAAATATTACCTTTTCCTTTATACCTGAATATTACTCTTTATCTACTTATCCATCCTTTATCTGTCCACTTACGTACTACTTAGAGCCTCTGGTTATAGTGTTTAGCAGAAACCATGTTTTAGATCTTAAAGAGGAAACATTACAATTTTCAATCCTCCCTGAGTTTGGAAAAATTAATATAATTTATTTTCATAAAATATATGTTGGAGTTGTGAATATTTCCAATTTCCATTTTAATTTCTTTCAATGTTAAATCTTTTCAGGATATATCTTCAAGAATAATTTTCAATAGGTTGCTTTTTGAGAGACTGTTTTAGTTTTATCAGAGTTGTATATTTTGCTGACTGACGGTCCTCAACAAATTTGTCTAACAAACGAGTTAGAGAATGACTATTCAACTTGATCTTAACTTGCATTGGCACCCATACTACTGTGGCTGTGGATAGAATGTACGTTAAGAATCCAGTCAAGGTTGCCAAGTTGTCGCCTTATTTGATGGTGAGTAGAAGGATGTGCAGGCAGAGCACTGATCTTTTGTAAAGGGGCTGGAAAATACTTTGAAGCAAAAACCTACCCAATAGATTAGCAGAGTAGAGCTGAAGAAATCATCATACTTACTTTTGTTCTGGGAACTTGGTGGCGTTGGAATAGCTTTTGAAATCTGAGAGATTGGCACTGTTGTTTTTATAGTGAAAACTTCATTCTTTAGGAGACCAGCAGTTGTTGTTTCCACTATGTGTAAAAAAGAGAGCATCTATCAGGAATATATAGATCACTAGCTAGTTTCATTGACACTTGGGACCATATCCATTCACAACTTCAAGATTAATAACTGAAAATATTTTGACCAAGATTTTGAAATCTGCGTTCTAACAGTCACCATTAGAATGATGTAGGTAATCACTGAAGAAAGTAGAGTGGTGGTGTTTGCTATGGCTGCTCTCATAGGTGATACTATCAGCTACATAATAATCAGTGAAAGTCATATATGTGAGACTAGAGAGAGAGAGAGAGAGAGAGAGAGAGAGAGAGAGAGAGAGAGCAGTGATTTGTCTAGTTACATAACTTTCACATGAAGAGAGTCACGTGTGGAATCTACCAGAGTTGTTTTTAAAAACAGTTAATCACTACTGGGAAGACAAAGACACAGAAGTAGCTTTGAGGGCTAAAGAGGGCACTATGGCTCTCATGCTTCCTAAGAGTGGATTTCAAGCACATAGACAAGCCAGAACAATAGAATCTAATAAAGATTATATTTATTCAGTTTTTTTTAAAAGAAAATTAACAGCAAAGGTAAGCCAAGATTTTAAAAAATCAACAGTGGAATATGTTAACTTGAAACAATAAATATTTGTACAATTATTTTAGAAATGACCAGTACTTTTCAGTGTTTTCAAAGTTCAGTATAGGGACATTGGGCTAGTAAAGGAAATTCGTAACTGTCAGTTAGTGTACAATTTTTCCTACTTAGATATGAAGTTAGCTGGAAGTAGTCAGGAAAACAGTTTAGAAGATTCTTATTACAGGATGGGATGGACAAGAGATTTCTGATGCCCTACAGTGCAAAAAGTCTTGAAATTATGACATTAAGCAAGAATCTATAAAGTAAATTACTAGCGGTACTGAGACATTCATGTGGGAGAATCAATAGTTTAGAAGGGTTCTTTGTAAATGAATATATCACCAGGTAGAAACGCTTCAGGACTTAATATGCAAACAAAACTGAAATTCAAATGTAAATCACATAGTTAATTTTGTATGAGAAAAAAAATGCAGAGTTTATACTCATAGGCATCATAAAATGTAAATGTGAGGAAAATATTTTAAAAAGTAGTGTTGGGCCTTACTGGAGAAGCACATTGGTGTTTTTTGATAACTCATAAATGGGAAAGATACCCACCCCTAGCCCTAAGTGCAGATTTAACACTTGAGAATGGAAGGCACAAATACCTATTACCCACTAACATCTCAATATGTGCTTGGGAAATGTCATAAGAGAAGTTCGTCTTCGAAAACTGTTGGATAAGAACTCCTCAGATGACCTAAACTGGATCATTAAAATCTTTCTGCCTGAGGTCTCCCCTTAGTGTAAGTGAGGGTGCTGTCTTACCCCCCATGTAACATCTACTTGTACCATTGACTGGAGAGATGATAAATGCTTTGATATCATTATCACATCTAGCCTACAAGCACCAGAGGCCCTTGCTAGTGGCTGGATTGTCATTAACAGTGCTTGAGGAAATCTCCATCACTTGGTAGGGTTGCCACTCCCATTGTGTAACTGGACACCTGGTGAAGTTCACGCTGAGTCCACACATCAACCAGAACACTTAAGGGTGTCCCCACTATGACTTTTTCCAAACAGAGAGTAGGTCACCTATTCGTTCATGCTACTCACTCTACATAGGGTCCTTAACTACAGACAAAGAACCTGTATGGAGATGACACATGGTGTCCAGCTAGCAGTGATCAACTACACTGTATTATAATCTTACACCTTACCATTTCAAGAAAGGAACTTGCTGAGATGGCCAACCCATAAAAGTGTTAGATATAAATGATCTTCCAGACACCCAGTCTCATTGTAGGTGCACAGGACTACTGTAACACATGGCAGTACAGTGCTCCTAAAAGGGACAAATATGTCCAACAACAAATCTCAAAGAAATTTAAATGGATAAAATGCCAGTGTAGAACTTAGAAGACTAAAAAGGACCTGAAAGTAGGAGGGGACTAGTTGGGATGACACAAAAGGCAAACAGGAGTGAGAAATAATGAGGTTAATGGGGCAATGAGTGTAATCACACATTACCTATGTGTATGAAATTGCAAAAAATATGTAAAACTGAATGCATTGGACTCAAAAGCACTGAACTGAAATGGACAAATCATATGGGAATGACTTATTAATAAAAATTGTTTGAAAAATCCTAGAATTAAAAAGAATAAACATTAAAAAACTTAGTGAGATCCAGGAGAATTCAGTCAACCCTTTAAGTGAAAGTAGGAAGATAGTAGACTAGGAATGGGAAATTCACCAGACTTGGAGATGTTTGAAAGAACAAAGCCAAACTCTTGTAAAAACACAAAATCAAATTATTACAGTCCCAATCACAGGTTAGATCACAGGAAAGAAGAATCTGTGAAGTTGATACCAGGTCTTTTGAAATGTTCCCTCAGAAGGAAAAGGAAGAAAGGAAATGGGGAAGAAGGAGGAAGGATAAAGCAAACAGGAAGAAAGGGTAAAGACAGCATCTAGGATTTTCAAAACAACATTAAATAGAAAACCACTTTCTTTTTTCAAATACCCACCCAAAGTAGAGGGGGAAAGTTAAGGGCACAGAAACTTCATTTGCAGAAGAACAATAGTAGAACTCATTTCCAACCTTGGGATTAATATGGAAGCTTATGCACAAGACACTAATTAAATACCAAGAGAACTGACCAGAAAATATTTCACTATTATATATTAGAGTTTAAGACAATAAAATGTTCTAAAATCTAAAGGAAAAAAGTGTAATATTCTCATCATTACACTACTAGTAGCTTGTTCAACAGAAATCCTGCAGGCAAGGAGGAAACAGAAAGATATATTCTAAGGCTTGAAAGATTAAACTGCCAACTAACATTACTATAATCCATGAGATTAAGAAATCAAAAGGAAATAACAATGTCCAAAAATGAGCAAAACCCAAGCGAATTCATGTCCATCAAACCAGCATTACAGAAGAAGCTTAAAGAAGCCCTATTGCAAAGTGATAGAAAGACAATTACTCTCATTAACACAAGTAAAAGTATACATTCCACTAGAAAATCAGATTCACAAAAGAGATGTACAAAAGAGTCTGATGATATTGGTTCAACAAATCCTTAATCCACAAGTTTAATAAAAAATAAGGACTGGGAAATAAAGAATATTAAAAGCAAACAGAAAAAATCACATAGCCAAAGGTCTCAAAAATAATTCTGAATGGAAATTGGACTAAATCTCCTTCAAGTACAATATATAAATTGTTAAAACTGATTAAAAATGTAAAACACCTACCAATTCCCATTACTAGTAAAGATCCACATAAACAGAAAAAAAAAGGTTGTCATAGAAATGAAAATGAATATTCTAATAGTTACATTTGCCTTAGGGCATTGACCCCATCAAACACCTGTTTCTAGGGTTTTTTTTTTTTTTTTTTTTTTTTTTTTTGCTTCTAAAAGTGCTCCAATTTAAACACAGATGTAAAAGTTTGTAGTCAGGACCCATGGAGGAGCGAGAATGGGCAGTGTTTGTCTTTCGGGGCTTGGTTCATTACCTTACTCAGTATAATTATTTCCAATTCCATGCATTTACACATGTCTTTCTTTACATCTGAATAAAATTTCACTGCATACATGTATGACACTTTTATCATCCATTCATCAATTGATAGAGAACTAGACTGCTTCCTTTTTCTAGCTACTGTGACTAGTGAAGAAGCAATGAACACAGAAGAGCAACTGTCTGTAGTTGGATGTAGAATGCTTTGAATATACTCCCAGGACTGTTATAGTTGTGTTATATAGTAGTCCTATCTCCAGATTTCTGGGAAACCTCCTCATGATATCCATTATAGCTATACCCATCTATGGATCAGAGAGGGGCTCATGGGCCCTACCTCCCTCTGCTAAACTATTGGTTACTAATAGATTCTGGGAGAAGGTCAGTAATTTTCTTCAGTTGTATCTATAATGATAAACCTGTCAGGCTCCAGTGGATAGTTCCAAACATTTTGTTACGTGACCCTTGTTAAAGATCAGCAAGTCAACACCAAAACAAAATGACATGAATGTAGGGAAGAACTTATAGGAGGAGGGGGACTGGAGAGCAATCAGAATGTATTGTACACATGTATTGAATTATCAAAGAAAACATGTGATCCATAAAATTAAAAGTATGTGAAGATCGAATCTATGAATGAGATCACTGAAAATGATCAAGGTAGTTTTTGCTTAGGGGTACATGGATGATGGAATATGAACAAACAAGCTTGTGTAATACTTTTAACCAGCATACTGAAGTAAAAATCAAATGATTATTTTAATAGATGGCAATCAATGACATCTTATAATAAAAGTCCTCAACAAATTAAAGATACAATAATAATAACTCAATAATATAGGCTATATATGGCAAACCAACAGTCAATATTATATTGAATTGATAGAACTGACATTTTATTCTAAAATCGAGAATAAGATGCATCTAATATCATAGTTCTTACTAAATACAGAACGAATATCTTAGCAACAATTATGAAAGGGGAAAGAAAAATTCAAATCTGTATAAAATTAAAGGGAATGAAGTCAAATGATCATGTTTCCAGTTGATTCAATATACATCAAACCCTGATGGGGGCTGAAGGCATGACTCAGTGGTTGAGAGCACTTGACCTTGCAGACAACCTGGTTTCAGTTCCTAGAACCTACATGATGGCTCACAACCATCTGTATTCCAGTTCTAGCCTATCCAGGCTCTTTTGCCATCTGTTAGCACATGGCATTCATATAGCATACACATATAGATACAAGTAAAATATAGAAATAGAAGAAAATATAAATATAATTTTAAATCCTGAAGACTTTATCTATTAACAATTAGAACTTATGAATGAAATCAATACTGCAGTATAATAGAGTACAAAATCAGCATAGACAGCAATAATATTTTATATGCCAATAGTGAATTTTAGAGAAGAAATCATAAAAGAGAATAATTACTCCAAACAAAGAGGTATCTAGGAATATGCCTACTGAATGATAAAAGTTGAAAATACTGCTAATGTTTAAAAGTACACCACATGCATACAAAATGAAAAGTCTTTTTAAGTTCATGTATTGGCAGAATTATTAACAAAATATCCATATTACCTGAAGCAAACAACAGTTAATGACTGCTCATAAAAATACCAATGACAATCTTTATTAAACTACAAAAAAATTACTAAAAACTCATATGCTAGTGCAAGAGACTATGAAGAGCAAAAGTAAATCATGAGAAGAAGAAATACTCTGAGACACCTTACTACCTGACTTCAAATTATACTACAAAGCTAGAGTTGTCACACAATAGGATATTGGGATATATATATATATATATATATATATATATATGTATAAAATAGACCAAGAACAGAACAGAGATTCTTGTGGAGAAAGAGAAACACTCCTCCATTGCTGGTGGGATTGCAAACTGGTACAACCACTCTGGAAATCAATCTGGAGGTTCCTCAGAAAATTGGAAATAGTTATACCTGAAGGCATAGCTATACCACTCTTGGGCATATATCCAAAAGATGCCCCAACATGCCAAAGGGGCACATGTTCCACTATGTTCATGGCTGCCTTATTTGTGACAGCCAGAAGCTGGAAACAGGCCAGATGTCCCACAACAGAAGAATGGATACAGAAAGCAAGGATCATTTGCATAATGGAATACTATAAAACTATTAAGAACGAGGGTATCATGAATTTTGCAGGCAAATGGATGGAACTAAAAAATATTACCCTGAATGAGGTAACTCAGACCCAAAAGGACATGCATGGTATGTACTCACTAACAAGTGGATATTAGCCAAAAATACAGAATACCCAGGATACAATCCACGGAACTTGAGAAGGTTAAAAAGCCTAAGGGCCCAAGTGAGGTGCCTCAATCCCACTTGGCAGGGTGAAGAAAGCAATAACAGGAGTGAGGAGGAGAGACCTAGGTGGTAAAAGGGACTGGGAGGAAGAGGGGAACATGATCAGGTATTGGATGGGGGGAACAGGACTGAAGCCCTGAGGGCCAGTAGAAAAAATGGAAACAGGCAACCTCGGGAGATAGGAGCGGTGGGGATCCTCCATAATGTACCAGAGGCCTGGAAAGTGAGAGACTCTCAGGTCTCAAAAGGAGGGACCTTAGATGAAATGCCCTACAGTGGGGAGAGGGAACTTGTGGAGTTCACCTCCAGTAAAAAGATAGGGCATCAAGTGGAGGGATGGGGTTGCAATCTCATAGTCAAAATCTCTGATCCAGAATTGTTCCTGTCTGAAAGAACTACAGGGAGGAAAATGGAGAAGAGCCTGAGGAAAAGGAGGTCAAGTGACAGGTCCAAATTGGGATCCAGGTCAAGGGGAGGCCCCAAGGCCTGACACTATTACTGATGCTATGGTGTTCTTACAAAGAAAGGCCTATCATGACTGGCCTCCAAAAGGCCCAACAAGCAGCTGAAAGAGTCAGGTGCAGAAATTTATACCCAATCAATGGACAGAAGCTGATGACCTTCATAGTTGAATTAGGAAAAAGCTGGAAGAAGCTGAGGAGGAGGGCAACCCTATAGAAAGACCAGCAGTCTCAACTAATCTGAACCTCAGAGATCTCTCAGAAACTTAGATACCAACCAGGCAGCATACACCAGCTGATATGAGGCCCCCAGCACATATACAGCAGAGGACTGCCAGGTCTGGGCTCAGTCAGAGAAGATGTGATTAACCCTCAAGAGACTTGAGGCTCCAGAGAGTGGGGAGGCCTGGTGGGGTGGGGTGGGGACATCCTCTTGGAGATGGGGTGAGGGAGGAGTAATAAAAAAAAAAGATTTGCAACATCTACAACCAACTGATTCTCAACAAAGATACCAAAAATATTCATTGAATAAAGAACAATAAACGACTGTGGAAAACTAGATATGCTTAAATGGAAGACTGAAATGAACCTCACCTTACTCCATTCAAAAAGCAACTTAAAAATACACCAAGCAATTAAATAGAAAACTTGAAATTCTTAAACTCGTTGCAAGAAAACTGAGAGCGAATCACTTCAAAACATTGTTCCAGGCAATGATTGTCTGGGTTGGACCCAAAGCACAGGAAGAGAAGCAGAAATTGACAAGTAAGATTATATCACTTGCCAATTATTTGTGTTCAAAGAGATGATGGACAGCCAAGAGATATGTAGAAGGTTTCTGGATCAGAGGCTAAAGAAGTTATGGCACCCAAGACATGACTTCAAGAGTTGCCTGTTTAACATCGAACATTATGGATGAGGTTGTACCGAGACCCCCCACTCAGTTCAGAACTGGTACTCAGTTACCCTGGGCACAGGGAGACTGGAGGGAGCCTTGGATGCTGTAAAGATAATGTATTTTAAAATGTATGTAGTAGACCTGGAGAGAACAGAATAAAGGTGTGGAGAAGAAGACAAGCACAGATGAAAGGATTTGGCGTTTCTGGTGCTACATGCATGTATGCTCTGAATTTTGACCTGAGGAAAGAAAGACCCACACATGCATGATGGATGGTTACTGACGCATGATCATTGTCACATAAATACCCAGATGAGATCTTTTGGTTCACACACAGTATGTTTCAGGCTGCAGCTAGTGAGTATAGGATGCTCCAGAGTGGAAGGAAATCCATCCTGAGGAAGGCTTTTAAACTTACACATTACATTCATTCTGTTCCTCTACTTTCCTCAGATTACAGTGTGTGTCCCCTTGGACTGAGTGTAACTCGTGCTGCAACTTCAGAGCATGCTATATACATTATGTTCAATGAGCGAAATTTAATATTTTAATTAAGTTCAGAGAATGCTATGTGGATTAAATTCAATAAGCAAAATTTAATATTCTAATTAAATTTCTGTAGAAACTTAAATCACAAAGATTGTACATTTTAGAGGGATCGTGTATTCTTGTGATGTATATCTTTACCATGTAATGTTGAGATCAAGGTAAACCTATTTCCTCAAATACTGTCATTTCTTTATGATTAGAAGCTTTCAATAGTCTTCTTATTTTTTAATGAGAATTAATTTTTATTTATACTCACCATATAACACACCAGAATAGCAGACCAGAAATTTTTACTCTTATGTCATGAAACTTTTGTCTAATTCTCCCTCTGTCCTACTTACTCCTTCCTCTGTCCTTCTTACTCCTTGGTAATCCTTGTAATCTTAGCTTCTATGATAATTATTTCAGATTCTACATGTAAATGAAATTATTGCTATTTGTCCTTTATACCTGGCTTATTAAACTTAGCACAGTGTCTATCTTTACTCATTTGTCAGGATTTCACTATTTTTATGGTTGAATATCAGTCCACTGTTTTAGAAGTACATTATTAGTTGCTGAGATTTGGGTAGGTTCTATTTCTTGACCATTGCAAATGGTCCTACAATGAACTTAAGCATATAGACATCTCTTTCAGATGGTCATATATTTCCCCTGGATATCTACCCAGCAATGAGGTTGCTGGATCTTATCATTGTTTAAGCATTAATTATTGCAAGAACTGTTTATATGATTTTTGTCCAATAATGTCTATGATAGGTACATTTTCCTTTACCAGCATTATGTTTACTGCTTTATAATTAAAACCTTTCTTAGTGAGGTAAAGGGGTATTTCAATGTGCTTTTGGTTTGTATTTTAATTTATAGGAGAATTGTAACCTCAAGATATTATTACTTTTACTGTTAAAACCTATGGTTTTCAAGTCCATGTCATTTGAAATCTCAGGTCTTGGTGTGTGTAGCATATGCAAGAGACAAAGAGAAATAATTTTTATCTATATAGGAGTTGGAATAAGTGAATCTTGTTTGGAGCATGCTTGAAGTAGTCATACCAGTCCTAGATCAACATTAGAGGGAACTAACTTTTTATCTGTCTCCTTATAGTCAACGATTACTTAGTGTGGAGCACAATACAAGTGCAAAGTTAATTCCATTATTTGGGAATTTTCAATACGCAATTACTTTTGTACATTTTGGAAACTGAATTAATTGTGAGAAACAATGAATAGGGCATGGATTATATTAATAATTTACTATGTGATTATAAGAGATTGGCTTAAGGGGAAAGGTTTATTATTTTTAATTGTATAGGAAAGATGATGTCTTGCTTTATATATTTGGAACTCTGTGACTGAGAGTGCTGTTTTGTCTGATACCAACAGTAAAATCACCCTTTTTGAATAAATTTGGCATAGGAGAATAAATTCTGATAAGATTAGCCTTGACTGAGGCACTTGCTGTTGAATGCTACAGTTGAGAAATGATATTTGGCTTAGTTTTATTTTTAAAAGATGCTCTAAATCTACTTATGTATAAATTTAATCTAAGAGGTGATGGTTCTGAGCATTAAGAATTATAAGACATCTAGAAGAAATAAAATATTACAAAACCAGAAACATCATGTTCATGGATCAGAAGAATTAGTATTGTTAAACTCTCTGTAATTCCCAGAGCAATGTGTAAATTAGATGTAAAATCTCAATCACATTTTTCATATGAAGAAACAAACAAAACAAAACAAAAATCCTAAAATATATATGGGACCACAAGATATCTAGCAAACCAATGCAGTTTTGAGAAAGAATAAAAAATAGAAACCATCATACAATAGTTGATAGCTAGAGGTCACAGAGGAGAAAGAATAATCTCTTCAATAAATTTTGCAAGAAATTAAGTTGTCATAATCTAAGAATGAAACTGTACCTTTATCTGATGCAGCAAACAAAAATGAATTCCAAAAATAAAAAGCCTAAATGAAATTTAAAAAATTCTATAAGAGAAGGTTCCAGAGATTCTGTAAAACAGACCTTATTGTAGAACTCAAAGCAAATATCAACAAATATAAAGAAATTGAATTTATTTCTTATCTTTTTAAAAAAAGAATAGCCGTGAAAGATTCATATTCAAGTATGATTTGAAGTCAGTACTTTATAGAAATTTTGTCTCTATAACAAGATCATAGTCAGGAACAGATTTAATTAATGTTTTGGTTCCCTCAATACCTTCTGGGATAACAGTAATGAGCTTATGGTAAGATTGCACGTTGTCCTGATGTCTACACTAAATGTCCTAGGAAGATATTTCTAAACATCAGCAGAAACAGAATCAGCAGAAGCTTATTGAAGACTCCTTTGTTTTTATTCTTTGGGATGAAAAGTAGTGTATTTGTCAATTAATTTAGATATTGTGCTACATATATGTGAAGGAATATAGGTCAAATTGAAACTTGATCCCCTCCAGGAT
>NW_021621323.1:4837119-4881105 GCF_004785775.1 Grammomys surdaster
GAGAGAGAGAGAGAGAGAGAGAGAGAGAGAGAGAGAGAGAGAGAAGGTACCATAGATGTGGCTATTATCAGCTGCCCAATGTGGATGCTGACAACTAAACCCAGGTCCTCTACAAGAGCAGAGATTTCTCTTAACCACTGAGAAATCTCTTCAGACCCTGGCTTTGAACTTTTAAAAGGAGAAAAATGAGTGAAAACTTTATGTGCTGTTGGACAAAATAGGGTCTTTGGAGTTGCACACACAGCAAAGGTTCTTCCTCACTCTGGCAGAGTGTTCAAGGACTTAATCCAAGCTGTGGTTGGGGACCAAGCACATTCTTTCTTAGACCATTGTTAGCTGAGTGATTGGATCACCAGATTTTTTTCTAACTTGATTTACCAAAATAGAATTTTCTGGGAATTTGGGGTTGATCTAGACCAGGAATAAAATATCACTTTATTTTAAATAAACAGCCACTCATGTTCTATTTGAAGTGACCCTGTATATAAAGTTTTCAGACATCAATAAAGTTGTAGTAGTTTCAGTATCATCAAAGTGATTCAGAATTTAAGAACTTGAGAATTCCTTCTGCCAGGCTGGAAAGATGGCTCAGCAGTTAATGACAGTGGCTGTTCTTACTTAGGACCCAGTTTCGATTCCCAGCATGCTTGTGGTGGCTCACAAGCATTTATAACTTCTGGCCAGGCCATCAGTCACTCTCTTCAAGCCTCTGTGGCATGTGACACATATACAGTTCACAGACATATATGCAGGCAAAATACTCATACACATAAAATGCAATAATTAAATATGGAAATATGGTACAGGAGTTTCTAAGGAAGAACAGTGGATTTTATTACTTCTTTCTATTTTTAAACTCTTCTCTCCCTATAGCTTTTTCCATGATAATTTTGGGTAGCAAATATTAAGAGTTTTCTTCTTTCTATTTATTTTCAATTTTTTTTTTTTAATTTTGAGAGATCTTGGATATCTGAGTCATTAGCAACACTTGTTTATGGGCTAACCTTGGAAGATTTTGGAGCATTTGAGCTGCCCCTAGTGGAAATTGAAGTTCATAGAAATTGGTTATCAAATGGTGATGTACAAAATGGATTTCCTTTTGCCCTTTACTGTGAAGAGAAGTTTTTAAAAAGTGTCATTGTTATTTCCAAGGTGTTCATAAAGTTGTGCTTGTGATAGCCCCTTTACAGAAGTCTCAAATCTCAAGTATTTTACCACTATGCTTGGTGGTAAAAGAGGAAAAAAACGTATGTAAGTCCATCTTCTCCTAACATTACTTTGCTTTACATGGAGGGATTCAGCTCCTACTTGTCTGTAATGTCATCGGGTATTCTTCATAAGACTTTTTGAGTAGACTATTTTCTTCTGATGTAAAAGAAGACAGATATGAGTAGCCTAATTTAATAGTGAGCTTCTTTAAACAGTAACTGGCCTTTGAAATACAATGAAATCAAAATATTTCAAACAAAATTTGCAGAGAAAGGAACATACTCTAACACCATCTAATGAGACTAATATTACTATGATATGAAAAGAAGACAATGGTCACAGGAATCTACAAGCTTATATTATATCTTTTAGGAAAAGTCTTAGCAAAATAATGTAAATGAAACTGGCCTCATATAGAAAGTATTCCACAGTGTCACCAGTGAAGATTTTTAGAGCAGGGTTAGTTCAACATGCACCAATCTAAGTTACCTGTCATGTTCATCATTGAAAGGATAACATGACAACCTCAATATATCTAGAAAATAAATTTTTGAAATCTCAAAATTCTTGCATGATAAAATAATCTTCAAAACCTAGCAATAAGGCTCTACTATCACACTAAATGGAGATCTGGATAGCTTTTTCTTGTCATTAGGAAGAAAGTGATGATGTCATTTCTCACTGCTGTTCAATATCATTCCAGCAGTTCTATCAAAGAGTAGCGACAGACAATAAACCTAAGTAGATTAAAGGCATCGACTTCAGAAATGAAGACCTAAATCTTTCCTGCATTCAGATGATATCATGTTGTCTATAGAAAATCCCACAAGTTACACACACACAGGCATACACAATACACTCAAATATATAAATTAGCAACAACAACAACAAAACAAACCAATACTCACCTTTATGTTTTGGTGTTGTCAGTGAATTAAGTGCTGGCACCAAAGGTGTTTTGGGTACTTCACTCTTGGTCGTTCCTAGTTTGATAAGATAGATGATATTATTATTAACCATAAATCTCATCTGCAAAGGAATGAATAAAAATCAAGTTGAGAAATGGACTGCAATCAATCTACAGATTTCTAAGGGATCCTTGTCTTTAACTATTTTCTAGCTACTTTTATCTAAAGAGGGATGTGGTCATTGAATTATTAAAGGAGTGATTTACACACACACACACACACACACACACACACACACACACACACACACTTAGTATGAATGATCAAACAGCAAGTTTCTATTGCAGATTATTTCATTTGTATTATTAAAGATGCAAAAAAGTATTACAAAAACTAAAATTTTTAGTGATTTAAAGATCGCTTTGTTTTTTTCGTGTTTGGTAGGGGGATTCAGTCAAATAGAATCATGAAATGTAATTTTTATTTCAGAATTATATTTCATTTTCTTAACTTAGTCATTCATAGTAATAAAAATTCTATATAAACCAGATATAGAAGAGGTTAAAAACTTCTGCAATTAATATGCTCATTCATTAGATGGTCTTTAAATTCTTATTATACAAACTTCAGAGGCCGAAATAGTTCTTTCTCTTAGTATGACATGCATATATGAAGCAAGATTGTAATGCGTTCCACAGTAAACACGGGACCTTATTTCTGAGTACTAAAGGGCATTGGAAAGTGTGTTGAGAAAGAAGCAAAGGTTACTGAAGAATAACTGTCAAGTCATGAGCTATGTCGACTGCATAGGTCACACCACTGCTCTTCACTGAGTTTCATGCCCTTGGTACTTTTTTATTTAAAAGACTATTTATTAAAGGCCAAGAGTTCTTCTTGAAATTACCCATAGTGAAAATTTTCAGAAGAAAGTTTCCCAGAAAATATTGCAGGAAGCCCTGTTCAGCTGTCTCATGCATTACAAGGCATTTGTGTGTATGCATATGAGAGAGAGGCAGAGACAGAGACACAGAGACACACAGAGAGAATCTATCTGCCTGTCTGTGTGTGCATACGTATGTGTACACATGTATGCTTGTGATGACAAGAGTAAGACTTTTGGATTGTTGATAACTTATCAGTAACCACTTTCAAGTATGTGTGGCACTCAGCATAGAGTATGGTGAATTTCTCTTTACGTGGTGAATGCATTAAAATTCTGAAGAATAAATGTACATCCTTATTATCAAGAACTAATGGTAACTAATGTCAACTGTGATTTATGTTAATTTCAAGATCATAAACAAGTGCTTTCAAGAATTGCTCAGAGAAACAGACTGAAGTTGGTATAAACATAAGTGGATTATATCTATCTATCTATCTATCTATCTATCTATCTATCTATCTATCTATTATCTATGTATCTAATCTATATCATCTATTAATGTTTCATAACTCTACCATTGTTTAGTAAACTCATTTATAACATTTTCTACAGATTGTCCACTTTAAACTCAAACTTACAGATACAATGATAACAGAGAAAAGGAGAGATACTATGAAGAAAGGTACTAAGTCCTACTGAGGTTCCACCTAACCATACAAGGAAGTTTGTGAGACTTCTGTTTTAAAATCTAGTCTTGAGGCTGGAGAGATGGCTCAGTGGTTAAGAGCACTGACTGCTCTTCCAGAGTTCCTGAGTTCAATTCCCAGCAACCACATGGTAATACACAGATAATCAGTGGCAATCAGATCTGTAATGGGATCTGATGCCCTCTTCTGATGTATTTGAAGAGAGCAACAGTGTAGTCACATACATAAAATAAATAAATCTTTTAAAAAAGCTATTCTTTACAGTTTTATATACTTATTTGCTACACGTTATACATGCAACTTAAACATCACCAGAGCAGAGCCTCACCTGAAATATCTGGCTGGAAATACCTCTGACTGTACTTGAAATGTAATGCCTATTTACTACTTGAGATTTTAGTGTTAATTCTGAAAACTTTTTTTCTTGCAGCTAATTTATTTCTTTAATACCACTGCACTATAAACCTTCTCTTCTTCTCCTTCTCTTTCTCCTTCTCCTCCTTTCTCTTCCTCTTCTTTTATTTGTTTGTTTGTTTGTTTTTCAAAAAAGAAGCAGAATCAGAGAAATAGCTCAATGGGTAAAGCCAACTTACGACCCAAGTTCAATCTCCAAAATCTACATTGGGTAAGTGGTGCATATGTGTGTATGCACACCGAAAGATTGGATAAATATAGTGAAATAAATATTTTAAAGTAAAAAGAGGAAATGCATCTCCTTCTTTGGATATCTATTTCCACCACAATCCTAAAGAGAAAGTGAAATATGCTGTCTTTGGTAGACAGATATTTAATGCTCTCCAGTGGTGATATGAGAGGAGAGAATTCACATTTAAATGAGTTTATTTGAGTCCTTTAATCTTAAAACCTTTTCATTGTGTATTCTGGTAGCTGGGTTATATATAACTGAGAACCTACACGGGGCGTTTGTTTGAAGATTTCACAATTATACCATGTTGATAACACTATACCTGATTTCCAGAGTAAAGACATTGGCTATCAAATGCTTCTGAAACAAGATGAGTAACAATCAACATTAAAACAATTTTTTTCAGATCTAGTTTTGTATGCCAGAAGTTCATTTTCTGTTGGTGAAATGCTCTGCCTGCCAGATGGTACCTTTTGACTCTCACTGTTTGACCTTTGCACAAAACGCACAGGTCACTTGATGGGCATCAGGGAACAGGTCAAGTTCTGTCTGTAATTGGACAAGTCTCTGAAAGTAAGCCCGTCTTCAGGCCCAGCTGTCAATCAATTCAGCCATTATGGCTCTGTTGCTTCAAGGACAATTCTCTTCTTAGTTGCACACACACACACACACACACACACACACACACACTATATATATATATATATATATATATATATATTTATTCACTTCTCTTATGAATTAATTAAGAGAATTAATGCCATTGGCAAGAAAAAGGCAGTTATAAGCTCTGTGGAACCAACTCTCTTGACTTTTAACCATAGAAAATCTGATTAGGAAAGCTTAAAATGAGAAGAATCAGATTTCTATAGTTTTTGTTTTGTTTATAAAAACTCATACTGTGTTGGCCCTAAGAGAGGAAGAATAAGGAATGGCCTCTCTCTCTCTCTCTCTCTCTCTCTCTCTCTCTCTCTCTCTCTCTCTCTCTCTCTGTGGTATGCAAGTTCATGTGTACTTGTGTGTGTGCATGTGTGTCTGTGTGTGCATGAGAATACATACATGCCTATGTGTGTATACATGTGTGTGTTCATATATGCCTGTGTGTGTGTATGTATAATATTTTAATCTATATTGTGGCTGTTTCGGGGATGGATCAGCATATAAATCTGCCAGACAGTTAAGCTGTTCATGTACCTGGCATTAAGAAGCCTAACACACTGACATACTACTTTGAACATGAGGATCTGAGGCAGATTCTCCCTCCTGTTCATTACTGTGCATGACCCCATTGTCTTTAGGAGGATGGGCTCAGTCACTGCACATGTTCCAACTTACCTTAGTACAGAATGATGTTAAACAAGCTAGGACAAAGCATCTCGTGTCTCTAGGTTTTTTCCCCATTGCTTAGCACTCCCACCTGCCCTCTTCAGCTGCCTGGTCACTCTCTTAGCAGTTTCCTCCCTACCAGACTTTCTCAGAGTACAGGTGGGACTGTCTTGCCCACTTGGTTGCCTCTCAACCACACACTGTCATTTGATCTCACCAGTGGTCCCAGAATGCACTTCGTTCACCCATCAGCCCTCTCTCATTACTATATTCTTGACTACCACATTACATCACTTAGAAGTTCTCTACATTGATCAAAGTTCTTAGTAATTTGGAGGATAGGTTTGATAATGCCACTGTAGTTTTGCAGTAACCTGTCTCCAAAGATGAGACACATTTTTAATGTGCCTTCCATAACATTTTACTGATTAAAGAAATATATTGAAGTGAGAAGAAAGAAGGCGCCGTAACGGAGTAGCGTACAGATAGATAAAATCTGTAAAAACTGATTTAGGAGGTGGATATAGGAGAGTAATTAAACTATTCCTTGCTTTACAGTGTGTCTGAATATTTCTATGATGTAAAGTTTATATGATTTATTACAATTTTACACGTGAAAGTACGCAATTTATATTCACCAGGAGAACTTTGGGGGACACACATCACAGTGTATTCTTTATTAAATGGGTAATATAAATCATTAGCAATGTCTCCCAAAAGGAATTTGACGGTATGTACGTGTGTATATTTGTGTGTTCTACATTATGTTCAAGTGTGCTACACCCGTGCTTCAGAGACAGGTGCTTCACCACCAACTATTGGACACGCCTGTTGCAAAAAGAATAAAAACATCTGTTTTCTCTGCCTTAACATAAACAGCTTTGAAATAACATCTGAACTCAGCAAAACAAGGTGCATTTCTGGTATCATGAATTAGAATTTGCCCAAGTTCTTTTCAGTGAACCCTCGTCTCTATGGTTCACATAGCTTAAACATGGTTCCAGGGTTTATGTCATTATCCAGGTAGCACTTTTGACTATAGCATCATCCAGAGATGGGGTGGGGGACTGGATGTAACAGTCAGCACTCAGGTTCTCTGTCTTGGTGCTTACGTAAATCTTAACTGCTTGCAAACATAATGCACTTTTGCCAACTTAGAGCTAACTTCATATTGAATCAGTTGAAGCTTAGGGAAGAAAGCAAATGGCCATACTTTATAAAACAAAACAGACCCAAACAACAACAACAAGCCAGCTAGGCTAACTGTCTTTACACAGAGATGAAACAATCCTTCAAAATGAAACACAATGTTCAGGATGTAGCCCAAGACTTTCTGAGCTTTGACATCTTAACTGTGCCATTTGGAGCTTTTCTTTGGTGGAAATAAGATTCTCCAATATCCTGGAACTAAAATCCCTCATGGTGCAATTGTTGTATATGCTTTTTTCTGATTCAGTCAGGGAGTTCTTTGAGGACTGGTTTGTTTTCATTGTAGAATCAAGTGTGGTAGACTCAGACGCTGCTCTTAATACCCTTTGTCTGGTAAACTACCACCCTATTCAAGTACAGATTGCTTTTGCTTTTGTTTTGTTTTTGGTTTGTTTGTTTTTGTTTTTATGATTCCTTTTACAAATTTTATGTGCATGTATGTCTATGTGAAGGTGTCAGATCTCCTGGAACTGGAGTTACAGATGGTTGTGTGCTGAGACGTGGTTACTGGGAGTTGAACCTGGGTCTTTTGGAAGAACAGTAAGTGCTCTTAACCTCTTTGCCATCTCTCTAGCCCCTCGAGTCCATATTGTTGATGAGCCTGTTTGTGAGCCTGATGTTAGAGTCAAAATTAAGGAAGGTAAAAGAGGTGAAAACTGTAGAGGTGGAATTTCAGCCATCATATACTCTAAATATTCAATTTTCTAGCAACTAATGAACAAGTTTGTTTTTTCTCCTTTTGAATACTGAGCTGGAATGAGATGCCTTATTTTTTTCCCCTGTGTTTCAAGATAAATAATGTAGCAAATACTGGCTTGAAAATCCTCTGAGGTTTTGAATGATCATAATGTCTTTTCTTTGGTTTTCCCCTTTTTAGTTCCCTTTGAACAGGATCTCTCTGTATAGATCTTGCTGCCCTAGAATTTGAAATGTAGAACAAACTAGCCTCAAACTCACAGGGATCGATCTGCATTTGCCCCTCCCCCTCCCAGTGGTGGAATTAAAGGTGTGCACCACTAGTCCCAGGAGGATTTCAAAATTTTAAAGACGGTTAAGTAGTCTCCTTTAACACTTTTCCTGGCATAGCTGCTGCCTCATCCGGTAATAATCACGGTAACATTGATACAGATGTCTGTCTTCAAATTAAATCTATTATTACCACATACTGACCCACAGAATCTGTCTGAACAGTTTCCAATTATTAGCTGTGCTGTGTAGGTGGAGAACCCGGTTATTTACAAAGATATTTTAGGACTTAGGTATGATAATTGTTTTCTTCTCTAAAAATAAACTTTGTTTATGTAACAGTTACAATGGGAGCTTTCCCAAACAGGAAGTGATCTCAAAGAATATCAGTAAGGAAACTCAGCAAGGCCTCCAGATGCTATATTCTACTCAGAATGTAGAGGAATTTGTAAATAGCAAATTATTACTTTTGTAACAATTGTTCCCCATAGTGTACTGTATAGATTCTACTTAGTAATTTTGCTTTTAAAAGGAAAATTACATTCTACATAGAAAGATCTTACCTTCAGGAGTTGTTCTACCTGTTGATTTGTCAAGACTTGTTACTGACAGGGTGCCTGGAGTTGTGACAGATGCTTTTGTTGTGGAAGTTTCTGCTGGTGATGAAGTTGAGTTATTTTGAACATCTGAAAAAATATGTTTAAGTAATTTCATTATTAGTTATGTTTTCAATCAACAGAGTAATCTACTTAAATATAGTAAACTATCATACTTGAGTTATCTATGTATCTATCACATATACATGTGATGTATATTGTGATATATTATATGTGATTTCTTTTAACCCAATTAGTAGAGCATGGACTTGGGACCAATTTCCAAGTTGTTATCCGTTGATCTTAGTTCCCAGGTTTACTTGCCTCTCACAGTGGTATGAGTTCTCCTGGATGAATGGCAGAGCAGTTGGTATTTCTATAGGTATGTAATAAACAAGAAGACTAATAAGGAAAGAAGAATGTTATATGCAAAATTTAACACTATTTTTACCCTAACTGACCTTCCCAGAGAAAGTAATTAATTGTGTGGTCTCTAGGCAGTGGATGTTCAACTATATATTTTCATAGCACACTAAAGTCATTCATTATTAAAATGTCAATATTTATATATCTGTCCTTGATAATTCTTTTTATCTTTATAATGTTTTTAAATTTGTTGCTCTCTCTCTATAAGGTATAAATTAACGTGATATATAATTTATTGTCATTTATACAATACATATTTTATACCATATAATTTATACTTCATGTATTTTTAAAATACACATATATTTATTATATCTTTTATGTACATAAGTTCTGTATTTGTTATATTTTATGCTTTGTCTTATTTTTTAACATACACTTTGTCATATGTGTATGCAAACCCAAGAGAGAAAGAATGAGACCTTACCAAGAAAGACAATAAACTGCAAGCTAAACAATTGCAATAGAGTCATGGGGTCACGATAAATTCATATTTTCAAATTGCTTAGCTCTCTAAATTGCACTTATCCTTGTGCAACTAAAACTATTGAAATGTAGCAATGAATTTTAGTCCACATTATATATTTTTAATGACAATCCTTAGTGCTTCCTTTAACGCATATACGGAGAACAGTCTATAACAGGCAGAAACGGGGAGTCATTGCTGCATTATCTATAACAGGCAGACATCTATAACAGTCATTGCTGCATTATCGTGTTTCCAAAGTGAAATCTAGAAGGCTCAACTCTTACGAGTCTGTGGAGAGATTAGTTCTTAACACTATTATAATTTACTAAGGCTTTAGCCTCATGTTTTATAGGTCTCTGTCTGTCTCTGTCTCTCTCTGCCTATCTGTCTTTCTGTCTCTCTGTCTCTCTCTCACTTTGTACGTGTGTGTGTTAGTGTGTGTTTGTGTGTGTTTGTGTGTGTGTCTTCAACCAGAAGTGGAATTGTTCTTCACTCAGAACAACTGCAGGGCCACAGCCTCTCCACATTAGTGGGACTGTGGGCACATGGCATAGACACAATAAATAAATGTCTTCAGGGGTGTAAAGACATCAGCCATTGGTAGAAGGCACTGCCCTCTGTCTGCCTTGATTTTTACAGTGCATAGAGTAAAGCAGGGAGCTGTAGAACAATGAGGACTTAGGTTCATATCCTGAACTAGATATGTCCTAAAAGTAAGTGAGTATCAGCATGGAGCCTCAAATTTACTTTGTATTTGAAGCTTTCCCCGACTCCATCATGCCAAAGTAATATTTGGCATGTCAGGGAAGTGCAGAGTCTCTGATGTCCTGAGGTAGATACATTTGCTGTTCATTTCAGAGCCCTGAGGTGCTCAGAAGTGTTAGCTCCTAGCACCAACTTTGTTTATGGACACAGTAAATGGAAATTGCTTGATGCATCGGCTCAGGGAGATGTGTTTAGCACATACAGAAAGGAGAGCTGCGTTTTCACAGGCTTTACAGGAAATCAAATAGAAAGCTTTTTCTCTCTGGAAGTGGATCTCACACCTTTTCTTTGGCCTTCCCACACCCCTCCCCCGTATTCAGCAGGGAGCTGGAACACATGTGGGTGGGTTATCCCCTCTCAGCCAGGTTGCTGCAGCTATCTTTCTTTTAGTCTTTCATTACATCACCTAACACCAATTTCTAAGTTTAATTTGAAGTAGGTAAATTAGTCAAAGACAAATAAGTCTTCAATGCCATGTAGACTATTAATTAACTTTGCTAGTACATAGCTTTGTATGAGGCCTGTTATGTAGACTTTTCCAATAGGAATAATCTTAATTTCTGAGCACCACCACCATCTTCAGAGATATTTCTTCCCTCCTTCCCTTCCTAACTCAACAAACAAGATGAGTACTTGTGTGAAGATCCTGATCTGATACAGTAAAAGGCTCTGCTGTATTCCTCATGGCATCAACCTCAAGTACCATTTACTCTGGTAGGGACCATAATAGCAGAGCACAGCAAATAACACAAGACATCGCTGTGGGCTCCATGACCTTGCTGTGCAAATGCTGGTGGTGAAGAAATAATAAGGGTTTGTTTGCTTGTTTGTTGAGAAAGTGTTACCCTATACGGGTAATTCTTTTTAAAAGTCCTTTGTTGAATATTTGTCCAATGAAAAGAAAAGAAAAACTGCATGTGCAAGAAGCATCTTAGGTGACTATCTGCCCAGCATTCAGGATGGAATCCTTTTTGTATCCTAAGGTAGCACAGCTCTGAATTTTCTTGCTTAGAAAAAGAATTTGTTACAGGCTGTTTTCAACTTGTAGAAAATTCCACATTAGCATTTTCATAATCTTTATTATATGATAATAAGTTTTTGTATAGCCATTTCCTCTGAAATTCTACAGGATTGGGGGCTTGAGAGAACCAAAAAGTCACAAGTCTGGGAAAGTGGCTGAAGATTCCTGAAGACCCCTCCCCAGCTTTATAGACGGGGTGAAGTTCCTTTCTGAACTGTACAGATGTTTCTGTAAGTGTATACATGCATGTGCGTGTGTGTGTGCCTGTATGCATGTGTGCGCACACACATGTGTGCACACTCAAGAGTGTGCATGTATCTGTGTAGACATGTATGCATGGGTGCGTGAACATATGCATGCATGCTCGAGAGTGTGTATGCCTGTGTGTGTGCATATATGTGCATGTATGTGTGCATGTGTGTGTTGTGTCTATCCTTGAAAAGACTGTCATACATCAAGAGGATTTCTGTCTTTGCTCCCAGGTTCACAGTGATATTTATGCGGACTTGTTCTCTCCCCTATGTATGAGAAAGTATTCACTTCACTGTCTTTTTCAAGGAGCAAAAAGTTCAGAGGAAAGGTTTAAACTCTTGAAGGAAAATAAGCTTTCCGAGGTGTACAGTCACAGATAATCAGTTTGATTGCAGCCCTTCTCAAAGTAATAGCAGCCCTTGTCTTTTGACATAAGACATATCACCGACTCACTGCCAATGAATTAGATGCAAGTAATTTTATTAAAAAAGAACCTTAGTGTACAAGGATGCAGTCGACTGTATGCTTACATTTTATTTGTCATAAGAGATAATTAAGACATTTACTAGCTAAAGAGCCATTTAACTTGATAAAGATTTATTAAGCATCTATTTCAACAAGTGCTAAGAAAAACAAAAATATATGAATTGTATCTAGAGAAAGCCAGAGTTCTGCCACATAAACTGGCTCTATATAATAATGAATGCACAGGGATGGCTGTATACAATCTAAGTAATACAATAATATACTTACAGTAACCAAAAGCTTTGTGAGGAAGAAATTTTGAGAGAAATTGGATTGTTATGTGTAATGTGGAATGGTGTGTTTCATATGCAAATGGAAGGTTAGATCAAAAGTAACAATAGTTAGGGCTGTAGCAGCACCTCCTACCTGGAAGGGGCTCTCAATTGTGTCTGAGAAACTTAAATCTTTGAGAAATAAAGACAGGAAAATCCCATTTTAAAATGAAGCTTCAAAGTTATTGAAAACTTGAAAACCAGGCTTTTGATGTAGAGTTCCTTCTCAAATAAGGCTAAAAATACTCCTGAAGGAACAGAAGTAGTAAGAGGGCTTAGATAATTCTTATGTGCAATTAGTGGGATGGGAAGAGAACTAACAGGAAAACCTCATCCCTTTCCGGAAAATACTTCCATAATGGAGAAGTTCTGCAACTGAAAGAGCCATCTCCTTGGATCTCCAGCCATCTGTGTGATGGGGACAGAGTGCCAAGCCTGACAGGCTGCAGGCAGGGACAGGTGTCTCAGCCACCTGGCCCCTCTGGGCAGAACAGGACTCAGAGCTGCATTGGTGAGTTTGTTAAACATAAGACATTATCTGCAAATGGACCTGAGGATCTGAGGTGTTCTGGCTGACAAGCAGAGAGGTTTGAGGGGCCAGAGGCTGTTACAGGGCCAATTCTCTCACCCATCAGTATCTCATTCAATACTAAGGGGTGATGCCAGCAATTTTCCATTTGCTAATGTGATTCTTTGAAGATCATGTTTAATAATGAGGTATATTTAGACCTGAGGATTTATTACCAGACTTCTTATATCATGTGCTGAGTTTGATTGATGAGCATCTACACCCCTTAGGCACACGCTGGAAACGGTTATGTTTAATATTCATAGGGCTAAAAGTGAGAGGGGCAAGAAACAACCATTGTTGCATGCTCTTGGATTTTCAGACCTCTGTGCTAGGATCCTTTCCCTGCAGCGATTCTGAGCCTGGAGAGGAACAGGCTCTACAGAGCTCTGTTGACATCTGTTTCATACCAAGGTGCTGGGACTCAGCATCTTCTAAGTCCTGTCAACTGTCATGGGCAGCTTTCCTGGGTCATCTCGGGGATAAGTTGTGTGTCTGCCTGATTTGTGGGAGTGCTGCCTTGTGCGTACCCTGGGACCTGCCAACCACAAGCTCCCTGCCTGTTGTTATCATTCTGCCCCTCTAGCCTTTCACATTCAGTTCGTGGGTCCATCAACTCTCCCAAACGTGTTTCCAGAACCACAAGTCCCACCAGAGACTTCTGACTCTCAGATCACCCTAGCCTGGAATAGTGACTTTCACTGTGAAACGGCACACTATTTGTTGAGTTGGGAATCTTGGGAATCACGGGCTCCTATTTCCATTCTCTCCAAGCCCTGGATGAATTTATACGGTCTTTTTAGCAGCCAAAACGATACGTTTGGTGACAAAAGGGTGAAATTGAAGAAGGAAGGTTTTTTTTTTCATTTTCTGAAAAATTAAAGATAATCTTTTCTTTACCTAATTGTACAAAGGTAAATGATAATTGAGTATATTTATAAGGTGCAAATGTGAGGTTTTTTGTTTGTTTGTTTATTTTTAATTTTTTAATGTGTTAACTTCTAAACTGCTTTCTCTACTGGCTACGTTGAACTCTTGTCAACACTGTGTAAGCATTCTCTTACCCATTTTAAATCAGGGTCTTCCCTCCTATAGTTCTTTGAGTTCCTCAATTATTTTGGGAATTAAGCTTTGTTAGGTGTCTGCTGTGCAATGCTTTCTCCGACCTTTCTGATCTCTTCCTCAGTTTGTTGGCTTCCATGTTGTCCAGATGCTTTTATCCCGATGCAATGCCGATGCAATGCCATTTATTTATTGTTTTGTTTTGCTTGTGCTTGCTTGGAGCCATACATACCTATGTTGTGTCCTGTAGCTTTCTCTGAATGGTTTCCTCCATGTCTTATATACAAGCCTTTAATCTATTTTAGGTTGATGTTTGAATATGCTGTGTGACAAGAGTTCAATTTAATTCTTTGACACATGAATATCTAGCTTCTCAATACCATTTATTGAGAAAGTAACTACTCTCTAAATGTGTGTACTTGGTGCCTTTGCTGAAAGCCATAGCATATGTATTCATTCTAGGTTGATATTTTCATTCATTCATGCATCTGCCTCTACAACAGCAGTATACTATCTTAGATACTATTGCTTCTCTAAGGAACCAGATGGGCTACAGAGAGGAGTTTATTGTGTTTCTCATGACTCTAAAGCTCATCTTAAGAGCCCACAGAGAAGAGAGGTCACTTCCATAGCAATGTTTATAAGCACTGAGTGAACAAAATGAGGCTTGGTAGGAAAAAAAGAACAATAACAAAAAAGTGAAACTCTAGGGATGAATAGCCTTGAGATTGAACCGAACGACGTAGTAGGAAGTTCAGCAGGTAAGATGAGCGGAAGAATTGAGCAGAGAGCTCTAAGACAGACATTCCCCATCATTGGATTTGAGGAGCAACAGGACACATGCACACACAAAAAGTAATAGTTCCAGGGCTAGAAAAGTTCAAGAGATACATCCATTGTATTCAATAATAACTGAAGTAGGAGGAGAAAGTGAAAAAGGCCACAAACTGTGGAACTGATGATGGAAAATTTTGTAATCTATGCAAAGATGCCAACATCCAGATACAGGAAGTGCAAGAAGTCTTTAAACTGAGTCCACCCGTAAAGGGGAGTTCATGAAGACACGTAAACCAGACTACCAGAACTCAAAGAAAAAAAGTGAGAAGAAGAAGAAGTAAGAAATTGCTAAGTAGTTAGTACTGTTTCATTACTCTCTCTAGTCAGGGGATATAACTATAATCATAACAAAAAGCTTTCAAGTTACAAGAGAACTAAAAAAGAATTGCTTAGCCCACAATTCATATGTGTGTATTTGTGTGCATGCGTGTATTTACAGTGTCTTTTATAAACAGAAGATAATAAATTAAAATAACTTATTAGAAAAAAGTAAGGAAGGGATGTGCCTAATGTTGGGAGTAACTCTGGGCCTGTTTTGACCCCAGGTTCTGTCACTCACCAACTATGTGGTCAGATACAAGTTGCTTAACATTTTAAATGTCTGTTGCATTTGAAGCTGATGAGCCTCAGAAGGCTCAAATGCTAAAGGTGTATTTACGGGATGGTGCTGTTGGGAAGTGATGGGTTCTTTAAGGGAGCCTACTGGATGGTCCTTGACCATTGTACAGGTGCACGCAGAAGGAAGACGGTTCTCATGGGGTTCTAGGATGCTTATATAAGAGCGTTGGCCATAAAAGCTGACTTCTGTCCCTCTGCTTCTGGTCTCAGATGTAAACACAGTCTACTGGATAGTTTTTTTACAGTGTGTCAACAGATAGTACAGCCAAAACCCAAGCATATGCAGTTCCATGCCCTTGAACCTTGAAAATAGAGTAAAAAATATTTTCTGTTTATGAAGCTTGTTGTCTTTGTTATTTCATTATAGTGATGAAAGGCTGATTTATAATGCCAGTTTTCAGTCTTATGGAAACAAACATCATAGAGTATTACATATAAAAGATAAATGAGAAAGTCAATGAGCTTTTTAGACTTGGGTTTAACTATTAGAAACGTCAATGGCATGAAGAGAATTTTAGAGGTTTACCACAGGGACACATAGATTTATACTACTTGGTAACATTGCTGTGACACGTTTAGATAAACCAAATCTTCAACTCCATCATTAGGCTCAAGTTAATAAAACTTTTTTGAGGAGAACTTAACTTCTTTCAAAATTATGATCAGATTCTTCTAATCAGGTCTCTTTTTTTGGGTGACCGTTTGACAATTTTTATGTTATTTTTATTGTTTCTTTTTACTAGTATACTGATAATATTTTTTCCAGAAACCATGATTAAAGTAATTGGAAAGAAAGAATTCAGAGAAGAAGAAAGTGAACTTGAGAGCTGGCCTCAAATGGTGAGTGAGAAAAGTACTATATCACGTTTCTGTCAGAATTTGACAGATAATTTTCCCAATGTGAGCACATGACTATCGTGACCCAGAGTTTCAACCAGGGACCTATGGGTTGATTTTTACACTACATAGTGTCTATGTGTTAATTTAATGACTCAAAAATGTACAGTTTTTGATATATCAATGAGCTCCGTTAATACAATGATACTTAAATTAGCTTTGTAGTGTTTTTCTCTTTCCTTGTTCAGGGGGTATACATATAATTTCTCTAAAGGTCTCAGGTATTTTGTTTGTAAATGGGTATTTCTTTTCCTAACACTGAGAGAGCTGCTGTCATAGACCATCAGATAGCATATCTTCAGTGGCTTTTAATAGTGTCATAACACTGAGTGAGAAATTTTGTCTTTGATTTAGTCATCCCTTTCAAGTAGAGAATCACTTTCAGCACTCATGACTGATACTATCTAGTTAAAAATAAATAAGCAAATATCCATGTCCAGGGAGCCACAGTCCTTTAACTGTAGTATAGAGGAGCTCTGAGTGTCAGCACAGAATCCCGCTTTCTCTCTCTGCATGCATGCTCACACAGTGTCTCCACAGTGCTGAGGGAAAACTGGTCTGATAGCACATGTTCAGTGGGAGAACATCCGGTACTAATCTGAGAACAGAGATGAAATTGTGTTCCTTCTGCGGTTTTGATTTTAGAGGTTAGCTTTGTAACGCTATAATGTTTTTAAAAAATAAGTATTTTGAAGTATTCCCTTACGATGACATCAAAGAAGTCACTTGTTGGTCAATTGTATCTCACATATTTAAAAATAACTGCATCTTGTGGGACAGATGCAGCAGATTTTTGTTTTTTGTTGTTGTTGTTGTTTTTTCAACGTAGTAGGAGATTGACACATTTCCAGGATCAGCTCTCAGCTCTGGGCTGGGAAGCATACATCCTGACATCCTGCAGAGAATCCATGACTGGAAGCCTACGTTCACTGGCAAGAAGAAGAAGAAGTGAACTGCATGCTGTTCTAATTGATGTTGTACACCTCATTACTTATACATGGGAACTCATTCTATGATACTGCCCTACAAGTTTCACTAGAAAAATTAAGCACGCCAAGATTCCTTTCTAAAATCCAAGGCAAAGATTGGACTAGAAATGATATCTGTTGAGGAACACATGGTCAAACTCACCTTTAGAAAAGATGATCTTGCACATTTAAATTGACGCCCAGAACCAGATGTGAAAGAAAGAACTAGAGAACTGGGTTTGCTGAAAACCAGAAGCTAATTTTTAATCCCAGAGGATGCAGGAAAAAAGGAGTGACCAAGCTTGAGGTGGAGAATTACAATAACATGGTAGCAGAAATAACTAAACTGTGCCCTTTCCTCTGCTCCTCCCCGGTGGCAACTTCTCTGCCTTCACTGGCATGTACAGTATGCACTAGGAGCTTAGTTACGTGTTTTTATCTGCTGTGATGAAGAAAAGGGGAAACACATTTTGGTTTCTGCTAAAGAAAAGTTAAAGGACATACCTGCCCTAAGGAACTAAGAGATGAGCACAGTTTGATGGATGCAGAAAGCTGGAAATAAAGGTACGTGTGAGACTATTTCCCATCATCTATCACACTTTCTGACATTTCCCAAGGGCTCCGAGTCCATTTTCAATCACATTATGGTGTTGCATTAAGGAATAAAGAAATACAGGTGGCATTGAGGTTACCTAAAATCCTTTTCTTATTCACTTAAATATCATCCACTAAATCCAGAACCATATGTTTTCTGTGTTGTAAACATGTGTTTGTGAAGCAGAGGCTAACTATAAATTCTCTGGGTTCCTTTTCTTCATGCTGTTGGCTGTAAATTTTTTGCTTTAACACAGATGAGATCATCAGAAGAAATAGACTTGAACACTTTGGCAGAGGTGCAAGCTTTACCCCCATCTGGAGATCTCCAGCACTGAGGAAAGTATTTCATAATGCTTTCCAAATATTAAGGCCAGGAGGATATCCCAGGGAATATTTATGCATTCATTTTTGTTAATATTGAAGACAAATTCACTTCACAACAATTAAATTTACTTTCTCAACATAGTAACAGAGATATACATAAGAGAAAAATCAATAAATATAATCTCACATTATTATTAATATGTCATTAATATAGACCACTGGGATATGTTAATACAATTAAACATTTTGGGACTTTAGGCTTATGAAAAATGTGAGAATTATCATTTTTTTTCAGGCAATCTTAATGGCTTTAACAGACACCTGTATATCTTTCTCTGCTAGTACAGAATTTGTCATTAGGTCCTTAATGTTTATTAAATACTTGATAATAGTAAGTTTTGTTTGAACTGGACTGAATATATACAATATTGCAATTTTACTACCCTTTAAAGTGAGTTAACACCTGCTAAAAACTGAAGAATAAGAAATTGCTTTAAATTTACAATGACCATGTGAAAGAGTAAGAGGGAGTTTCTGGATTTATGTCCATGTTCACAGTATTATTTGTATATTTATTATTCTGAAAGAAAACTCAGCTCCTCTGTGACCCTCGTAGAGCATAATGCAGTACAAGCTTGGATTTATGGTTAAGTGTAGAGTCATTTTAAAGTCTGGAAATAACTTCTGGATCATTCTATGTGTTCATGGTAGTTTTCGTGTTTTCAGTGAGACTGTAATATCTGAAGACATTGCTCTGCTTATTCTTCCATAATAGAGGTTGAAGAAAAATGCATTTGGTATGTCCGGAGGAGTTGCTTACTAATTATCAGTGTGCCATTGAAAACCTTGTCTACTGACTCAGGCTCTAGTGAGGGACCTGCAGCTAGAAAAAAAATGCCTGCAGCAATCTATGAATGTTTGAGTTCTTAGAAACATGAGTTACATGAGTTTTCAAAGCTTTTTCTTTATCTACCACTACTCCTTTCTCTTAATATCAGTTCATCTTTTTAAAAAGTCACTCCACGTTACAATATGTAATTCTATGATATACAATATAAAATGGCATTGCAGATCTTAGTAGAAAGTAATCATAAAAATTAATGATATGAAAGCTACTACAGTTCGCGTGAGTGCGTGCGTGCATGTGTGTTTGTGCACACTCACACATTCTGGGAGCAAGTATTTTACCACCAAACTATTTCTCCAGCCTTCACTATAGAGCAGGAAGAATTTTTTATTTATTGTGTATTTATTTATTTGTTTATTTTGAGATAGAATCTCACTATGTAGCTCAGACTTGTCTTGAATTTGCTGTTGAACCATGCCAGTCTCAAAACTGCTTCCCTCCTGTCTTTGCCTCAGAAATTCTTGGATTGTAGACACATTCAGTGTTGGAATTTTTGATAGACACCTATGATGGCTTCAATTCGATTCCTGCTTTCTCAACTTTAAAGAGAAATCAGGAAACATAATAAAAACATAAGAACATTAGCCACATTGATCTGCCTCGGGAAACCAGATGCATGTGGTAATATGGACCAATATCATTTAGTTCTATGACCAGTTAGAGCATCCAGTGACATAAGCTGTACCATTTCACACACATTGGAAATGGTATTCCTAACAAAGGACTTTAAGGTTGCCAATCAGCAGTGGATATTGTATTGTACCAAATCACAGCTTCTGCATCTAAAGGGAAATCAATCCCTTTGTTCATTTCTCTCATTAGAGAAGGGATTAGATCCACTTCCTCTGCAATTTGACTGGAAATGAACCCAAAGATCACTATTATTTGAAGGACTGATAACAAGTTGAAAATAAAGGCAGAGCAGATGACTGGCAGTCATTTCTTGTCTCTGATACCAATGGAGAGGAGCTATTTTACACAAAACAGAGCCAAAAGGCCTCCAACAATCTAAATCGACTTGAGTAAGACTTGATTTCTCATTTCATGTGTCACAGCTAGCAACAGACCAGATTAAGCTACAAACCATTAAACTGCTTCATCTAGGGAAATGTAGGAGGAGCTAAGGTGGGAGGAATGAGGAGAGGAAGAGGAAGAGGAGGAACTAGAGGGATAGAAAGATGGAGGAGGATGAAGAGCCCTGCAGGTATGGAGAGCAGTCCTGGGTAACAACTTATATTTAGGTTAGCTAATTGGGATATCCTTCTAATTGTTTGGGCATATTGTTATTGAGCATTACCAAACATATAAAGCTATAAAGCCTTTGGATAATCTAAACATTAGAGTCTCATTTGTGCTGAGCCCACGTGGATAGTGGGATGGTCTGGGCTCAGCCAAGCATAGGCAGAGCCATCTCCCACACTGGCATCTTGTGGGTAGCAGGGCTGGTGTCTCTGACCGCCTGAGCTGACGGCCGTCAGCAGCACTGCTGCAGCCGCTCCTGGCCGCAGGCCTAGGCTAGTCGGGAACATGACAGCTGATTAAGAAAAGCCAAATCGAATGCCGCCATTTTAAATCTCTCTCGCAATAGGGAAACATGGGAGGAACAGCCCCCTTGAGTCCCCCAACTGTCCTGACTCACTTGAATTTCACCTCACATTTGGGTCCCTACTTTCCAGAAGGCCAATTCTACTATGACCTTACCGCTCCAGGCTATGGGAACGCCACATGCTCAGGGGACACAGTTCATGACGCTAGTAGTCTAAGAAATCTGATCTTTTCATTTGAAAGAGTAATTCAAATCCAACTTTGAAAGGGCAGTAAATTAAATGACACTTTAAAATATATTAAATCATAAGGAAAGAGACAAGATGCAAATAAGAGCATTAGAAAAACCATTGTTGATTCGTAGGATAAAGTGTAGAAGGAGTAAGTATGAAATGAAAACCAAAATGTAAGAGGAAAACTAGAAAATGGCAGAATGACCTAAGAATTAAGAAGAGTGTAAGTGATAGAAAGCCAAAAAAAAAATCTATGTTTGAGAATAAAGGTGAAGTAATATAATGTTTTTATTTTAAATTTTGATAAAGTTGTGATAGTTTGTATATGCTCAGCCCAGGGAGTGGTACTATTAGAAGGTGTGTCCTTGTTGAAGTAGATGTGTCATTGTGGTGTGGGCTTTGAGACCCTCCTTCTAGCTGCCTGGAAGTGAGTCTCTTCACAGAAGCCTTCAGATGAAGATGTAGAACTCTCAGCTCCTCCGGCATCATGCCTGCCTGGACACACCCATGTTCCATCTTGATGATAATGGACTGAACCTCTGAACCTGTGAGCCAACGTCAATTAAATGTTGTCCTTATAATAGTTGCCTTGGTCACAGTGTCTGTTCACAGCAGTAAAACCCTAACTAAGACAGTTGTGTTATATAAAAACTAGGAAGTAACCATGTCTATGTCTCCAACCATGGTTCGATTCTTACAACCGTGCAAATTTCGTTTTTGCTTGTTGAATTTTAAGCAAGAGTAAAGTTATCAAAGAAAAACTAATATTGCTAAATGTGTAAATTGAATTCCAGGAGGAGAAGTGCGATGTGGAATAAATAATATCTCATAGCATGAGAATTCCAAATGTATTTGTCTCGGAAATTGAAATACAGTGTCAGTTTTCATTGGCAGCAGTTATATTAAGTAGCTCATACTGCATTGTAAATTATTCCTAAACAGGCAGTTTTTAAAAACAGCCATCTTTTATTCGTCCTTACAGCAGCAGTTTGACAAAAGCTTAGAACGATTCTGGGCTTTGTTTTCATCATTCTCTGACACCTGTAAGGGGTTGACTGGGACTGGCCAGGCTAAAGGTAGGATGGATTTGAAGAAGCCATTTAGAAAAAAAGGATTCAGGCCACGCCCAGGGCTGATTAAGTCGGTGCTGGCCTGGTGGGAAGAGCTCAGATTTTTCTCCATTAAAGCTCCTTGATGCTTCCACCAAATAAGCCAACTCGAGAAAGCAAGGTAGAGAATTGTTATTGTACTTCGTTAGTTATCCAGCTTAGTTCCAACACTTCGTAGAAATGACTTACTCAGAGTTATGAATACCACCAGACAAGGTGCAATGGTGCGTGCTGACCTGGATACCACAAGTCACTGCCAAGACAGAGATACTTAGATTTTTCTTTTTTTTTTATTCGATATTTTATTTATTTACATTTCAGATGTTATTCCCTCTCCCCATTCTCCTCCCCTTGAATCCCCTATCCCATCCCTCCTCCTCCTTTTTTGCTTTTATACCATTTTAATTACATGCAAGTATTACGGTCAGTTCTAGGTTGAGGAACCAGCAATACAATAGATGCAAATAGTCAAAGAACACGCAGGGCAGTAGACAGAATCCTGTGATCACTCCTGTGACACTTAGATTTTAAAGAATGGATTTCTGCATCCTAGAGGAATCTTTGCAGGTTTTTTCCTTTCTTTTTATAATTTGAACTTACTTACTCTAATTTCTATGGACTTCCATCAGATAAGCTGGACTCCCTGCCATCTCTTAATTAAGGCATTGTTATTTCTAATTTTAGTTGTATGGTGTTACATCTCCCTCTTTTTCTTTAATAACGCCCCTCTAGAACGCAAATGGTCTTCCCTCCATCAAAGCTCAGTTGTACTATCTGTAATCTTTCCCCAGCATTCCCCAGCATCTTGTCTAGATAGTTCCTAGAGCCTACATTGAGACATTTAGTTGTTTTCACTCAACATACTTACTGAACGCCCAATATGTCTTGGAACTGTGCTTTATAATGATATGAATGTTAGCTACCAACTAAAAAGATTTATGTTTGCATCTTATAACTAGGATGCTCACAGTTTGTGCACTTGGGAGGTATATTGCTCAAGATGTTTTAAATGTCTTTGAGTGTACATCTTGTGTGTATAACTTATTTTTTTGCAGGGCAATTCATTTTTACATGTCAATGTTCATCTTTTAAGTCACAGAAAAATTTATTTCCTGTCTAAATTTTTAAGGTTAGTTTACATGTGCTATTTTTCTCTGTACTAATGTAGCACATTCAGCATCACTTTTAAGATACCTGTAGTTTCATTTACATGATTCGTTTAATTCTGGGCTGGAGAGATAACACAATGATTAAAAGCACATCTTGATTTGAGAGGACCCGCCTTCCGTTCCCAACACCTACACTGATTGGCTTACAGCCACCTATAATCCCAGCTCCATATTTGATGCCCACTTCTGGACTCAGTGGCACCTACACTCATAGGAAATGCACATATATATAGTTAAAAACATAAAGAAATATTTTTTTAAAAAAGGAATTTAAAAGTTTATTATAAATTTAAAATAATACATACCTCCTTGCCTGGCTTTTAGGGGTTTGTAGAGATTGCATATATAAATTTTTTTAAAATTCCCAATGGATACTCAAGTGCTATACTATTGTTATTAAATTCCATTTCATATGCTTTGGTACTAAAGAACTCCACTGGAAGACAAGGCACACTGCTCTGCTTGGGAACGCTTTTCATAAATGTTTCACCACCTTGCAAATATTTTTAAAGTGCTTCTACTTTGCTTTAGATGAGTTTCTGGGGGAAATTAAAATTTAAAAGGAATTAAAGGTTTCTGAGATAGTTGAAAATGTTCCAGATAATGATTTCCTGTCTTCAGTACCAAGAAACACAGCAAACAAACCTGAATATGAACTTAAGAAGATACGGCTTAGCGAGACCATCAGCACTCTGGGAGAATCTTGAGTGGTCCACCTCAGGCTACATCATTGATCTTCACTTTGCTGAGATGGCAGACATAAGCCTCTATCATCATCACCAGATTCATCAGCTAATTAAGGACAATGAATGCCTCTGCTGAAATAAGTGGAAGCAGTTACATCTTGCAGAACTTTACCTCCCTGCAGGGGCAGAGCCTGAGGGAGGGGGTTGTTACATGGTCGGTTTCAAAAGTCAAATAAGCAATGTTTAATGAGAAGCTAATATTCAAGAGACTAAACACGGATTGAAACAAAATCAATGGCATGATTCAAGCTTACAAATACACAATATCTCTGTACTAATAGGTATTATTATTCTAGTGATGTGGAGAAATAGAATATCCACAAATTGTATAGGACTGAACATCATGGAGCCTTAATTGAGAAAAGAACCTATTCTTTTAACAAACATTTGAGAAAGATACAGATTATTTTCCTTTGGAGCTTTCTTTTCTAACATTTCCTAAGATTTTCTGATTAAATATATTCAACCTCAGATAAGTGCTAATCACTCTTTAGACCTTGAAGACTCTTATCTACCAAATAAGGATGCTTACTTTCATCTTAATAAATTGCAATTTAATTGTTAAATTTCTAAGCTTAGAATCTGTATTCTATTCTGAGCTCACCTGCCTGAAGCCTTGTTGATTAGTTTCATTTGTAGTCCTTAGCTTTCCTGTAATCGAATGCTTTACAAATGAACGCTCACTCTTTTTCACTCAGCACAGTTGCTAAGCGCCAACTAAGTAGTGGGACTGCGTTAGCGACATTTTTTCAGAACTTTCTTGATGTCTTCAAAGTGGTTTGTTTTTATTATACAAAGCAAGAAACCGAAGTGACAAAAGTGAATGCACATAGAATAGGTAAAAATCTTAGCTCCCAACTGGGCTAACAATGGCTGGGAGCTCCTTGGGAATGTGCTTTTTATGAATGACCTACCTCCCACCTTTATACAAGTGAGCTCTGCCTGACTTTGTGACAATTCTTACTCTTGCCTTACAGACACCACACTCATGCAAATGTAATAGGATTTAGATTTGACAGTTTTAATTTCATGCAATTGGTATGTATATGTATTTTTGTGCTTCGGTCAGTATAAGATTTTTCATCTTATTAATGATGGCTAAAGTATGTTTATTATTGTTTCTGCATGCAGTTCAGTGATGAGTTGAAGAGTTTAGTACTTTGTATATGTTGCTATGATAAACTATGATGAACACAAACAACTTAAGGAAAAGGGGTTTATTTGGTGTATGGCTCCAGAGTCTGAGTCTATAACGTCTGAGAAGGCATGGCATTAGGTGGCCGTGGCATGGCATCACTGAAGCTGGTCATTCACATGTTATCTATACAAAGGCAAGACTATAAGCCTTCAAAGCCTGATTCTAGTGATGTAATTCCTATATTAAGACTCCAACTTCTAAAAGTTCTATAACTTCCCTCAAACAGTGCCACCTACTGGTGACTGACTGTCCACATATATGGCCCTATGGAGGAAGACATTTCTTACTCAAATGGCCACCTCATATAGTGCATTTCATTTGACACTGTGACATCTGCCCACCTCTGCTCCTAACACGGAATGGTCATAGAAGAACCTGAGTAGGGACAGGGGTCAGAAACAGAAACTGTAAAGACCCTAAGTTGGGGCTGGCAAAGTGGCTTAGTTGGATAAAGACATATGCCTTCAAGCCTGATGATCTGAGTTCAATCCCCTGCACCCACAAAGGGGAAAAAAGAACCAACTCCTGTGAGTTGCCCTCTGACATCCAAATTCACCTGTCAGCATGGATGCACCCATACTCCCACACTCTCAAAGTGAATAGGTAAAAGTAAAAAGAGAATTTAAAAAGATGTTACATGGTAGAATCTTATCTCAGGCTGTCATGACTTATAGAATTGAAATTTCAATTGTTATATTTGATTATTTTCTAACTTTAAATTCATACATTCTTCAAATTTGCTTTTCGACAGAACTGTCGATTATAAGACTAAGGGGACTAAAGAATGTGTCTCCAAGAGTTTCATCAAGGACAGGAAGTTTATGGTCAACAACCAGTAAGACAGAGATGAGAGGAACCAAGCAAAACTTAATCTTATATCATGATTTGTATTCTTTGTAATTTTAATAATACTATAAGTTCTATGATTTCTTAAGCCTATGAAATCACACTATAAATTTGTGCTAGTAATTATTTATAGCAATGATTTAAGGGAAGTATTCTTCATATTGAAAAACACAAAAATATTGAACCAAGAATCCTAACTAGCTGTACAAAATGATACTGTAATTGTGTATTATGGATTAAACATCAAATACGTGGTGATGATTTTGTACTGTCTACTGGCTGCTTAGATGCAACAGGAATTACACAGCAGGCAGCAGTGTCCACAGGCAGAGTACACGGGCAGCCAAGTCATGGGAGGAGCAGGCAGGGTCGAAGAGCTCGCACATTTAGGAAAGAAAGCATGTTTCCACAGGGCACATGCAACTCAGGAATAACTTATGAGTAAGTATGAACACAGGCTACTGAGGACATGCAGGGAAGTCCTCCCTCTTTCCTATTGTTCTTTTCCTTTTCTTTTTGTGACCATTCTGTTTTATTAATTTTTTTAAAAAGGTCTTCTGAGATTATTAAATACTTTGTGGACAAATGACATAGCTTCTCATTTCAAGGCAAGGATGTCTAGTTTCTGATCTCTGGGAGACATTCCTAAGCCTTCCCTGTATCTGATCCTAGTTTACTGGGTGTTATCAAGGTAGTAAACCTACTGCCCGAAGTCAGGTGTCATCTTCCTATAGTAGACACTTTTACGCACATGTAACTTAGGAGCCACAAAGTCACAGTCTCTATGTTAATGCCATTTCCTCCTCCGAGTGTCCTCAAACATTTTGTATCTTAATGTTTTTTATCTTAATGTATTGTGGGAGCCAGCTTTGTGTTTGAATTATCAGATGCATTCCAACTGCACGCCAGACTCCAGAAAGAATGTGGCATTGTCTTCTGTAATTAAGTTATTATTAAAATAGATCATTTTCTTCAGTAGCCTACAGGTGGGAAGGAGGACAAGGCTGGAGAGTGAACATCAACATCTCATGAGTAAGTGCTGAAGGGAACCTTTAAAAAAGGCGGGGGGTGGTGGTGGTGGTGTCTGAAAACGTAGAGATTTAAGCTGTGTTGCCTAGGGAAATTTCAGTAGTTCAAATAATATTTTTCTTGGCCATGTCTACTTTCCTATTATTCTAAACTAGTACAAGCAAAAAAAAAAAAAAAAAGATAATGAATTCTTACTAAAAATTTTTCCTGAGAGCAGGAGAGTCTGACACTTTCCTCGAAAAGTAAATTCCCCAGTGTGTGCTGTTAGGTGGGATAGTGAATTGCGTAATGCCTGGACAGTGACTACAGGCCTGAATGAGCACTCTTCTCTCAATGGGCAGAACTTTTAGGGCCTCCTTATATTGGCCACATTTGCCCCATCCCAGGTGTCTCACACAGCTCCTCTTCCCTCTGAGTCAGTTTTTCAGATCATTTTTTAGTCTCCAGTTCCCTTGGAACTGTTCCCAGATGCTAATGTGTAAGGACAGTGTCATTGAAACAGACGGAAGGGTGTTTTGTTTATGTGATCGCTGGTAGCACAGAGGCCTTTCAGATGCCAAGTCACTTCCACCAGGCGGCCCGGATGAGAATCTCTGGAGCTGAGCCCTACTGGGAACAGATATCCCTGGCAGTGTAAGGTTGAAGGAGAGGCAAGGCAACCAGGGGCAAGAGACACAAAGTTGTTGGTTACAATAAGAACATAAAACTATAGATCTGGAAGGAGCATTGTCATCATTCAGCTAACTTTATTTGCTTTCTAGTCATGGAAGATTCAGACTGAAGAACGTGAAAACCCTGGTTGCCTCAGACACAAGATAAACTGAAGCCACTGGCAGCTGAGACTAAAGACTCCTAGCTCAGAGGACAGTGCGTCTCCACATTGCTTAGTCCTGGTTGTGATATCAGCCAGGTCTCAACCAGGAAAAATATAAGGACTCTGTTATATTACCCAGTGTGTTCAATCTTCTTAAGATAATTTAGATAATTTCTTATTAAAACAATACTTAGCTGAATGTGTTGTGAGAGGTCTTTCTTTTACTGCAAAGAAGACTTAACACTCATATCAACCACATACATGGCGTTTGGGCCTGTGAAATTTAAAACTTCAGACTGACTAAAGGATTTAATGTCTCCACCTTTGCAGGAATAAACTGAGGTTAACTTGAGAAGTGCTACGTGTGAAAAGCTTAATGAATGTGCTTTTATTTGATCTGTAAATAGCTCAGAATGACCTGACAGATGGTACAGACAATGATGAGACCTCTTGTTTTTCTTTGTAAGAAGGTCTGAATCCATAGTTGCGGGCCACCCTGGTATGATTTGGTGAGATGCATTGATCCGAAGGCCAGCACAATCTACATAAGGCAAACTAAGGTGGCTGGCCAGCTCTACAGAGCCTACCAAGTAAATGTAACCAAGAACGTACCTCAAAAAGAAAGACCTCACAGATTCTCTGTTAGCCAAGTGTCACAGTTGGTTCATGCTAACACAACACCCAGACATACTTTGGAAAAGGGAATCCCAGTTTTCTTAGTTGCCAATCGATGTACAAGCACATGACCTACTATAGGCAGTGCCATCCCTGGGCAAGTAACTGAATTTGAGAATGGAATCAAAGCAAAATCAATGCTCTTTCATGGTTTCTGCTTCAGTTCCTGCCTCTAAGTTATTGTCTTGGTTTCTCCCAAAGATGGACTTTAACCTATACACCAAGTACACACTCTCCCAAGTTGCTTCGGCCATGGTGTGTTATCACAGCAGAAGAAAAACAAACTAGGACATCAGGATAAAAACAAAAACAAACAACAACAACAACAACAACAAAAAAAAAACATGCACCCAAATATCAGAACACATCTGGCATGCCCTGTGTCTTTTCAACTCTGATGACATGCAGTGAAATATAGTTTTCCACATTAAAGGAAGGCCAGGTATTAACCATCTACTATGTATCCACAGATAGAGCCTGGGAAAAGGACGAATCATGAGACATTGTCCTTGATGTCGGAAAATTCATACACAGTTAAGCGGCAGACTGATCCTACTGACAGGTGGGTAGGTGATTAGCATCATTGTATTTTATTATTGTTATTTTATCTTTCAGTCTTTGCAAGTTTTAGAATCTGGCATAAAATTAGATCAAGTCAACGAAGCTGGAAAAAAAAAAAACAGGAATTGCAAAAAGCTCATTGAGTCGCAGGATTTAATCATTAAATAGCCCGATCTCAATAGTGCAATCGCTATCAATAAATTTTAATTAGCTAATTCTATGTATTTAAACAAGTAAAATTCATTTGCACGGAGACAAAAGCAGGAGCCATGCCAGAGTTGGTCAGGGGAGTGGGAGGCCTGGAGTGAAGCTGTGGCCTCTGTCCCCTGGGGAGAGAATCCAGGAGCTACAGTCTGTGCCCTCACACTTGCTCAACACTCTTAAGAGCGGAATTTCACACTTCTTACCACAAAAACAAATTTCTTTTCCCACTTCGGTTAAAAATAAAGCCAATGTGTGATACAAATGGTTTTCTGTGTTTTGTGTGTGATTTTTTATAACTCAAGCACTCTTTTAAAACATGGCCATTGGGATGTGAACACACACACATGCACACACACACACACACACACACACACACACTCTAGCATAAGGTATATGTCTATAGGAGAAGTGCTGGGATGACAGAGTCCCAGTTATTAAGAAAGAATCCTGAAGTCTATAAATCCATCTACTTATTGGCTCTGTGGTTTCAGTATTAGTTGCTATAAGCACAAACAGCCCAATGGGAATTCATAGTCTATATCCATTTAAAAAGTAGATTTCTCATTGATGTGTAGCATGAGGTGTTATCAATATATGTCCTTTTCTCTGTTGTCTGATGGAGGAACCAATGCTAACATACGTTCAGGGTGGTGACCACACCTGCCACACACACCTGTCACGCCTGTCACTCCTCGTCACATCATAGCCGAGTCTCCATCACTGACACATCTCACCTCTCAGACCTACTAATACTTAATATTGTACAGAAGATTGAAACCATTTTTAGGGCTGCTGCATATGGCAGCACATGCTTTTGACCTCAGCCCTCAAGAGGCAGAACCAGCAGATTTCTGTCAGTTTATGATGCCTGGCTTTACTACACAAGTTTAAGGCCACCCAGGGCTACTCACTGAGAGTCTCTGCCTTAAAAAATAGTAGATATTGGCGATTTTCGAACGAAATGATTTTCCATTAAGCAAACTCTTAAAAACAATATTTTACTAGTTCTTCGAGAACTTGGAGTCAATTTGGAATAAAATATTTTATCTAAATGATGGGATATAATATGTGCTGGAACTTTAAGCCCCAAAGTAGAATAAAATTTGTACAGGACTTGCCTGCATTCTACAGCATCTGCGTACGTCACTTCCCCTTCTCCTTCAGTGTCCCTATGAGGCAAGGATTGAACTTATCCCCAGTTAATAACTCAGGATGCTGGAAGTTAAGCAATCCACCCAACAGACAGAATGTGAATCCAGACAGTCTGAATCTAGAACTATTATAATTCGACATTAAGGAATTAATTCAGTACGTTTCCCTTTATTTCCTCCTTCTGCTCCTATAAACCCCATATCTGTTTCGCTGACACTTAGAGACAGGTCCATTTCTTTCAGCCATTATGACAAAAGGCAGGGACCCAAATGACTACAGCTCCTTCTAACCTGTCACATGAGATTCATTAGAACCTAGCATGTTAAAAACGTTTATTTCTAAGCAGAAGGTCTGTAGAGGCAGTGAGAGGCAGCAGTGGTTTCTCAGCTGTTCTGATTGGTAGATCTCTAACTCCACTATTTTTTTTTTTAATCACCAGGAAACTGAAGTGATTGAAGTGTCACCACACTGGAAGGTAGCAAGCTATGTGGGAAGTTCTGAAGAGCTTCAGACATGTGTGATCTCATGGCACATGATCCCACTATCACATCACACAAATTTTGAGCCTCTGCTCTTTAGATAGTAAAACAGGTGTGATACAGATGGCCTGGAAATGAGGGGACGGAAGAAACACATAAAGTTCTCAGCACCACCAATGGCAGATGCTCACTGCTCAGGGGTGATGTGGGCCAGATTCAAGTGTGACCACCATTTTCTGGTCCTGAACACACTTTATAAAGGCTTCAGTGAGGAGATTACTGACGGGAGAGATTAATAAGCAGTGCACATTTCAGTAAAATCAATGATATTGGCTTTTTAGACATAAAACTCATTACTGAATCTATGCAAACACAACTGATTTCTTGAGAACAGGTTCTCTAGAATATTGTTTAGCTTGTCAACAAAAGAAGGATCGACACTTTAGAGTTGTGTAAGTAAGGAAACTGTAACTAATCTATATTGAGGCACACACCATCACCCAAGTTCAACTGTTTTCACTAAGATGAGTGTGCTCCCTGGGAAGCAGAGAATGAAATCAGGATGAGCTTCCCCTCAGTTTAGAAAGGACTGTGGGACGAGAGCAGGGAATCTGAAGTGAGAAAGTATTGAATTATGAAAGAAAAGGAAAGTACTGGGCTGGGGACATGGCTCAATTGGCAAAGTGATTAAGAACCTGAGTTCAGATACCACCCTACTTCTCCAAAAAAATAATGCGTGGTGGTGCAAATCTGATGCATTCTAGCATGAGGAATGTAGAGACAAGATCCTTGGAACTCACAGACTGAGCCACTGGGCTCTGTCTTCATTGAAAAATGCTGTGTCCAGACATTAGGTGGTAAAACTATTGAGGAAGACACTTGGCATTGACTTGCTTCCTTCACATATATACATGAACAGGAACCTCCTGACATACGTACACATATGCTTACACACATGCATGCGCATGTGTGTGCATACACACACACACACACACACACACACACACACACACGAATACAAACGAAAGAAAAGGAAAGTCCTGGGCTGGGGAGATGGGAATGGGATTGGGGAAAGCATTCTCACAGGTGTCCCTCCTTGTACGATGCCAATGCTACTGTACTAAGTTTCAAAGATTTAAAAAATAATCAGGTAGGATTCTGAAACATATGTTAGTATCAGAATAGCACCAGACAAAAAGCAAAATATAGTCACTGAAGTGAAGCAAAATTCTGTTTGTTTACATCTCTGTACAGATGGCTGCCACAGCAATGGCTGGAGTTCACGCTGTCGGGAGAGGTACAAGGAACAAGAACCAGGTGTCTAATTCTTACACAGTTCCTGCTTCTATTTAGGGAACAGTTATTATCTCTACTGATACAGCTGTCTGCAGGATACGAAAAACTCAGAAGAGGAGGCTTTTTTTTTTTGTTTTTTAAAATGGCCTTTTAGATGTTATTGGAACACTAATTTTTTTTGTGTGTGTGTGTGTGTGTGTTTATTTTTCTGTTGTGGGCTTTGGTGCACAGAGTCCCACCCCAGCCAATTGAACTTCTAAGTTTCTCTTCTGACAGATATCACACTCCAATGACATCACTGTCTGACTCAATAAAACCAAAATGACCCTAGGAATTCAGAAGGATGGAAAGAGATATGATGCAGATATGATACTGGAATTTTACATCCCAGTAAAATTCTTACTGTGAAAACCAATGCTTAGAAATGTGAGTTTCAAATTATTAAAGAGCCTATTGGAAATTGATTACTAATGAAAAAGAATATTAGTCATTTAAACCATAGAATGATTCATAAATTATAAAATTTACCTGAAGTTTGGGATCGAAAGAAATGAATGTTATCTTACAGATTAATTTCTGAACCATCAAGTGCTAATCGTATCTCAGTTTTCTAAATGATTGTGATCTCTAAAATAAAATTAAAAGAGAATTTGTTGAAGAAAATGTTATGAATATCCAGAAAGTATTTCACACATTGATAACATATGATCACTTTTAGTTTTAAGTAGGGACCTTTTGAAAATGAGTTACCAAGGAAAGATTGGTAAACAAACAACTTGAGGGCCACATACTAGTCCCACTGGATTTTCTTCACATTGAATTACTACAGCAGGTTGCTTATTTCACGTTAGAAATATGGATGAAAATTAAGCTCAATAGAAGGACTAAGCAAATTCACATAACTACTTTTATACTATGTTTATTATTTTATTCAGTTATTGTATTATATAGTATATTTGTATTATTTGTTTCCTATATTGTTTTTAATATACAGTATATATACAGTTACAGGCAACTGTACAGTACTTGCAGTGTGGAGTAAGAACTAAGATGCTCTAATGACTAACTTGTTGGGAGCTGACTCTGAGCAGAAAGCGGCTATCATCCTTGCAGCCATCTTGAGCCATATACCCTGACAAGAGACTTGTTTTCAACAGCCTACAACAGTTGAGCACACTCTGGTAATTATCTTGATCCTTTCAATCAAGGCCAGGCAGTGGTGGCATACGCCTTTAATCCCAGCACTTGAGAGACTCAAGTCGAGACTTGAGGAGAGATATAAAAGGGCAGACTCCATCTCCAGAGAATACTCTGCCTCATCTCCAGATCAGACTCCCTGTCTCGTCTTCATTCTTCGAGTCTCTGTCCCCACTCTCTCTCTTGCTAGGCCCTGACCCTCAGACCAGAGCAGCAGAATGGGCCGTTACACTAACTATCATGGAAAGTCAGTGCCCTGCAGAGTGCAAAGCATAGGCACCCAGATGAGAGGGAAACTGAGTGTCCATGTTATTGTCACTGTGAGATTATTAACTTTTGAATGGAGAGCTATAAGTCACACCTCTTTACCTCTCAGCAGCACCTCCAACTCTTGGCATATCTCAGCCTACATGCCTCAGCAGGATTGAAACTTACCATCTTAGCACCAGTTTTTCTTGTAAACTGGCTCTTAGTATCTTTCCTGGTTTCTGTTCTGAAATCACTTGCCCAATTCTAGAGTTCATACAACCCTGTCTGTCTTGGATTGTCTCTCATCAGCAGTAAAAATGATGCAATAAACTACATGTACTCTACATCTGTGAGGCGTTCCCTAGACCCTTCTTTACAACTCAAGGATAGGCTTTCAGACTTGGTGACTTGTAAATTGGCTTCTTGGTCTTTTATCTCTCCTGACCCCAGTAGTGTAATCTATATTCTGCTGACAGCAAATCTTCCCGTTTTATAACTCTGATGATAAAACCCCATCCCAAGCACGTCTGCAGGTCTTGGTTGTCAACTCTAAGAGTCTATATTTCTTCTCTATTTATTTGGAAGTGTGGGACTCAAACCCAGGGCCTTATACAAGTTAAGAATCTGCCTCACCCCAAACTATACTTCCAGGGATATTCATCTCTATTTCCTATGTTGCAATTTAACATCTCCTGATAACTGTTCTTTGCACTCTGCTTTCAAGCATGAAGCCATATTAAAAATATGGCTACCTTATATTTCTAGACTAGAATACATTGATGTTTTAACAATGTCCCTGTTTTAAAAAAATTCTGTATACCGTGAGCCTCTTGATTTCAAGTTGCAAAATTCGTCACATTTTTACAAGAGCTTCTGTGTTTTCCTAACAAACCAAACTAAGCACCTTGTGAATTTTCTATACCACTCTTCATTCCTTAAGACCTAGAATAGAGCATCAAATAATATAACAGGATTCACGTTACTTGGTTCTACCTCTTCTAATTCTATCTAATATGAGGAATGTCTCCTATTAGTTTCCATAAAGTTACCGGATTTAGCAGTGTCCCGTTATAGTGCATTCAGTCAATATTTGCTTTATAAAATTGAATATTGTAACAGATGAATTCCACCTAGCAATTAGATCTTTCTGATATTATTATTCTGGGTTCGGTCTAGCTGTTCATTTTCTTGGTATCTCCATTTAACATTTCTGAGTCTCCGAGTCAAAAGCTCACCCTTCTAGACTTAAAAGCCACTAGAGTGTCTGTTCGGTTTGAAGTACAACATAGAAGACTTCAGGAAAGGGTAGCCATTCCCTTCAGGAACCCCTGGGACATATTTCTATAAATCAGCTTTCCAGATTGCACACTTCGAAGTCTTAGAACAGCATCCTAGCAACGAAAGCTTCTTGCTGCCATGCAGATATTCTCTGGATTTCAACAAAGATCTCATCACCTAGATTGTATTTACTTAGATCCGAGATTGGCAAAAACACCAGAAAGGGAAGTACTCAATTTCTCAGAAAGAAAAAATAAACATATTTAGAAGTCAATTTCAGAGCCAAAAAAGCATGCATTTGCTTGACAGTCTGAATTTTAGAGCCAAAATGTCTCCCTCCCAGATTCTAGTAATTGAGTCTGCTGATAAATTTGTTTATCATCGTAACTGTGAGGGGCCCAGGAGGCTCTGAACTCAATGTACTCTTGGTACAGGGAGTTAAGGAAAGAGCCAACTAGGTGAACTTAGGAAATGCTTCATTTCCTGTGCCCAATCTGCTAAGGAAACATCAACTGGCAAAGCCAGGTGCATCAAAGCCATACACGTCGACAGGAAAATCTCTGTCCCACCCAGGACATTCTCAAGTTGTCAATCTGTGGTGCCAAGATACAACTTCCTTTTCTAAGATCAACCTCTCTCTCTCTCTCTCTCTCTCTCTCTCTCTCTCTCTCTCTCTCTCCATCTCAGTCTGTCTCTCCTTCTCCCCTTCCCTCCTCCTCCTCCCTCCCTCTCCCTCCCTCCCTCCTCCCTCTCTCCCTCTTTTCCCCACTCCAGATACCAGTTTTAAGTTACCAAGTAGGTTTGTTGGCAGATGTGAAGGAAATACTGTTTAAATATTTTTCACTGGCCAAGTGAGAAATTATCCAGCGCAGGCTAATAACTGATTAGAAAGCTGCCACTGTTAAAGCAAGGGTGGACACTTGACCAGGGAGCTAGAGGAGGCTGGTATTTTCCTTAAACTACACAGTAGAAAAAAATCTGTGGGCTGTTCTGTGTAGTCCTCCATGGTAGCTTCTTTCTTATAGTCCCATTAGGGAGGCCAAGCCCACTGGCCTTTTTTCCTCTTTGTTTGCAGGATGTGCAGTCCATTCAGCATTTAAGAACTGCTGGCAGCCTGCTGCACACTCTAAGGGGTGTAGACCCTAAATGGTCAAGAGCCTAAGCCTACGCTTTCAGAATTTGTGTGAACGAGTCACACAATTTTGAGCAGTGTTTTGTAGAGCTGACATGCTCAATTGTTCTTAATACATCCTGAAGGGTAACTTAGAAGTGGTTCATTGATCTCATGGTCACGTTTGCGAAAACCCAAATTCTCAGTCTCTCTTATAACTTTCTGGCCAGATGCATGATAAGCAACTGTATGATGCTACAGATTTATCCTAAAGTTATAAAAAGTATTTTTTAAAATTATTAGCAAAATGTAAACTCAAGTTGGACCATTGATTTTATTTGATTTTTCTACTTTTGATTGTTTTTAGAAACTAAAATCTTGTAGGCAGTAAACTCTGGAAAAGGGCACAAGCAAATAAATGAGAACTGAGTTTGCTGGATTACTCTCCCATCCTTCCCCCAACACATATACCCTCCCACAGTGCATGCCGCCCGCCCCCAGCGTCAGAGCCAGTCTCCCACATGGTCTTCTTTGGGAAGCTTGGGTTTTCACTTTTATACGTACTAAACCTGTCTAATACTAGAACCTCTCACTTCTTTCTCTCAATGGTACATTTACCACTGTGGACAAGGAAAACACCTTATTCGTTTTTATGCTCTTTGTATTGCCCAGCACAGGTCCCTAATAAACTATTAAGTTTAACTGTTTATTTTATATTACTTTAGAATAGTTAGAAATAAAAATGAGCGTAATGCAGGATAACATGCATCTGAGTTTTTATTACGTGCATTGGTAGTGGGTTTGTCTTGTTCTGAAAGTTACACAAAGGATTATGTGATTATGTTTATATGTGCATATATTTCTGTAACAAAAGAAGATACATTTCAATCTCCACTTACCCACAGTCTCCTAAGATGCTAATATTTGCCTAATGGTGAATCACCATTCTCTTCTGCAGGTACCTACCAGAGCTGAGAGAGACCTGGGACTGTTGTTGGAGTCATTGGCAACACTGATTACAATGATGGACTTAACACTCTTACCGGATCCACTTTTTATTCTGGGCAGATTATTTTGAGCATTATTTTGTTTGTTTTTGTTTTGACCTAGCACATTTTTAGCCAAAATTCTATTTTTAGTCCCTAAAAAGTTGACACATTTTCTGAGACGTTTTACAAATCCATTAAACATACTTTCAGGCCCTCAAACCAGCAAACACTTCCCTTCAGTAAAAAACAAACTCTCTACTTGTGGCACTGCCTCCGCTGCCTTTTCCAAACTTAACTCCGTGTACTCCATTCACCAATCAACCAACCAACAACTCATCAGAACTGTCAGAGAAGCCTCCTGAAGATCAGCTGACCCTAGAAGCTCTCTACCTGCGATTTCCTATCCACACCATCAGAAAGATAAGAGGACCGTACCTTCGCTGTCCTCACCGCGGCAGAGACTGTTGGACAGAAGGAAGAAAAGAGCAGTCGCTTGAAGCAGCCGCATGGTGCCCATGGATGGTCTCAGTGGCTTCGCTCTCCAGGGTAAGGCAGGGAACGATTCCTCCCAGCCTGGCCAGGCCGTATTAGCCAATGGAAAAGGTGTACTGAGTGTGAGCAGACGCTGCCCATTCCTACTTATTTTGGGGATTCTGATAAAGAACTAGAGGAAACACACACACTCCCTTTGGGAGGTCAGGAGAGAGGAGATTTATTGTTTCAGCCCCTTACAGGAACTCTTTTTTTTTTCCTCTCTCTTCCTTTGGCAGCCACTTGTGTTTTTGTTACTGCATTATTTTGCTCTTCTTCAACAAAAAGGTCAGGATGGGATTTGAACAGGAAGAGACCCTTCTTGAGAAAGGGCCAGAGAGCTTTCTAACTTTGTTTTGAAAGTGCATTTTAGAGAAGCTGTAAAGAGACCTCACCAAGCTGCCCCTTGGTTCGGCTGAAAAGGCTGTAACTTCCCAAAGGCTGGATTTGAGCACAAAATCCACAAGGAATGGCGTTTTCTTCTCGCTTCTCAACTCATAAGCCAAGCCAGTGAAGACCACCTTCTTGAGAAAAACGCAAGTATTAGTTGGATTGCTCTCTGCTTTTGAGGAAGTAAGCTGGCCTCCTATTACTGTCCAGAGAGGTTATGTTTCTAACAGAGTAAACACAGAACTAAGCCTAGCCCTGCTCATTTCTGGTTCTGAGGCCACCCTTCTCCTTATGTTGTTACAGACAGAATTCATATCCGGTAAGTGCACCACCACCAAGTTATATCCTTAGCCTATATTCCTGTTTTTTTTTTATTAGTAGGTATTTGTGAAGAATAAGAAAAAAATTACTATATTGTAGCTAGAAGGAATCTGCCTGGGATCTCCTAGGTAGAATCACCTATCACAGGGCATTGGTGATGTTACGAATTCTGTGTTCTGCAGGACCAAACACCAGTCAGTAGCCTCTTTACTCTTAGTGATGACTGATTTATACATGATGGTTGCACAGCCAGGTCCCTGAACACAGCGCTTGTGTGAAGAGTAAAGTCAGAAGATTCCTGAATTCCTGAGTCACAGGCTTCACATCTAAGCCAATTACTCTTTAATGTACCTTCAGGTACAGGCTTACTAGAGGAGGGTGCTAATGGAGTCTTACAGACAAAACAACAAAATTAGACCTTAACCCATTTCTAAGGAGAGCATTCATTTCCTTGCTAAGCTATCCAGGGAAGAACTCCACAGAAGTGTGGCCAGAACAGATCATTGGCTCAGACCATTTAAAAACATTGCGGATTTCATCCTGACCACTGTCTAGTCTCAGAAGACCTCATTTTTAAATTCTAATTCTGTATATAGGCAAGATTGATTTTACCCTCTTAATTGATTTTTCACAAATCAGAATGTCTTTGGGTGTCCCTTTTATTGGGCACAGCCCAGAATGTACATGGATGGCAGAACATGTGTATAGATGACCCATGCACTTTCCAGGAACAGACTGGGATGTGGCCCTGTGAGAATACCATGTCTCACTTTCTCCTTGCTGTTATTTTTCTGGGTATGTGTGTGTGTGTGGGGGGGGGGCTGCTGGGAGAGTTTGGGGCTTTAGTGTTTGAGACTCTCAGCACGACTGCCATGCATTTTCACTAAGGGCACCAGACACCCATTCCAGGAAGACTTACTCCTGATAGATGGTCAAACTGCTTTTATATATTTTGTTACTTGATTTTGATTGCATGTGTGTGCACCTGGGCTACACACCAGCCCTGAGTGCAAGCTGTTTAGAAGACAGAAGACCACGTGCAGGAAAAACAAAACAAAACAAAACAAAACAAAACAAAACAAAACAAAGCAACAACAGACGAATAAACCCAAAAATGCTTGCGGCCACAAAATAACAAAACAAGAAACCCCAAAAACTCAACCAACGAACCAAAATAACAACAATAACAACAACAAGCAAACAAATTTAGTAAAGTTGGTCAGCTTTGCTTTATTAGGTGAGGCACTGAACCTTAATTAAACCAATAAGGACCCAGAAGAGACAAATCAATGAGGCACAACCTTCCTGGGTTGGGGGTGGCTTGACACTGTACACTAAAGACCTTAATGAAATGAAGTGTTGCTTGAATCTTATATACATCTATTTTCCTTTTCAAAAGTTTTTCTGAAGCCACCAAGACAACTTCGTGGATGGAGGTGTTTGCTGGCAATTGTAATGACCTGCGTTCCGTCTCTGGGAAAGACATGGTGAAAGAGAGAATTGACTCCTACAGGTTCTCCAGTGACTTCCACACATGTGCACATGTGCACACATACATGAACAAATGATAATACAAGAGATTTTTAAACGTGTTTCTGGAACTAACACATACTATTTCTGTTTGTAAACCACAAGAGAATGAATGTCCCTTGCCCTTCAATTTTTGTTTGAGTAAATATTTTTAAAATTTAATACTTAGGACATACATTTACAGAGACATTACCAAATATTTGGTGTTCTTAACAGCTTAAAGGCTTTAATCATTTTTTAGCATGTGTTTTAAGAGCAGTTTGATAAAAGAAAATTGGTGGCAAGAATAAAATTCTTCTATCCTGAGAGGAGAAACTGTGTTTGTATTTGTTTCTCTTACATATCACTCTAGATTTTAATCCAGAGTATAAAAGAAAACGGTGCTGTTGTAAATGAGGTCACAAAAGAACCTTCTCAGAGTTCATCTGAAGCACACACCCAGGGCTGCCTGTGACATCACTGTCTCTGGAGACACTCGGTGCCAAGAATGTAGCCATGGTGACTTCTTTCAACCTGTGTGTCCCTGAGAAGATGTACTGAGGTGGCACTATTGTTAAAGCCACAAGTAAAAGCATTCTCCATACTTGTCTCCTTCCTCTTTGCCATCTCTTCACAATGAATGAAATAATCTTCTAAAGTAGTTGGAAAGCAAAGGAGTGATCTCACAAACTGGCAGATTCCACACCCTTGCTCCCTCTTTAAGTGTTGTCCTCGCTGACTGAAGTACTTGTCCTCTAAGTACCTAGATTCCCCCTGAGAAACTGAGGATGAACATTATGCCTTTCTTGAATATTGTGTAGTAAATGAATCGAGATTCTTGGAAGTCATTTCACAGTGCCTACGGAAATAACTAAAACAAGAAAAGAAACCTGATCTTGCCTTCTAGAATTGTTAGGCTAAAGTAAGTTGTTTTAGTCCAGGGATGTGTTTTCATGCTGTTAGAATTCTACAGGAGACATTATTTCAGAGCAATAAAACTGACTTTGAAAGAAATAGATGTTGAACGTCACGAAGATCTGGGAAGAGAAGATGGATAACCTGAACTGTTATTTTCAGAAGTTTGCTCTGTGCTCTGCTTTAATGTGTTCTGTGTGTCAGGTGTTCTCAGTGGAGACGGGGCCTGGAACTTGTTACTGGAGATAAGAATTGGCTAGTTTCTCATAACCACTGGAAACAGAACTACAACCCCAGGGGCATTAAGAATTCATGATAGGAAAGATAGCAATTCTCCCTCCTAAAGAGTCAAAATGACCATCCATGGTAACGAAGTTAGCAATTGGGCCAAACCTATGCCACCAACAGGAGCATCTTCTTCCTTTGTGTTCTGGTGGGTTGAGGTGTGCTGGGTTGTTATCACTCAAGTGAGAACTGGGAATCGTGACAAGCTTCCAAAGCCATTCTCTGTCACCTTCTCTAAACACCCATTGTTGTTTACTCAACACATAAAGACGGTCTTCTCCATGGAACACTAATTCCTTAAGTTTGCACGAATCTATCGGTACAGAGAGGCATGAATATGGGGTATTATAAAAGCAATAGTTCAGGGATGAGATCTATATTTGTTTCAGTGCAAATATAGAAATCCTCTGTTATAAGCACAGAGCCATCTGTCAACAGATGGGATGATTGGAATGTTCTTTGTGAGACAATCCAATCTCCTGTTTCGAAAGGTTCAGCAACCATTCCTGAACCCTTCCCTGTCTTTATGACCCTGGTAAACCTCTGCCACAAATTTAATCTTCCCATACAAAACTGAGCCATAGTAGTATGATTATGTATATCATACTAATAGAAAAGGTGATGTTTTTCTAAGAAATAATACTTTCTCATGCATACATTATCAAAAATTGACTCTGAATCATTTATCTCAGTGCACAGAAATGATGGAGCATTAATGTTTTCTTTCATCACAGACTAAATACCTATCACAAAAGGGTTTTTTTTTAAATAATAACTTTATTCAGCTTCCTATTTGGTTCAACTTTTAATAGCATGTCACCCTGTGTCTCATATTTCTGCCCATATGTCTTATTTTTGGTGTGCATAAAATAGCATTTTAGGGAATTTTTTTTTCATATCAGATGACATCCTTTAAAATTGTTGAACTCCTCCATGTAGAAGTGTGAGATTTAGTGCTGGAAATATGAGTCAGGAATTTAGAGCACCCCTTGCATGTGCAGAGGACCTGGATATGGTTCTCTGTGCTCAAAATCATATGTAACTCCAGTTCCAGGGACAATATGATGCCCTCTTCTGGCTATCATAGGCATTGCACTCATGTGACACATAACAAAATAAATACAAACAATTTTTATTTATAAAGCATGAATGACCACTATACGTCATTTCATTTTCACGTTCAGTGTGCTCCACCAACCTATGGTAATTTGCCTCTGGCTGTTCACACACCCCCTTGCCTGCCTATGTCCATTGCTCTCAGGTTGGATTTTCTTCTCTTTAGTCATTTTGCAATAATCAAAGGATAAGTTCAGCTCAGGCAGTTTAAAGTCATGATGAGGTGATTTATTTTTTTTCCCTATCAAGTTCAAGATCAATTGAAGTTAGTTCTACAAAAATTTGTCAGGTTTTCCTTTCCTCATTCCCAATAAAGAAAGCAAATTGCAAGCATAGCTTTTTGGTACTCACGGAAGCACAGATTTAAAGTTGGAAGTAAAGTGTCTTGTGCTGATCATTTAAATTCCTTATATGTCACTTATGGAAGAGTTGTTTCCGGGATGACAAGCAGAGATTCAGGATAGGGCTGTTTTCTCACAATTGTGACTATTAAATTAGCCTATGCCTACTAATAGTTTAGTTTGGTTTTTATCTTTGGGCGATATATCTTAGACTAGTGCTCTGTGAAAAGATTTTGCAGATTAGATAAAGCTCTACACTCCCAGCCATGTTGCTGGTCAGAACACACTTTATTTTTATAACAGTACAAAGAAGAACAAGTGTGAATTCCACATATTCCATTCCTCTTCCTTGATGCTCTGAGACGTCACCTATCCCTATTCATGGGGACTGGGTTCCTGTGTGACTATGGAGTGGATGGAACTCTCCATTCTCAACTATTTGACATCAGCATGAGCAAGATGAAGACAATTGTGTCCTCTTAAGCCACTGGTATTTCCAGTTTGTTTTGGCACTAATCCCTGAGTAGTGGAGAAGCCTATTATCTTCTCTAGCTTCCTTCTAGTGTGATGAAGTTGTCACTGAACTAAGGTAGACAGGAAACTCATCAACAGGAGACCATTTGTGTCAGTCACCTCTTCTGGTTGCTCCTCACAGTACTGGTAGCAGCATAAGCTCAAATTCTATGTTAATTAGGCTGTTTTCTCAGCTGAGACCCTAACCTTCAAGGGAAGTTTTCAGTTGGGCCCACCTCCTACTCTGTTTACCTGCTGCAACTTACATCCAGCAGTAAAAACACTATTGGTGTTTCATGGCTCCAGATGAGGAGTCACCCATCATTCTCTGGCCTTTGATTTAGTGTCAGTCTGGTACTTGATTCTCAAGTTGTCCATAGATTTAGTTTCTGCCAATTCTGCCTCAGTTATTCACATTCTTTTAGAATTTCAGGACATTTTCTGAGTTCTACCATGCGTGACTCATGGTGATACAGGAGGTGGGTCCAAGGACCAAGTCCAGACAGGTCTTCCTGAGTCAGAGAGATGTCTGCTTTGCTAACAGAAAATTGTGCTGCATCTGACAGCTCAGTGGGAATGAGAGCTGGTAATGAAGCCCCAATTCTTGTTTATTTGTTTTTCTTTTTTAGTTTAGTGCTATGCTAAACCTGAAATACCTATGAAATACCTGACACAGGCTCACAGCTTGGGAAGGTCAAGGGATGTGATGCAGTCAACCGAGTTCTCCGGTGTATCACTTACAGATGGGTAGCAATGGCAGGAACAGAGGGAAAGAGAGCAGAGAGAGGCAACGTGAATGGGAGAGGTGAGCAGGCTGGGAAGGGTGGCAGGGGCAGCAGGGCAGCAGGGACTGGCTAGTTCTTTCTTACAACATCACCTCCTGAGGATTATGGGGTCTCTCAGGAACCATGAAGGTTTCTATTTCATGCTCTCAAAGACCTAAGGAATCCTACTAGGACCACACATAGGATCACATAGCACTTTCCAATGCTCACACACTGCAGACCAAACCTCCAACCCACAAGGTACCTATAGTGGTTTGAATAGAAAATCTCCATAGACTCATATTTGAATGCTCATGGAATGGCATTAGGAGGTGTGGCCTGGTGGGAGTAGGTGTGGCCATTGTGGAGGAAGTGGGAGTGAGCTTTGAGATTTCAAATGCTCAAGCCAGGGCCAGTCTCTCTCTCTCTCTCTCTCTCTCTCTCTCTCTCTCTCTCTCTCTCT
>NW_021621323.1:4881115-4921407 GCF_004785775.1 Grammomys surdaster
CTCTCTCTCTCTCTCTCTCTCTCTCTCTCTCTCTCTCTCTCTCTCTCCCTGCCTGTAGTTTTGTATGTAGACTTGTCAGCTGCTCTCCAGCAACATGTCTGCCTATTTTGATGACGACAGACTAATACAAGCCATCCCCAGAGAAATATTTTCCTTTATAAGAGTTGCTAGAGTCAGGATGTCTCTTCATGGCACTAGAACATTGATTAAGACTCTAATGAGAACTTAATGCACACACACACACACACACACACACACACACACACACAAACACGAACAAAAAGGAGCATGAGAATGACTTAGCAATCACCCCAAGCAACTGAAACTCATTATGTTCCTGCTCTGTCATATGACACAAGAATAGAAAGCAAGATGTTTTCCCCAAGTCTAAGTTTATTTGCCTATAAAATAACATTCCTTTGTTATTAAACTATGAGGCATATCCTATTCTTTAAACCATTTGAATGCAAATGTTTCATGATTCATTTCTAAGTAAAAGCCAGACAGTGCTTTGTAAATTTTCTCAAAATTATGTAAATCCTTTATAAATTAATATAAATAGTCTTAGCAACAGGTGTTAATAATTATGGGCATGGCAAATATAAAATCCCTTTACTTATCAGAGTGGAATGTTTTTTTAACAAAATGCAAATCATTTTCTTTTTCAACGACCTTCTCAAAATAAATCATTTCCATTTCATCACCAACTAGAATTGTTTACAAATGCCTTCAAGTTTATTAAAAATGCACTGCATATATATATATATATATATATATATATATATGAACATGAAAATATCTTGGACCAACAACAAAGCTGCAACACTCCATAACCCATCTTTCCGAATGTTGTCTTTGCTGAGAGGAAATGACACAACAATGGCTATAGCAAGTGGACCAGAGCCACACCTGAGTGTGTTTCCAACCATAAAATCCAAACTTCCTGTCCTGTGAGGTCTGGGGTGTTGCTAGCACAGAGGAGCCTGATGCTACAGCACTGGTTTGTTGTGCATGTTTAATCTTGTCTATGTTTATCCTCAGTGTTATCACCAGATTCACCCTGGAGAGATCTTCAAGAGCATTTATATTTAGTGTTTGCTACGAAGCATTGGAAGCACAAGAAAGGATCCAGGCACATCTATGAATTCCAAGGGCAACTGTGAGCTAATAATTGCTGGCATGGGTCATTAGGAAATATACTTTTTTTTAAATGTTTGCTTGGTACTAAAAGGAAACATCTGCATTTCCTGGTCCTCACTGTCAGACTCACCAAGAAAGCACTCAGTGTAAGATTCAGTAAATATTCTTAATTGAATTATTCTTAATTCTATCAAGACTTCTGAGCACCAATATCCAATCTAAGTTTAAAAAGCAGCAACAACAATATTTTACAAAATCCATTTCTGTAGTATTTTTTATCACTCTTAACTCTAAGTTCCTTTTATATGGCGAAATGCACAGCAGATTAATACTGGTTTGATATTTTCCAATAGCAAGGAGGAGACTCCACAGGAAGGCACGGTTAGTTCTTTGATTTTGAGACCTTATGTTTCAAATGTTCTTGACTGATCACATCACATTGGCGTGCTGGTTTACAAAACAGGAAAAAATACCTGTAGCTTTTATAGAAATGGTTGAAGAGGGGTGTTTTTAGAAGACTTGTCTTTCTACTTGGCTAAGGTGTCTTGTAATCCCTCAAGTGTGAGACATTGTGACTGAGGTGTGATCCCACTGGGATGGCACTATCTCTAAATTACTAATCATCTCATGTTTTATTCCATGCTTCCAAATTTGCCATCTACATTTACACCAAGTAGAGTTCTCCTCTTGAGAATATACTGTGCTGTGCCATCAAGCACAAGTCTTTGCCTTGTGGCAGTAATTACATTCTGTTCAAACGAACATGCTAACACGTGCTTCTATACAATTACCTTCTTTTGAATATGACATAGGTAATTACTCAGATCTGAGGAAGTTGAGTTTCTTTGCCTATTAAATGAAGAGAGACTTGGATTCATTGGAACCTGATTAAGTCATCCTTCTATGTGAGTCACACATAAGGAGTCACTGAATGTATACACCATTTTACTGTCATTATTCCTGTCACAGTAAAACAATCCCAGAATTTCATTACTCATTGCACTGCATACATCATCCTGCTTTCCTTTTATTCATTTTTTCCTGAAACAACTCCTTAAGCTTCAAGAGTTTCTAAGCCTGAGATTTTAAATATAAAGAAAACATTTGTAAATTTCCTTAATATTGTTTTCCTACTTTATGTGATGATTTTTCCAGTTTATTTGTTTTTTTTAAAGTGCCAATTCATTAATTGTCTGATGTGCTAAATCTCCCATTTCTAAGGACTAAAGTGTTTTGAGGCAGGCAAGCATAGGAAATACTTTAGAAATCTCGGATTCCATTGAGTTTGGGTTATACTCACGTCCCTCTTCTAACCATTTGGCATCCTGGGACCTTTACCTACTTGTACTACAAGCAAAAGCACACCCTTCTTCAAACAAAGCACCCAGCAGCCTACTAGCAGCCCAGGATCTCCACCTGTATAGTGCTACTTGTATGTTTCCTTCAAACAATGGGAATAGTGTTTTCCTTAGCAATCCCTTGATAATAGCCTGTTTCTATCCAAACACACACTGGGGCACATCCAGAGAACTAAGGGCAAAGGGCCAGTCTGACCTGAATCAGTTTGGGGTGCATGTGCCATACAACAAACTGTCTTCTCCAAATGAACTTTTAGGGAGAGTATTCTGATGGTAATCTTATGTCTATGTACAATTTAGCATGTATATTATTACTACAATCAGATGCATGGAGCCTGCCAATCAAAATAAAGAAGACACATACCCACCATACAGCTGTTGGAGTGATGTTTCTGTACATTGTAGGAAGATGTCTCTCTCTCTCTCTCTCTCTCTCTCTCTCTCTCTCTCTCTCTCTCTCTCTCTGTCCTTGCTGCTAAGGCACCTTCTGATTTGTTAAAATAAGAAGCTTATAGCCTATAGCAAAAGGCACAATAGTAGGGTAAGACTGAGAGAGAGAGAGAGAGAGAGAGAGAGAGAGAGAGAGAGAGAGAGAGGCTCATACAGTTAAACTGAGAGGAAAAAGTAGGCTAGAAAGGAAGGAGAGGTAATTAACCAGCCATGTGGCAGAACTTAGAATAGTATAAATGGAATAATTGAGTTACAAGCTAATGGGAAACAATGCCTTGCTATAAGAGAAAAAGTTTATAAATAAATATAGTTTCTGTGTCATTATTCTTGAACTGGGGCAGGCATAGAAATTTCCCAAACTTCTCCCCCAAACTCCTCCTCTCTTGAACCTTATGAAAGGAAACCCCAAACACTCATCAGGGGCTCATGACTCATGATGGTTACAATATATGATGTTCATCCTGTACAGTTTTCTTGCCACCTTTCAAACCTGTGTGCTCATTTCAGTTTTGTCTGGACACATTCTTATTGAATTGGGCATGGAAAAATGATAATGAAATGTAGTAATTTATAAAAACAACAACACATAAAAATAGCAGGATTTTTCCACACCAACTCTTATCCCAACATTAATGTACATATCAAGGTTTAAGACACCGCTTTGGGGCATGATGCCCAGAGGGATGGTGTGTGATGACTATGTTCCATTTATTATCTACTTGACTAAATTTAAAATGGTCCAGGACATCTGTGAGGAGTTCTGAAAGCATCTGTGAGAGCAGTTTCAGAGAGGAGTAACTGAGAAGGGAGACCTATCCAGAATATGAATGGCACTGGCCATGAAACCCAGTCACTATTGCTAATGCCAAGAAGTGCTTTCTGACAGGAGCCTGATATGGATGTCTCCTGAGAGGCTCTGCCAGAAGTTTTTTGATAAAGATGTGGATGCTTGCAGCCAACCATCAGACTAAGCACAGGGTCTCCAATGGAAGAGTTAGGGGAAGGACTGAAGGAGCTGAAGGTGTTTGCAACTCGTAGGAAGAACAACAATATTAACCAACCAGACAACCCAGAGCTCTCCGGGACTAAACCACCAACCAAAGATTACATATGGAGGGACCCATGGCTCCAGTTGCAAATGTAGCAAAGGATTGTCTTATCTGGCATCAATGGGGGGGGGGAGACCTTTGGTCTTGTGGAGGTGCAATGACCCAGGGTAGGGAAATGCTAGGGTGCTGAGGCAGAAGTGGGTGGGTGGCAGAACACACTCATAGAGGTAGGGGGAGGGGAGGAATAGGGGTTTGTAGAGGGAAAACAGGGAAGGGAGATAATATTTGAAATGTAAATAAATGAAATAACCAATAAATTTTTTTTAAAAAGGAAGAAAAAGAGAATGCCCTTTATTTCTGTTACCTGTTTAGATTTAAATAAAGAACCCTCCATGGCACATGCTCTTACAGCCATGATGTTCTTCCTACCTTGCATGTGTGCAGAGTCAACTGATCATGGACTGAACACCTGAATTAAAGCATTCTTTTTTTCTCCTCCTTCTCCTTCTTCTTCTCCTTCTCCTTCTCCTTCACCTTCGCCTCTTCCTCCTCCTCCTCCTCTTCCTCCTCCTCCTCTCCCTCCTCCTCCTCCTTCTTCTTCTTCTTCCTCATCCTCTTCTCCTCCTCCTCCTCCTCCTCCTCCTTCTTTGTAAATTTACTAAGTGATACTTAAAATAAGTAGTAATAATAGTAGAAATAACAATAGGTGGTGTGTATCATACATACTGACCTTCTCCTTGCTTTTGGGAGGCCTCATAATTCATTGAACTAAAATATATTGAGCTTTAATTATGATGCAAGTGTGGCTGAAGGATTGGAAACTACATGGATTTCTTGTGTTGAAGCCTTTGCCTTTTACTCTTCTCAGATGTTTCCTTATGATAGCGCGAAGTGAAGTAACATTCTTGTTTGAAAAACATCTTCATTTAGCACTTAAAAAGTAGATTACTATTACAAAAATAGACAAAATTGTATGAAGAAATTTTAGACTCAGAAAAACAAAATGTTAAACATGGTAATACATTAGGACTAGCTGTTGGCTCAAATGTAATTGGATACTGACCTGATTTACAGCCCTCAAAAGAGTTCAAGTTTGTTGAGCTGAGTTTGGAAATGCTGTAGTTGTACTTGTCTTGAGTATGGCAATGAATTATGATCCGTCATAAAACCACTAGGAGTGTTTGTTAGAAACAAATAGGAGAAGGAGAAAGGAAGAGGAAGAGGAGGAGGAAGAAGAGGGAGAGGGAGAAGAAGAGGAGGAGGAGGAGGAGGAAGAAGAAAAGGAAGGGATGGGAGGGAAAGGTCAAGAAGAAAAGAAAAGGAAGAAAAGGAGGAGGGGAGGAGAAAAATGCTAAGGAAAAATGTCTGTGAAACATGTCAAAAATGTTTTGAGAGGTTCACACAGGAAATCTTATGAATATTAAATTTTTAGAAGCACCATTATGAGTTTGTTAATTTTTTTCCTGTATCAGGTTGTTGTTGCTGTTTCCCCTGAGGTTTCTTGAATGTGAACTCTAGATGGAACCTGAAGCTTGTCAAGCAACAACTAAGAGAATCAAGCCCTTTCACCTGAATAAAACCAATGCAATTTTCCTGAAGCATTTTAGCATACACAGGTCATTGCAGATTTGCTTCAGAATAAGAAGATCTCTCAGTATGCCAGATGCCAGCCTTGTCCCACTTACATATATGTGGGTAAATGTGGGAGAGTTGGTGAGGAATGATGAAAAGGGGCAATGTTTTATTTCCAAGTTCCCACTAACTACAGCCTCAATTGTTTTCCTGTGGCAATAAAGGAAGTGCAGTACAATACATATTTGGGCAATTTGCTCATTGCTAACCTGCTACTAGATGACTAGTTGTCTCCAGGGATGAAGTTCAGCTGATGCTTGCAATGATCAGAAATTTTCTAAGGCTAAGGATGATGTATAAAGCAGAATCACAAATCTGGAAAGGTGCCATTATTGAGATGTAAGAACTCATAGCCCACCCAAATGTGTTAATTTCATATTTGAGATGTACTCTTAATACGATAACTACATTTTGTAGATAGAAAACACAGCCTCCTCAAAGGAACACTGCACACTGTCCCTTTGGTTGAGTCCTGGTCTGATGAACATAATGAAAAATAGAAGCACTTGTTAGGTCAAGTATAAATTCATTTTCTCCTAACATCCTAAGAGACAAAAGGTCAAAAGAAGAAGATATGAGTCTCCAATTTCAGGGCCTTAAGAGGCTCTATTGAGTCACCAGTCTGCCAGAGACCAGATTTTCTGTCTAACATGGTGACCTTTCCAAGTCTGATTTTACAATAAAACAACATAGGCTGATGTGTAAGACCTCACCAGGAAGAAAACTTAAGACAGAGACAAAATTACCACAAAGTTAGTTTAGCTTTCAGAGTCTTTTATTTACAGATATTCCTTCCAACTTCTTCTGGTTGGAATTCAGAGGTTCGTTTGGTCATGGTTCTGCTGTAGGAGTTGTGCTGATCCATTGTCTCACTTTATCTGAAGAATAGCACTGAAAATTGGTGTCATGGGGATGTAGGCAGAGACAATGGGGATGCGGATTCTGGTTAAGATTTGATGGTGTATTTCTAGGGTTCATGGTCAAGTCTAGGGATCAAGTTATGAGTGGACATTCCTGTGTCCTGGCATTCACCACACCAACTGTCCTTCAGCTGAGCATGATTGTAGTATGGATGTGTTTTATGGCTCTCTGTACTGGAGTTTTTATGGGTTGTGGAAGGAAAATAATGTTTGTAATGTATGGAGTGACAGGCTAGTTTGGGGATAATTCTTATAATCGTCAGACATATCAGGTTATAGGCAGAACATGTGGTTTCATGTTCCCTTCTGCGAAGGACACTTAATAAATTCCATATACTCCATGCATCTTACAGTGTAACAGTTTTGTCTTGATAAAATCATAACAAATAAAATTGATCATGTTGCCTGAAAGCGTGTGTGTGTGTGTGCTGAAATGGTTAGATATTACAACTGAATGTAACTTAAAAATTTTTCCGATCTATACATGCTTATTTTCCTTTTCTTTCTCGAGAAAATGACTTTATAAGATTTTTGTCATAAAAACAGTGACCAAATATAACAAAGCCAAAATATGTAGAAATAATTATTATTGAAGAATATTTATTATAACATTTCTAGTTCTTTTGACATTTATGGTATTAGTGGGGATCTTTAAAATCTACAGTTTGTAGTGATTTTTCATTCATGGTAGACAAACTGTATATTTTTAAAGTACTCTGGTACTTTACATTTTGTTTCCTAAAAGTGACCATGAAATTTTATAAGCTGCAGAATTGTTTATGTCTTCCCTGGGGGAGATAAACGGTTTATATTAAGCTGTCTAATGTGTCAAGTAAACCAACTAAATATATGTGACCTTGACCATCCCCTAGGCCTGTGTAGCAAGCCTGAACCTACACCGGGTCTCCATCTTCATTTCTGTGTCTTCCTTCCCTCCCTACACGCAGGCACACATACCCACAGTCAGTCTAGACTTTACATACTTAGAAAATAAAACAGACCTTCTCCATATTCAATGTAGCGATTTATATAAAAGATAGGTCACCCACAGCCAGAGAATTCTACAATGGACAAAAGCCTCAATAACACTTGCCCTCTGTTGACTGCAAAGCGTTTGGCAAAGTTCATCCTTCTTAAGCTTGTATGTCTGAACAGAGCTCTTCTGTGCTGAAGACATTCCTAACCTCTGCCTACATCACTGAGCGTTTGTCCTTCATTATGCTGCAGAAAAAACAAACAAACAAACAAACACCCAAAACTACACAGGAAAAAAAAGTTTAATTCTCTTTGGCGAGACCCAGAATAAACAGACAAGTTAGTCAGATAAACAGATCATGTAATGAACTTTAAAAAAACCGAATGACTAGAGTTTTGTATTTTTTTTTAACAACAGATTAAAACAAAAAGAAATCATTCAGTTGAATACCTTCTCATGAAAAGAAACAAAAAAATGCTTTTTAAAGCCAATAGGCACAGGAAAGTTCCAGAAGCATCTTAAGTCACTTCTGGCCTCTTATTTAGTGTCCCTGCCCTCAACCCATGCATTTGTGATTGCTGTCTCACATTCTGTTCCATATCTGGTCAAGAAACAGCAGGACTGTTGTACCAATATATTCACTTTCAGTGTCTGAAAGTTGAGTTTGAGTCTGAGCTTTCTGGATGTGTAGGGAAAGAGTCCAAGGGCAACAGTGACTCAGCAATGCAGCAATATGCTACGTACAGTAAATCACTCACTCAGAAAATACCTATTGAATACAAATTACGAATCTATTTTGGATCTAGACCTATAGTACAAAAGGATGAAATATATCTTATTAACACAATATATAAAATAATATATTCTTATTCATAGTATGGGTGGTTTGAAAACAAAACCTAATTTAAAAAAATATATAATGATAATTATTTTTTAAAATATAGAAATGTAATCATAAGGATTTAATGGTAACAATTACTATTTTATTCAGACATGAGTGAATGGATTTGTAAGGAAATATGCAATAAGAGAGCTTAATTCTAATAATAGCATTCTTTGAGAAAGTTATATTAAATCTATATCCAAAGAATGAGTGGATTTTTCTCAAATAGAATTTGGAATTTTATAGACTCTCGAATTAAAAAAAAAAACAGTTGCATTTGAGGCGGAGTGAAATAAGACATAGTCCCATGTTTGCCGAAACGTGAGCGAAAGGAAGGTGGCACAATCCCAAATCTGACATTTGAACAAGAGCAAGGGCTTTAGAAGACTTGCCTTTAACTCTGCTCATGGACCAAGAAGTATCCCAGAAAGCAGTGCGTTGTTAGGATCATGGGAGAGCAAATGCTGCTTTAATTCTAATTTGTGAGTGAAGAGGCAGATTCCACAATGAGGCTTGTTCCCCAGAAGAGAGACTGATGAAGCAAGACTGCACTGCAAATCCTAAGGATCTCTGTGTGAGCATGGGTTAAATCAGAAAAGCAATTGAGTGTAGAGTGATGGACCCGTGAAGAGAGGAAGTGGGGCTCTTGCCAATGGACTTTGGACAATTCTCCTGAAAATAAACATCTACAGTACTACCACAAATGTCTATAACAGCTTAGTATGACCCGTCTGTTTGTAAAAAGGTGTTGGAGGCTGTCTTTTCCTCCAGGGTCACTGTGGAGATGGAATCTCAGTGGCCTGGGAGGATCCATGAGCCGAATAGGAAGGAAGCAGGAGTCATAAGGCTAAGAGTCACAATAGCCACATAAAGCAGCAGCATTCTATGTGACAGGGTGTGCTGCGCCCTGTGCTCCTGTTTCTTCATGTGGTACTCATGGGAATCGCATGCAGTTGTGTAATCACTATTCCGATCTGTCAGAAACCGAGGCTCAGAGAGGACAAACAACGTACAGGGGTCGCAGGTGCATTTGGTGGCAGAAAAGGATTAGAATACCAGAAACACTGCATTGGCGTTCGGTTTTTAACTGCCATGATGTGTTCACAGGGAATCTTGAGGTGGAATCAGCATGATTTGTGTTCTCAAGTTTTCTGAGTTTACCCTCGGAAGGAGAGAAGCTCCGAGAGTCCTGTGCGCTGTCCCTTAGTTTATCAACACTACTGGTATACTCAATATTGTCCTATCCTCTAGGAACTAAATGGTCAATGCCAGCGGAGTCTCAGGCTCACACTTTAGTGGGCAAAGCCATAGTGAGAAATAAGCACTTAATCTCATAGTATGCATCATAAATATGCAGAACATGTCCTCTTCCCACATCCATTTTACTCGGTGTACTTTGAGAATGTACTTGTAAAATCAATTTAGTGAAATCCGGGTGCAGACAGGACTTCCTGGAAGAAATTCCAAGCCTGTTGGAAGAAGAGTCGAATAGTCAAAAGAAGGGACCATCACTTTAGGCAGTCTCTTATAGGGCTTTTGTGAAGAGGAGACACAAATGGAGACAGAGAGAGGTTACTGTATCTGACTGCGACCCAAATGACAGAGACATGGATGGGTATTACACAGGTCTAGTGGGTGATGTGGGCGTTAACGGGCTCTTTTACCCCAGAGTGTTCATATAGATGTGTGTTTTTGAAAAAGATTGCCTATCACTTTGTTACAGTGGATATGGCAGTTGCCGGAGCATGTGGGGTCTTGTCAGAGGTTTTTTTTTTCAAAGCCAGTGGTGATGTGGGTATGCTGATGGCAAGGTTATTGATCTCAACCATGAAGCTATAGGAAACATGAATTGGAGGTAGGAAACACAAAGGGAAAGAAAGAAGGAGTTGGCAGATCTAAGAGCTCACTTTACTAGCATTTGAAGGATTGAATTAAGAGTACAAGGAGCGTGAACTGTTGGGAAGTTTCTAACTCTCCCAGTGTAAAAAAAAAAAACACATGGTTTTAGTCTCAGCGCTAACAACAAAAACACATACTTTTCAGGAGGGTGTTTCTAAGTTTGTTTTTGCAGATGTTGAGTCTTGAGGAGAGTCAAGTAGGCGCAAGCATCTTTCCATCCGAAAGCCAGGAAAACCATGCCAGGGGGCGGTGGATTTTGTGTATCTTGTGAGCATTCTCATCTAGTTAACAGTAATGGATGGAACTGTGCACAGAGAAGGGACCAAGGTCATGCCAACAGTTAATTGCTTAGTGAAGGACAAGGAGCTCACAAAGACATAATGAACTTCCAGAGAGATAAGACTGAATTTCTTGACAGAGAGAAGAAAAAGGAAGGGAAGGAAGCTGCCCCCGACTCTCATCTGCTATTGCTGAGCAAAATGAGATCTTCCCAACACCCTGGGGGGTTAGCAAGCTGTCATACTGAGGAAAGCACACCAAGTGTTGTAGACGGTAGAAGGCGCAGAGTCCAGGGTGTTGTCCACAAACACACTATTTTCTTTTGTAGCTCCCACCGATGGGTGCAGGAGTGAATGTAGAGTGCTTTTCTTAGACCACACTTTGTCTCAGATCATTTACCGTGGATGAAAAAATCTTCCTTTCACACTATAAGAATATTTAGAACAACACAAGTTAGTGAAACGCTAGTTTTAGGGGATTCAAATAGGATCTATAGGTGGTTAAATAAGTGGTGCATGGTTTGAATAAAAGATATATCATTTTCCTATTACCAAGGTAAGCTGACGTTTAGACTTCAAGTTACACTTTTTCTTTTGGTATCTTTATTTTTTCCATTTGGGAAGAGTTTGTATTTGTTGGCAGACAGGTGACTGTCTGCCTCCAAATGCTCTATGGAGCCAACAGTTATCATGCCTGGGATCCTGGTACGAGAATGAGTACATTTCCATCCCATTTTCCAATTCCAAGAAATAGGAGTCATCAGGATAAGAAGCTTCCGAATGGAGACAAATAAGTCTCCCTAGCATAGGAAGTTAGAGCGCACTGCAGTGGTGAAGCTGGATTACAGAGGCTGCAGTTTAATGACAATTTAAATAAGGTGCCCAGGTCTTCAGCCGGAAGCAGCTATACAGCACTCTCATACCCACAGAATTGTTCTCACTCCCTGTGTACCTCTCATGGGAGGGCCCAGCAGTGTCTAATCCACAAGCTCTAATGTGTAAGGGTTTCTCAGGCCGAGTCCTTAGAATCCTAAGTTTTAATCAGCACTGCAGCCAATTCCGTTGTGTTTTGTTGACAAGTGTTGTGCAATGTGTCTCAGAAAAACCACGACATTGTCCTCTAAGTTATCAAACTGGTGAAAGAAAACAAAGCCCTTACATGTTCCTAAAAGAGGAAGGTTTGTTTGGAGATTGTTCAGTCTTTTTACTTTGGGGTCAACTCCTAACACCAATGATTATGTTTATTTTAAATGTTTACAATTAAATTGGAACAGCAGTTAGTAGAGGGGCTGATGCCTACTGAGCTAGGCAAACTGAAGAGCAGTGATGGGAATTTAACAGTTGAGTTTGCCAGGTATCAGGAAAACCGGACATCTTTCCAAGGGGTCTGGGAGACTGCAGTTCTCTTCAGATGGCAGCAAACAGATCCCCGGAGCTCAAGTGGGCAGCGCCACAGTGCGGACTCATACTATCTCTTAATATTGGAGGATCTGGTCATTTTCTGAATGTGCTGGGGACTCTTGGGAAGTACACCGAGTCTCACAAAGAGGCATTAAACTAACACTGAGTATAGATTAGAGTGGACATTAGCGGTTTAAGAAGCAAATGGAAAAGAAAAGCAGATTTGTGGGTTGGGAGGACTTTGGGGTTATTTTAGGATTGGCCTGACAGTCTCTTCTCAAGAGGGTCACCTGACTGGCCTTTAGCATGAGGTCTCTGCTTCCTTCCCAGAGGCAGCCAGGAGGCTTGAGCTGCTGGCTTAGCTCAGTTACCTTTGGTATGTCGTCCTATGCTTGTTGTCAGTTCTCAGGATATCCCACTAGCACCAATTTCTTCAACTCCTCCTCCTCCTCCTCCTCCTCCTCCTCCTCCTCCTCCTCCTCCTCCTCCTCCTCCTTCCCCTCCCCTTCTCCTCCTCCTTCTCCTCCTCCTCCTCTTCCTCCTCCTCCTCCTCTTCCTCCTCCTTCTCCCTCCTTCCTTCCTTCCTTCCTTCCCTCCTATCCCCACCTCTTGAGTAAAGTCTTGTTTGCTTGCTTGTTTGTTTTGTTACATCCTGGTTTTTCTTACTCTGATACTTCTGTTTCACAGAGTTACAGGAGTCAGCTTCTGGTCCATAATTTTATCTGAAAGTCACTTTCAAACTTTAGTCATAAATCAATATGTTCTATAACCTTTCCCATTGACTTTTGGCTCTATAATTTCTGATCAGTCCAATATAGCAGGAAAACATCAAGCTGGTCACTGAGACTAGCCCTTAATATCTGCTGTTTTCACTTTTAATTTTTTTTTCCTGAAATGTTTACTTTTAAAGGAACCATTGCACTCTGAGGCAGCCAGGCAAGCCTGTGAGCAGTCCATTTGCGTTATCATAGACACTAACAAGTGATGGGGTATGTATGAGTCTCCATCCGTAAGTCACTGGCAGGCATGTAAATGTGCAAATCTTCAGAAGATGTCAACTCCCATGGCTAACTCAACATTCACCCTTATGTCACCCATGCTTCAGGCAGATGACTACTATCCCCTTTGAGTCTTTCCCATGTTTGGATTTCAATGAAAACGAAGTGATAGTTTTTATGTTGTCAGTAACTTTTGGATGTTTTGTCACTCAGTGATAAACAATTGGAAAAAAGATTCTTACTGTTTAAAATGAGCTTGTTTTTTTTTTCTTTTTGCTTGTAGGTGTTCTTAGTATACTCAAGACGAAGACATTGTCAGATACATGTGCCGAGAATAATTTTCTCAGTCTATGACTAATAATTTCTTTTTCTTAGCAAGTAATCTTGTCTACCAGAAAATTTACTTTCATGTACTACAATTTAATATTTTGCTAGTGTTTTCTGTAACATTCCAAACAAGCCTTGTATACTCAGATGTCTTAATATCTTTATTTCAAGCCAACTAATTCTATATTATTTTCCATTGATTTTTTTTTGAAAGGAGACAGATTCTTTTTTTAGCATGACTGTCATGAGCATTCAGAGAACTTTAAAAGAAGGCAGTTAAGCACTTCCAACGCAGTTATTTTTCAAACTGTATCAATGATTCAAATATCATTTCATTTTCTCTCATTAATTTTTATTTATTCACTTTACATCCCTATCACAGCCCCCTTCCTAGTTCCCCTCACACCTCCCCTCCCTCTCCCCTTCTCCTCTGAGACAGGGGAACCCCACAGGTATTCCCCCACCCTGGCACATCAAGTTTCTGCAGAATTAGGTGCATCTTTTTCTACTGAGGCCAGACAAGGCAGCCCAGTTAGAAGAACAAGATACATAGGCAGGTGGCAGATCCAGGGCCAGCCCCACTTTAGTTGTTGGGGTACCTGCATGCAAACAGAGCTGTGCATCTGCTACCTACATGACAGAGAGGCCTAGGTCGAGCCTGTGTATGTTCTTTGGTTGGTGGCTCAATCTGAAAGCCCCAAGGGGTCCAGGTAGTTGACTCCGTTGGTCTTCCTATAGAGTTCCTATCTACTCTGGGCCCCTCAATCCTTCCTGCAATTTTTTCATAAGACTTCCCAAGCTCTGCTCAGTGTTTGGCTGTAGGTCTCCAAACCACATAATAAAATTAATAAATTTTAATAAATTATATGATAAATTATATTATTATATTCATTTTATATTAACATATATTATATTTAATATATTATAATATGTAATATATTATATTATACTTAATAAATTATATAATAAATTTTAATAAATTGTTTAATAAAATTAGTACATTATTAATAAATAAAGCAGTAAGCTGATTTGTGGAGCTTCTCAGAGGACAGTTATGCTAGGCTCCTGTCTGCAAACATAACAGAGTATCATTAATAGTGTCAGAGATTAGTGCTTGCCCATGGGATGATTGGGCCAGTAACTGGTTGGCTATTCCCTCAGTCTCTGCCCCATTGTTGTTCTTGCATTTCTTATAGATTTTTAAAAGACATTTAAACTGAGTATCTATGTAATAAAGGGAGACAATTCCCCAAGTAGACATTTTATGCCACCAAATAAAAAAACCTCAGCACCAGGAATGGGATACATCTTTTGAGTTGTTGGCAAAAATATCCTATAACCACCTTACCTTCTGAAAAATCACAGGGTATTATTATCAAGGCTACTTTTGGCTCTATTAGCTGCTGGTGAGGCCCTATTGCTACTTTGGAAGTGCTAGCTATGGGTTCAATCTCATGGAGCAGACCTTATTTAAAAAATCTAAGTTTTTAAGTAGTTGATAAAATATTTGTACTTTTGTCACAACAGTCTATCTTACATAGAGTTGAAGTTTCTAGTTGGGAACAAGCTCAGCTTCCCCATCTAATATTAGTAGCATACTGCTGTCTGATATTCATGATGTTGGAAGGTACTTAACATGCTACCAGAGGAGAAAGGTAATCACCAATTTCACCCAGCTACAAACCCTGTGACCTATAACAGAGACCTACATGCAAGATATGCTCATGCAATGTTTAAGATTTAAGGTCTATTCCATGAGAGAGACCCCATCCCTGGTCCTTCAGGAACCTGAGGTTAGATAGGTCATGAACCTATGGGAAAATCTATTGATATTTTGCTAAAAGAACATAGCAATAAAATGTCTCCTAATGTTAGGTTGCTGTACCTATAGAAAAGAGCATTGCTGAATCCTGATCAGAAAAGCTTACTCTTGTAGTAGCTGGTAATTAACAAAAATATTCACAACTGGACTATGCGCAGAAGGTGAGAGACTTTGGACACTCACTGCTAAATGGGATCGCTTCTTTCTCTTTGTTCAGAAGAAGCCTACTCTTCTGGACGAAACTGACAGTGCTAGGCCATGTGAGAAGATGCTACCCAAGCATCAGCCTTTGCTCAACAGTTGTTCCTTTTTCAGACTCTTTACATATTTATAGAGATGCTGTGGGAAATTCTCTAGCATTTCTCATTCTTAATTAACAGTGGTTCAAAATAATGAAATATTAACTAAGCTTTGCACAAAAAGTCTGTGACTCCAAGTATAAGGAAGCATACATTGAAAACCATAGTTAACATTGAAGTTTTATTTTAAAAAAAAACTGGAGAAGTAAATGTTAATGTTAGATGCTACTGATATAATATTAAGGGAGAACTGTATTTATGTTTCCCTTTATCTTTTTCAAACATCCTCAGAAATTCAAATTTTACATTTAATTAGAGTGAAAAAGGGTTTGAATAAGACAAGTTTTTTAAACAAACAAACAAACAAACAAACGTACCTCATCTTAAAGAGCTATTAGTACAGAGTCCATGTTCCCCTAAGTGTAGGTGTGTGTGTGTGTGTGTGTGTGTGTTTGAGTGACAATAATAATTAAAGAAGAAGAGAACATGAATTTTTTTTGACTCATAAAAAACATTTTATTTCAAAAGATTTTAAAAAAATTATCCACAGAAACATTTTTTAAAACTAGTTTTGAAAAACCTTTACAATTATTTACATTATATACTTGGAATTATATTAATAACATATATCATAACATAATAATAATTACACTTGCAGTGATAAATGTCAAAGAACTACACTCTATAAACAATTAGCACTCTTCTTCTTCTTCTTTTCTTTTTTTGGTTAACTCTCTGGAGTTACATTTTTTTTTAACCTTCACCCAGCAGATACCCGGCTCTGAAAGATATCTGTATTCCCCCTGAACACCCACACTCCAGTGTCATTCCCTTCCCCACATCCTGCCTTTCTGTGTTTATAACCCCTGTGTGAATGAGAACATGAATTTAAGAGTGAGTACGTTGGAAAGGGATGACAGAGAGGTATAGAAATGGTATAAATAGATACTCATGTATGAAATTTTCAAAAAAATAAATTATTAGTTGATAGTGAGTTGAGTTTACAGGTGAAATTGAGAATTTTTATCTCGTCTCCAGGTCCTATGTTGTAAGATGTTTTTATCAGCATATCACCATAAAAATATTTGAAAGGCCAGCCCTTTCTGCTAAATTGCACTTATGCAGATTCAACTGACTGTAGAAATATTCAGGGAAACATTTTATCTATAGCAAATATGTACATGCATCTTTTCTTGATGTTGTTCTCTAAGTAATATGGTATAATAATTATCTACATGATGTTTATGTGGTATTATATATCACAAGTGATCTTGACATGAGTTAAGCCTTGTGAGAGGATGTATATAGATCATATACAAGTACTACTACGACAACACGAGTCCCGAGTACCCCAAGGACTTGGTATCTGTGAGAAGCGGGATTGTTGTTAATAAACCATTACCCTCAGATACTGGTGGAAAATACATTTTTTAGATATGCTTTACATTTGCTGGTAGAAAAGTCCTCGTGTTGAGTTATATGTAGACAGATTTTATTGTTTCCAAATGTAAAGTTTTAAAGTATCAAAATCTCTCATCCTTGGATCCTAACTGTATCACATGCCAGAAAGTACTAATGCATCAGCTACTTACAGCTTTGTTTTCCTTTCTTTCCAACATTGCAAATAATGTTTTAATAGCTCCAAATATAGCATCAGTTATTTGAGAAAAAAAATTCCTATTCATCGTTCATCGCGTTAGGGACTAGCATAAAGTAAGCTCTCAGCAATACTTTAATAAATGAATATTTTGAAATTCTAATATTATGAAGAAGAAAACTGACAAAACTGAATATTGTAAGATTATTAAAATAGGTGATATTGAAAGTTCTTGGCAGTTAAGAACATTTACTTCTTTTACAGAGGAACTGAATTTAGCTAGTAGCCCTCATGTTGGGCATTTTAAAATACCTGTTATTTTATTTTCAGAACTATCTGATATTTATGGCCTCCATGGGCACCTATACATATATACACATACTCTCAGACACATACTCATATACATAGTTAAAAAAATAAAACAAAATTTTAATAAATGATTATTAAAGAATAAGTTTCCCTTGATGGTTTATTTAAGATACGGCCTGCTGAGTTGAATAGACATAGCAGCATGTAGGGGTTTGGGAAATAAGGCAGATCCACGCAGAGAACCTCATTAAGTGTGTAATCACAATTTCATGATGTGTTTAGAGAATAGAAGAGTCTCTCTGAGAAGTCATAAAATTAATTTGGAGTGGAATTAAAAGTAGGGATACATATTGCTGTGTAAAAGATCCTGTATCCCATAAAGCTCCCTAAACATGTGTCTGAGCATCTTGTCCTCAGCCCATGAAATAGGAAACAGCATCAGTCTTTAGCTCCTGGTACTCAAATGCTTGGGATTATTATTACCTCATGCTCTCTCAGAAGAAACAAACAAAAGTGTCTGTGTTCGGAACAGGCTTTAATTTTCCAGAAGACTGACAAATAAAATCGCAACATTCTCAGACATAACCTTCATCTTTTTGTTCGGAAGGAGCCTGCTTTCCTGGGACTGATTGACAGCATCAGGCCATGTGGGAAGATGCTATCCCAAATATCTCACCATTTTCTCTGTACTTACTTTATCTGACAAATATGGCCATATTTCCTCTAGTTTTTTTTATTATTTATTAATATTGGCTCAAATAATGAAATACTAACTAAGCATTGTAAACAAAGGCCATGACTTCAAATACAGGAAAATATATATTGAATACCATAATTAACTTAGAAGTTTTTTTTTTTAAAAATATACTGCAGAAATAAATGCTAATGTAAGATGCCATTGATATAATGTTGAAGTTATAGTATTTTAATGATTAAAATATCATAGTTTTATATTGATACTCATGAATCTAAAATGATTTATTATACAAATTTTTAATGTAACCAACAGTTAAAACTTAATATATGAATACTAGATAAAATGGAGAAAGGTTTTCCATTTTTGTTTATTTCTTATTTTTTATTTTTGCTGTGTTGGGAGTCAAACCTTATACATGTCAAAAAGATGCTCTACCACCGAGCTACAAACCCAATTCAGGGTAGAACTTTTAAAATTCCTATAAGACCCAATGGCTTTCTCTTGTATCCCCATGAACCTTAAAGTAAACATCAAATCCATGGCTGCAGAAAGAGAAACATGTAGAAAGTATATGCTGGACGACAGTGAGAGAAACATTGAGAAGCAGATTTACAAGAAACCCTACACATCCCAAATTAGAGCACTGAGCAATGTGGCAGGGTCCACGAACACACACAAAGGCTAATGTCCAGAAGCAGAGACAGAAGAAACAAATTCAGATAATGGGGCTGTGAGAAGCAGAAGCTGTGGAAGAAGCAGTGTTGGTGGCCCTTCTGCACCTGCTACTCCCTGGCAATGGAGGAATAATCCTTGAAGAATTCTACTACAGAAGTATCCTAGCAGAAAAAGCAGACACTCAGGAGTACTGCATTTGCAGATGCCCAAATTCCCTCTGACTAAACAATTAATGACCCCACGAATCAAATGGTCACTGACAAGAGCTGATCTGCACACAAATTCAGTGGATACAAATATACTTAGCTGGGAGACACTGATGGAAGAGCATCCTGGGCTCAGCAAAGACCCTCTATGGAAGGATACAATCTCCTTAGATCCTCAAAGTTGGAAGCAAATGTCTTTACCTACTAAGACATCTTAGCATCCCGGTCAACTAATGTTTTATAAAGATGTCAAAAATATTCATTGGAAAGAAAACCAGCCTCTTCAAAAAACAGTGCTGTAGAAATTGAATTCCCAAGTGCATTAGAATGTAATTAGATTCATATCTCTTATACTGCACACACACACAAAAATCAATAGGAAGTAGATCAAAAACTTTAATATAAAACCTGAGATGCTGAAGTGATTAGAGGAAAACAGAGAACACATTTCAAGCTATACGCATAGGTAAAAACTCCGTTAGAACTCCAACAGCACAGGGAATAACTAAGAACTGACAAAAGTGAAATTAAACAGCTTCTTCTGCATAACAAAGAAAACATTCAGCAGGCTGAAAAACGGTCTACTGTGTGATAGAGTGTTGCCAGCCATACCTAAAATAAAGGGTTCTTATAACATACAATGAAAGGCAGTGTGGCTATACAGGCAGTTTAAGAATATAACATTGATGGAGGAAGAGGTATATTGGATAAGAAAAATGTGAAGCATTTCGATGAGAAAATTCATAACAAAAATGCTAAATCTCAGAGTCAGTAGGGGCTTAAAATATGCTGAGGGCACCTCTGTTTTTCTACTGTTTACACCAAGAGGGAATAAGGAAGGGTTCATCTTGGACCAGACACTGTGATGTTAAAAGGAGAAAGGGAATAAGCCAGTATTTACTTTATTTTCACTTTCCATAAGAAAGGCAGAGTCTCAAAGTGTCCAGGGGTAAAACTTTGCCAAGAAGAGACTGGGCTTAAGGTGGTCATGAGGAAAAACATAAAAACCACACTTACACACATCCACTCTGTGCTGTGTATTCATTCAGCAGTAACTGTTTAGAAACACAGTGTACACACTCTAACAGGCTCTGGGGAGACACCAGTGAATAAGTTAAATGAGTCACTGAGGTCAGAAAGGTTTGATACACATAGCTCATGCATTCCAAAGAAGTTCAAGATATTACTTTCCCACAAGATGTTGAGACTCAGAAAAGGTTATCAGCTATAGGAGGATAAAACAAACATGTGATGTAGACTCTGTACTTTAAAACCAAGTCTATTCCATATTCTAAGTTATCCAAGTCTACCCCATCCCCTAAGCTACCCTAGTCTACTCCATCCCCTAAGCTATCATTTCTCTTCTATTTTGTGATCATCTAAAACGTAGAAAGTATTAGTTCATATGACTTGCAACCTAAGAAATTAGAAACACACTATACATACAAAAGAGGTTGTACATACAAAAAAAAGGCTACATACAAAATATCTGTTAACATTTTGAAGGTTAGAAATATTTTAAGTTTTAGAGAAAATGGTAAAGACTATTCCAAAGGGAGTATTTACATACACACACTCCAGCAACTATTATGTAAATAAGAAAAAATCTAAAATATATTTAAAGACAGTTTTATCAATAAGAACATTTACAATTAAGTGATAATTGCTAGCAAGCCTCATAATTTTCAGAAATCGATGAACACTGATCATAATTCAAAAAGTGAACACATAGTACAAACATTTTCCCACAACTATTTTGATATTTTCATATTTCTTGATACAGGAAGGTATATGTGTTGGCAATGGTTGAAAATTACCCAACAAAAACCACTGTAAGAAATTTGTTGATGGCATACCCTAACATTTTGTTGTTGGTTCATCTCTTTGAAACCCCATCTTGAATAAATATATACAATCCCATTTAGAAAAAAAAGCAGATGTTGAAAATTTAATATATTGCATTTTTGAGTAGAAATGAAACAGTCTGATATAATACATTTTAAAAACAGGAATCTAACAGGATGAATACAATTTTTGATTGAGTGTTAAAATTTTAGTATTAGCTGAGAAGAAAGGTTGTGTAGCTCCACATTTTAAGTAGAAAAATAATCTGAAGCCTACGGTGGTGGCTCATCAAATGAGAGATTGTACAAGTGTGAGAACCAGAGCTCAGCTTTCCAGTACCCATATGAAACCCGGTGGGTGTGGCAACATTCCTGCAAGTCCAGCACTTGGAAGGTGAAGACAGTGCATCTAAGCTGGCTAGGTAGACTAGCTACAGTCGGGGAGTGCTGGATTCAGGACGGGACCCTGTTACAGTAAACAAAGAGTGGAGAGCAATCAAAGAACACAGCAGACGTCAATCTCTGATCTCCACATGTTTGTATACACCTGTGCTCCCACACTTGGAAATAACACACACACCACACACACACACACACACACACACACACAAAGAGACACACAAATACACACACACGTACACAAACACAGACACAGAGAGAGGGGAGAGAAGGGGGAAATAACAATATTAGTAATTTTCATTATTGTAAATCCAATTATAGGAATAATGTGAAATAATTTTTTTCTCAAAGATGATGCAGTCTCAACCTGATTTCCATCCACTGAGATGACCACATGAAAATATATTCAAAATTAAACATTGATGAAAAACTCAGGTATACAATGCCCCAGAGGAATCAATAGTGTTTTCATCTCATCCATATCTTCATAGCCTGCCTGAGTCTGGAACAATGTGGGTATCCTCCATTTGTTGAACCAATAAACAATAGACTGTGTGAGCTCTAGTTAAAGAGGCTGAGAAGCTTCATCCGGAGAAAGGTTTGATGCAACAATAGCAACGGCCTTTAAGGAAAGGAAAGGGTGTAAGTAGTAACTGACCGAGATCCTTTTCCAGGAAATCCTGAGAAAGTAAGACATTATTTCTTCTTTTGTATTTGGATGGCAAAATAGAATGGGGCGTGGCAAGCATGAGACCCCTGTTGTATGGGCTGGCGAGGTACAGGATCATCACACTGAAGGGAGATGTAGGCAGATGACTGCTGTGAGAACTCTTAGTGAACAAGCCTTTGGAGTCTACAGGTAAGTGTGTTTATTTTCTTTATTGACTGCACTACAACGATCCTTATGTTCTTAGCTCACGAGTCCTAGAAGAGTTTCAGTGGCATCTCTGGAATGTTCATCTAAAGAATATTTGTCTGTGTACACCATCTTAAGTTCAGAAAGGGCTACCTTTTTGGTTCATAATTGAAACCAAAAATGATTACAATAAAGATTGTCTTCAATTTTAGCCAAGAAATTCAAATGAGTTGTTCTAAAGTAGAAGTTAAGAGCAACAAAAGTCCAGCTTTGACAGAAGTGGATTGCCATGGTGAGCCATCACCATAATTGCTTGGACTTGCTTACACACTGCAGGATGATTCCTGTGCAGTCCCTGCTCCCCCAGAGTTCTATGTCAGAGTCCTCATCACATTCTGTAGTTAGCAGTAACTGTTTCATAAATTTCCTCTTCCCTGGAAAACTGTGAGCTCTGTGGAGCAGAGAAACAATATAAGCACAATGTCCCTGACAGTCACAAGAGAACCCAACATGTTATATATTAGCGGCAATTCTTAAATTATAAGGAACCATTGAGTCAAACAACAGTGCCTGACACGCACTGAATTAATTTAATTCCTGCTTTTAGAACATGTTGGTAACAATAAGCATCCCACATGTACAAATATACAGTATATATAACATCAGTGTGTCGAACTAACTCATTTGAAGTGTACCTTAAAGAGGTAATAAGCCAGGATAGGTATATTGTGCAAATATTAAAGAAAAAAGTGTTGGGTAGAGAGGTCTAGCATAGGAGGAATGGCATGGCCGCTTCTGCATAAACGCCAGGGCCAGGCAGTCACAAAGGCTTCTCCTGCAGGAGGACCTAATGGAAGACTGCCTGAAAGACCAAGGATTGCTGATGCAGACAATGCCAGACAATTGGGAACTGCTATGTAGAAGAGATGCTCTCTTGGGACCAATGGGCACCAGTGGAGGGTATTAAGGGAGCTTGCAGCACGGTTCAGGTGAGCTTCTTGTGGCGTTTCTCACGTGCTCCCAGTCTATTATACTGATTCTGCACCACCTTACCTCCAGCCCCCAAAGGCAGGTAGGGTTAGAGCCCAAGTAGTCCAGGGCACAAGCTAGCAGTCCTAGCTTGGGAGGCTGAGGAATAAGAATTGCACATGTATAGCAGAGGACTGCCTGGTCTGGCCTCAGTGGGAGAAGATGCATTTAACCCTTGAGAGACTTGAGGCTCCAGGGAAAGAGGAGGTCTGGGGGGCACCTTCTCAGAGACAAGGGGGAGGAGGGATGGGATGAGGAACTATGAGAGGGGGACCAGGAGGGGGCAATGACTGAAATGTAAGTAAAGAAAATAGTTAAAATTAATTACAAAAGAAGCCTGCATGCAGGGGTTGGCCATTTACAAAAATGGCTATGACCGCAGACAAAGGTGTGCAGGCCATTTTTTAGGGAACTAGGTGATTTTAGTTAGGGTTAGGTAATCTAAAACTTCATTGGTGGGTTCTGGGGGATGCTACATGAGTTGGTTTCTGATTGGGTTGTGTCCAACTGGTCAGTGGACTGAACTCCTGTGTCATGAATGGTTAACCACAGCGTGAGACACCCAAACCTTATAAAGCTGCCCAGCACTGATAGCTTATCCTGAGATAAGATATTTCCCTATCCTTGTGGGTATCTCCAGGCTGTTCTTCCAATATGGGATTTTATGGTCTTGTTCTTAGACTTTATGGTATGTTCCTTGAGCTGGTGACTTATGTCCTAGATAATGGGACTGATGAGTTAGAAGGGTTTTATGGTCACTTCCTGCAATGGATGACTTTTCTTTTGCAGTTAGGCCTGGTCTTAAAATGGAGTTTATGTCATCCTCTCAGAGACAAACTTTGGGACCTTGATCACACATCTTTAGAGAGAGAGGACGGATTCACAGGACAAATGACATCTGTCACTAGCATATTTGCATAGTGCTTTGCTTATCACAAGGCAGACAAAACTCTCCAAAGACAAGAGAGAATACAGGATTGGGCTTACATCCTCGACAATAACCGATACAGCCTTTTGTACCAAGTGATTTTCACTCTTGCATAGAAAATAGACTGGAATTGTTGATCACGCTAAGATGAGTATCCTGCGTACACGTTTATTTTTCTGTAAAATTGCTTCGAGTTCAAGGATTTTATGCATGAGCATACTGTCTAAATGTGGCAGAGATTTATATAACCACTTCAATTCAAGACAGAGGAGTGGCCCTTTGTCTTCCTCACCCTTATCCTTATCTCCTCTGAACTAATATGAGAGCCTTGTTCAAGTTGGAAGCACACAGGCTCTGCTAGCTCTAGTTGCAGGTCTATCTGCAACCTCTTTTCTTAAAAAAAAAAAAATACACCGTAGAGATAAATAGACTGGTTTCTTTTTATCATACTGATGGTATTCAGAATTGATGGCCATGTTGGTTTTGTTCTTTTATCCTAAAAATAATGACATTTTCAAGGTAAGTTGCTGTCATGCTGACTACCTGGACAGAGATTAAAAGTGTGGTAACAGTAATTACAACTGGGCTTGCAGGGGAGAGCAGAAATTTTGACTAGAATTATAGCAATTACTGAAACCTTCCTTTCATAGTGTGTTTTTTAACTTCCAAGATTTTAGATTTCTTGCCAGGAATATTTTGAGCTTCTAAACAGAACCCAAATAGAAGTAGAATTTATTTATGGACCTTAATATTTAAAGCTCAATGTCCACTGAAACCAGCAGAGAAAGCCTGAGCTATATGTGTCCACCCCTTGTCATTGTGACCATGAGCAAATTCTTTCCAGTTTTTATGCCTGTTTTCTAATCTGTTGTAGAAGTGACCTTGTATTAAGTCATGTCATGTCAGTATATTTGATTGTTAATTGCTGAACTGGCAAGGAACTAAATGCTAACAGGATTCTGGTATTGTCATTGTCAATATGACCCATTGCCTCCTGTTTTGTATATCTTAAAGAAAATGTCACACTATCCTCTATCTCTAGACTGTATACGAGTTGCATCAGATGTATCCCAATGTTGATTGATTGTTAGAAAGATCTGATGGCCAGTAGCTATGAGAGGAAGTCGAAAGTGGGATTTCCAGGCAGAGAAAGGAATTCTGTGAAGAAGGAAAAAGGAAGGTCTTTTTGACAAGAGACACAAGAGAAGAGAGATGTGACTATGGGTCTGGAAGGTATAGCTAGCTACGTGATAGGACTGATCTAGGTGGCCCAATGAGCTAGTTGAGAGTTTGCCCACTTAAGGTCTAAGGATTGAAATATTCAAAGGTTTCGATGTGTTTATTTTTGACTGGTGGGTCACCAGGGTCCTACAATAATCTGTGAAGTAGAGTCACTAAAACTATAGGATTACATGAAGGAGTTGAGGTGATTGGTATAGATGCTCATATGCTAAATGCTTAGTAAGTGTTAAGCACAGTGCCTGACTCCATGCAAGGGGTCTGCAAATGCACACTTCCACTTTATTTTGGGTTTGGAAAGGACTATGAAGGGTCCAGTAACTCTGCAGGTTAAATCTAGGGCTTTCCTGCAGACATGGGCATGGGCAGTAGACTTGATTTTATTTTATTTTTTCCCTTCATTTCTCAGCTCATTCCAGCTCTGGTTGCAATGAATTCAACAAGAAGATGGTCTTACAATTTTTATTTTAGGAAATATCCTAAGTACCAACAATTACAAGTTATTTATTAATTAAAAAATAAAAATATGTTCCAAAGCAGTTTTGATAGTGATATGGATAAGAAGTTGATAACACTTCTTATTGTGTGCTATGACTTTGCTAAAACAAAAACAGAAACAAATGATGCATGAGTTAGGAATACCATACATAGTACTATGTCTGGCTTTTGCTTTTGTTTTACTGTGAATTGTCATATTTGAAAACTTCTTTTAAATGTATATACTGGTTCAACTCTAACACTTGCTTACTCAAACAAGTAATTTACTCACTTACATGCTTAGCATGCCTCCTAATTTTAATAAATATTTTAAATACTTCCCTGTTATAAAATTATCTCAGTAATATTCATAAAATAAAAACAATAATACACATAATGCAAAAAGAAATATAGATATAAAAATTCTTTAATTGAACTTGTACATATGGCTGCATAAGTGAGAAAAAATTAAATATGACAATTTTACTGAAATTTGAACCTTGTTCCTTTGGCTCCAACTGGACTGAAGACCACAAACCCCAGAAATCTTCCAGACTTTAAGGAAGTACAAAAACACCCACCCTTGAGAGCTAGGTAGCTACCACTTCTGAGCTCCTCTTAGAAAACGGTGACTAAACTTAATCACATTGTATAGTTCGAAAATAGAAAAAACCCACATACATGCTTAGGAAGAGTCAATACTGCAAAGTTCTAGTGTCCATCTGCATACAGAATGATTAACAAGTGATTAAAAATAAAGATACCCTTCTTCGCCAGGCAGTGGTGGCGCACGCCTTTAATCCCAGCACTTGGGAGGCAGAGGCAGGTGGATTTCTGAGTTAGAGGCCAGCCTGGTCTACAGAGTGAGTTCCAGGACAGCCAGGGCTACATAGAGAAACCCTGTCTCAACAAAAAACAAAAAAACAAAAAACAAAAAACAAAAAACAAAAAACAAAAAACAAACAACAACAACAACAACAAAGATACCCTTCTTCAGTTTTGTAATCACCAAGTTCACATTTCTTCAAGTGTATTGTTCTAATACAATAAAGGAAATAAGGAAGCAGGGATAGGCTAATCCATCTCAGTGTAGAATTGCCCACAACTGTTTTGTGTAGGTTTGTCTAGTGCACAAGATCTAGTCTCTTTCCTTCTCTAACTCAGCAATGTCATCTCCCTAGCTTCAGATTAGTTTTAAAAAAAATGGTGATATAAATGAGACCAGCAAGGACAAGGATCTGAAATGATTTTTCAGTGAGACAATGGTTGAACAATGATGAATTCACTAATCACACACAAAACTGTCTTCAAAGTAAGCACCAAACATCTCAAGCAGTGGAGAAGTTTCTTTTAAAACAGTCATCCTATAAGGACACAGAACTAGAAGTCAAAGTTTTACCAATACTTGGAATTGAACTTCACATAGGACACATCAAAAATGCAGAATTCATTAAGAAGAGAGGAAAAAACCCCTAATTTTCAATTCTTACCTCATAATAATAAAAAACACATTCTAAGTAGGTTTTAGTGTTGTCTTAATATAATTTTTATTTTGATATCTGCCATAACTGAGGAGCAATAATCCTTGAATATATTAACAGCTCCATGAATATTAACAGTTGTGTATGCTTAGAGTCACCACAATCAACAATAAGCAAACTTTCCTACAACTGTAACTAGTTATTTTTGCTCCTGTTCAGGAGATAGATCTCATTACCTCAGATCAAGTTAAGTCATGCATTCTATACAATTATAGATTAAGTTATATTTTATAGAGTTTTAAGTAAGTGAAATCATATATTATATATTCTTTTATGACGAGGTGTTTTTTCCTTTGAAAAATGATTTCAAGATTTATGCACTGTGTTACATTCATATCAAGCTTGTTTTCCTTGCTAAATATCCATCATCAAGTGTATATACTACGAATTAACTATTCTCAAAATGGCACAATTTTATTATTTTTAGTCTGGGCAACTCAAAAATGAAGTATTTTTGTTGGTTGTTATTGCTGTTGTTGTTGGTGGTGGTGTGTGTGTGTGTGTGTGTGTGTGTGTGTGTGTGTTTGTAAATTCTTAACTGTAGAATACTGGGGTTGCATAGAGGGATGCTTAAACTAGTTGAAACTTGACTGAATCTGGATTATCTAAGAGATATGCTTCTGGGTGTGTTTGCAGGTACACGTCCTGGAAGAATAAACTGAGGGCAAGGCTGTGCTGCAGAGTGGGCACACCTTCAGCTGGTGGCCTGGATACACAGAGGTCTAAGAGAAAAGGTGCTTTTCCTTAGCCTCAGGCTTGTGGATGCATCTATCCTGTTGCTGTGGCTGCTACTGCTGTAGACATCCTTTGCTGAAGCTGAACTCAGCTTCTTCAGCTTTTCATCTCAGCCTGAAAGCCAGGAAATCCTGGAATTCTTCAGACTTTTGACTTCTAAGGCAACCAGTCTTATAAAAATGTAGCTACCAGATTCTGAGTCTGGCTAATGTGATGACAGTCATTGTTGGACTACCCAGATCATATTCTGTCCAATCATATCTATTGGTTCTGTTCCTACCAAACCCCTAAGACACATGGGTTGTGTTTAGTACTTTAAAGGTGGACAATAACATGGTTACGCCACTTTACATCTGAGCCATGCACTTCATCTTCTCCACAGTTTAGGTGATTAGTCCTCTGTCTTCTGTCAGCCCAGGTGAAAGTCCCATGAACCATTTTGAAACTGCCCGGAACACAGTTTTCCCAGTTACAGGGGGTTCCAGGAATATGTCTTCACATCACTCATTCTGTTGAGATGTGGTTAGCTGTACTCTGGGGCATGTGCTAACAGACACAGGAAAAAATAGGGCAGTCTGAGAGAAGAGTGAAAGGATTCCAGGAGTCTAAAGATCAATACACTTATGTCATTCAAGTTCCATAATGCATTGCTAAGCCTGAATGTTTTTATTTTGCTTTGTTTTGTCTTTTTACTTAGAAATGTACAATTAGAGGAAAATCCTGGTTTTAGCTGGAATGATAGTGAAATGGAACAAAGCACTGATAAACATGTCCAGGACATTCCTGAAGAGGCTGAGAATGCATGTGAAAATGGCGTTTTAAGTCTTCTCTCTCCCTCCTTCCCTCCCTTCCTCCTTTCGTTCCCTCCCTCCCACCCCCATAGAAGGCTGCCTTAGGGACTGTGTGTGCAAGCTGGAGGCAGATGCTACGTTCTCTTGTTCTCTTCAGTAGTGGTACAGGAAGCTCCAGGTGGAGGAGATGCCAGATGCGGAGTGTAGAAAAGTGTGCGAGGACAATGTTGACCTTAGAAAACATAGGATGTATTTCGCAGAGACAGACCTGCAGGAAGGTTTGTTTGATGACTTATAGTCTAGGACCATTGCCCATTACTATTAGTGTTTGTGCTTTGGGTAGTAGGGGAAAGAGAGAACCATTAGCTGTAAGTTCTATTTTTCAGGGGGTTACAGTGCTCTGACCAACTTCCTCCATGGATACAGAATCTGTAGTTACACATACAGCTGTTTTCTACAAGCCATGTGGTTTTCATACAAGTTGTTCATGAGATAGGGAGGTAGTGTAGAAGTATGCATACTTGACAGGCAAGTCTGGTGACCTGAGTTAGATACCCAGAACTGGAAGTGGAAGGAGAGAATCAGCTTTCGAAAGTCATTTCCTGACCACCAGAGCTAGGCTGTGGTATATGTACATCTGCACTCATATACAGTCATCATGCAAGCAATTAGTAAATTAATTAATTAAAATAAAAGTTGTTTAAAATAAATGGAAGGCAATTTCACTGATACGATGCATTCTATTCTTGCTTCTAGTTCTTTATGTTTCTATATTTAATAATGTGTACATTATATATTTATATATGTATACATATACACACACACACACACACACACACACATATATATATATATATATATATATATATATATACAAATATAACTATTTCATCATCTTTCAGCTCCCTTATTGAATTGGATACTTTATGAAGAAATGATGCTATATACATGGTCTTTCCACTGTATTCTTTTTTTCACAGAGACAATCCTGTAGCATGAAGTAGTTGCTACAGAACATTTATTATGTGTTTGGGGAGTAAGTTTTTGATAGATATTATAAATTTTAAATGGAGTAAGGACATGACCTGACTTAGTAAATGTTATAGCCTGAGTATTTAGAATACTCAGAAATTAGTAATTTTTTAAGTGACCACTTAATGGCTGAATTAAAGATAGCCACTCTTTGGTCTTTATTCTCTTGTAAAGTTGAAGTTGGTTAGTCAAAGCAAACTAAACTGATGGTGGTTTGACCAACGTACTACAAGTTTTCCATAATTACCATGGATAATTGTAGAATTAGACAAACACAGATACCTCCCAGTGTAGTAACTGTCTATAGTGACCCACTCTACACAATTATGTGAATTGCTCCTGTCTGCTCAGACATCAAGAGCAAGGAGGTAGATTATTGATTTCACAACATCTCCTAGTGCCCCAAACTGAACCCTTGTCTGAATATAGTCACCATGGTATATCACACAGCATAGACTGTAAAGGAAGAAAAATTACTGCTGATGGGAGGGAAGACTGGGAAGAAAATGAGGACAGTGACTAGAAACAGAGTTTCCCCCACAAAGGAAGGTAGAAACAGAGGGAGACTAAAAGTACCTGCTTCTTTTGTAGGACAGAATGGGATTTGGAGATTTATTATTTATACGACAGTTATTCAGTTTCTAGGGGATACGTTTCAGATGAAGGGTAAGGTAGCATATCAGCACACTGCAAATTGGCTTTATTAGAGATATTGCATAGCATAGTGAGTGCACATATAAGAACAAAGAAAAGACAACTGAGTAATTCAAGTTTCCCAAACTGTGTTCAGTTGAACATAAAGACTCCAAGCTATCTCCAGTCTCTCTCCTATGAAGCCAATAGCTAAGATCTATTGGCAATGGAAGATAAGAGGAATGAGGTTAGGAGAACTGGAGATAGACAAGTAGTGACTTACCTTAAAAGAACCAAAAGTAGGTCAAGATAATGAGACTGGGCTTGGCTTACTTTCTTCAGGCTACCATAAGAAAAATACTTAGCCATCCGAGTATTAGTTACCTTTTGTTGCTCTGATAAAACACAATGGAGAGAGTGACTTGTTGGGCAGTGAGTTTATTTTGGTTTATAGTTCCAGGGAGAGAGTTCACAATGGCAGCGGAGAAATTGCAGAGACTGTGCATAGTAGGAAGCTCGGAGGCCACATCTTCAGCCACAAATGAAGCAGAAAGCAGAAGTCAGGTGAGGCTACAGTCTCTCCAAGCCCAGCTCCAGTGACTTATTTCATCCTGTAGGACTCCATGTAGTAAAGGTTTCAGATTTTCCACAGTTTATTTTTACATGAAATATTGCATGAAATGCATGAAGATTGTATGGGACGTTCTCATGAAACCACCACAGCATTGCAACAGAGTTCCTCTAGTTCTAGAGGGTGGGGGTTCCTATATCTATTGAGGACGGCTTCTTCTTCTTCTCCTTCTCCTTCTCCTTCTCCTCCTCCTCCTCCTCCTCCTCCTCCTCCTTCTTCTTCTTCTTCTTCTTCTTCTTCTTCTTCTTCTCTTCACAGACAGCTTCCTTCTTGCTGTGTCTTCAAATAACAGAAGATACAAACTATACTCTGGTGTGTGTGGATGGCATGATCTCTTCACTATCTGCATTCACGAAAGGCATACCCTTAGAACTGGAACCCTTGGAATCTGGGTCTCAGTACAAGGGCACTGCGGGAAAGGATTTTCATGGAGAGCCATAACCAGTCTATAAAATACCTAAATCCATGAGAAAGTTGACCGAATAATGATTATGAAAGTCATACAGAGAGATGTAAGGTGTTTGGGCCTTAAGGAGAAAAAAAGTGAAAGGAATTAATATTGAGGAGATATTTTATGAAGGAATATTCAGCAGAGATCATTTTTAGACCAGGAAGGATCTTTATTTTTTTATCCAAAAAATTGAATCAATGTTAATACTACACAGGAAGGTGAAAAGTAAAAACAAAATCACTCGAAAAAGGAAAACATAGTTTTGTTTTAGTTTTATAAACCTATGATTAATTAAAAGGAACCATTTAAAGCTCATTGGTGGCTTTGTTTCTTTTGGGTTCACCAAGAGTTAATACTGATTATGAATACATAGTAATAAAAATATAGGATCACTTGGGTACATTATTTGGAAAATCTGGGGGAATTTTCCAACTTGTCTGTTCACCAACACCCATCTCATATGGCCACAGCCTCTCCCTGGGCTTTGGGGTACCATGGGAAATATTAGAAATGTCTGTCTTCATCCCATGGTAAATTTACCTCTGACACCGATTTCCTTTCTGGTATGGCTTTCAGGTCTAAAGGTAGCTATGAACATTCAAGCACAGGAGTTGGCTCTATGTAGTATTTACCTGAGCTGGCAGTGAGGGATATGTTTTTCTCAGACATTCTCACCTCATAGGAAATACCAGTTCCTCAAATGTGAGGTAATAGTCATAGAGGTATGAAGGGAAACTTAAAGAAAACAATCCTTCTTGCTGTTGCTCTGAGACCCTTTAGGAAAAATACCCAGAATGATATTTTTATTCTCTCTTTCTCTCTTTTTTTGTACCTCCCAAAGAGTCAATAATAACTTGGCAAAGATGTATTTTGTTTAAACTTTCTATGACTTCAAACTATTTCTTCTTAAAGGTCACAGATAGGATGAACATTTTAAAATTACCTTTTAGTTAATCAATAGTCTAAAGCCTTGTGGTGATTGTTGTCCAATAGAGGCATACCATCACACTGGTGGTTGAACTCATAACTGAGTCTTACCTTCTCTTTCTTTTAATTAATTTTCTTTCACTGAAGGCCTTGCATGATCAGCCTTCCAGCTGCTGCATGGCAACTGTGAAATCAGAGGAGAAGGCTGAATGTTTTCTGTGTTGTGAGCAAGAGAGGAAGATGACAGCTAGATTTACTGCTGCAGAGCAGTGGCTCTCTGTCTTGGGTTAGAGGGAAGGGGTGGGAGGGGGAAGGAGGGAAAATATAAGGAATCTGAAGACAGATTTTTGAAACACCAGGAGAATAAAAAGAAAAGTTAAGCCAGAAAGTTGTTATTAAAAAGTAGTTTTTTGTGTGTGGTATTTGCAAATTATGGTGACCCATTTTTGCCCTCTATACATTTGTAAGCCAAAAGGAGCACCTTGATTTAATTTATCATGCTTAACAGAATTTCAGAAGTGAATATAAGTAGTATGGCCAATTCCCAACGTGCTGGAATATAAATGATATTCCATAGTGCCTGTCCCAGTCAGTGCCTCCACCTGACTAAATGAGCACAAAGATCTACCTGAAATATATATGATGTATGAGGGAAACTTTCTATAGGTCTCAACTGGCCTAGATGTTAGCTAATGGAATCTAAACTACAACTCAAAGGAACTTTCTGCTCTCAGGCTGCCTGTACAGGGGAAGTGTAAACTTCATTTGTACAGAGGTAGGAGATCATTGAGCACATAGTCCCTGGCTGTCGGAGTGTCCTCTACAACTCATGGATGTTCTCTGCACTCCCAGCCAGGCTCAAGGGCAGGAAAAAAAGGGCAGTTGTTAAATGATGCCCATTGTATCAGCACAGCATAGTTTCTGTCCTTTATTGCAAGGTGATTTGACTTGTGCGGCCATAGAGAGATGTAAAGGACTGTCTGCCTCCTTATTTTTAAAAGTGGGGGGGAGGGAGGGAGCAAGGAGGCTACCCTACAGAGACCCTGGGGAAGCAATGCTTGTTGAGCTGCAGGGGCAGGATCTCCACAACAGTGAGGGAAGGTGCCCCTCTCACAGAAGTCCTGAAGATGAGCCCAACAGCTGAGCCTGAAGCATGCAATCCAAAAATGATTGTGATGCTCTTAAGTCTCAAGATGTAAAGGAATTTGTACTGTTTGTTTTGACCTTACTTTGGACCTGTTACAACTTCTCTCTCCTCTCTCTCTTTTGGGACAGAAACGTTCTCATATGCCTGTTCCACCCATTGTATTTTGTAATGATATATAGTGTTTGATTTCCCAGCTGAGAACAACTTTGCTTCACAATGAATCATATCTTAGTCACATCCACCATATTTGATTAGATGATATCTAGACTTTATGTTTTGAGTTGATTGTAGAATGAGCTAAGACATTCAATGAACATGATTAGGTTAGACCAACTACATTTTGCATGGGACACAGATATGAGTCAGGGCAATGGGGAAGAATGTCACAAACTGAATGGTTCTGCCCTTCTATAGTTCATTGAATCTCAGCTCCACTGTGAAAATTATTTAGCAGTGAAGTCCATGATGGGTGGGTAGACATGGAGTCTTAAAATTGGATTAACATCCTGACTGAAGAGTCACCAAGGAGCTCTCATGCCCTTCTGCCACGTGGAGGTATAGACAGTGCTAGTATCCAAACCTTGGAGGATATGTTGGACTTCTGACTTGGGAATTCTAGTATTTAGACATATGAGAGACACATTTTGTTATGTATAACTCAGACAATCTTACGATCTCTGTTAGAATAGCTATGAACTACTAAGAGTAGGTACAAAATAAATCACTATGACCAAGGAACCACAGCACAACAGAGTCTGTGATCTTGTTCTATGGAGGTTCACTTGAGTAAATTTGCCAGAAATGTTCCCTCAGTACAATGTGACTCTCCTTTTTCTCATAGAACATTGCAAACTCCCAAAATTCCCCTACTTACCAGGACACTAGAGAAGGCATAATTTATAGCACTGAAGACTTACTACCATTGTGGAAAATTCATTTCTGCCCACAAAGACAGCATCACCTCAGGCTGTGTGTCTGTCTGTCTGGGGCTCTGCCTCAGCTAGACTGGGCTGATCCTTATGATAACTGTGCCCTGTAGTCTCTGACAGTCTCCACCTGTGGGAGCCTGGAGACTTGACTCTAGATGACTCATAGAGCACATTATGTTCCAGCTTCTTACCACTTTACTTCTGACACTTAAAACTGATGACAGCCATTTTCCATGGTTTGGAAGAGAATGCCACTTCCTTTAATCCTTGTGTAGTGAAAGTACTCCTTCATAAAATTAGACTAAGTAATGCTATGTAGTTTTATGTATTTTTCTATAGGTAGTAGATGATATGGAATAAAACATTTTCTCCAAATCCCTTTCCTACCTGTGAAAACTTAATGTTATTCTAAGTGGTTCTACAGAAATATGTTTTGTAAATACAAACAAGTTCACAAAGGGTGTATATATGCTTTAATGTAATCTCTTCCAGCACTTCTGTGATGTTCTGGAATAGTTCATACATTGCGTTTTTTCCTGGTGATTCTTGAACTTCTAGAATTGTCTAGTGAAATAGTTGAAGAACAATCCTGGCGGAAGCCCCTTGTCACCTTCATTTGGTGACTTCTTGCTCACACTGGCTCTACACATTCCTTTTGTTAGTATTTGCTTTCTTCATCTTTTGTTTGAGAATAGAGTTTTTCTTCATAATCCAAATGGAGAATGATCTTAAGCCACTCTGTGAGTTTAGCCTAATTGTGATCTTTGATAGGAGCATTGTTTTCTGTCTTGTTAACGTTAAGTTCCTTTAGAGCTTTGCAAGTTCTTTGCTTTATTTATCTCTGTGATGTTTAAATACTCCCTATCTTTACTTTGTATTTGTGGAAAAGAGGTTAGTATATTTGCTCCTCTAATTTTGGCTTACTATACACCTCACTAAAGATTATAATATTTACACTTGGAATTGAGCTCACAGTCTTGACATTTGACCCAATCTTTTTCAGTGGCTAAATAAATTTGAGATTCACCATAATTTTCCCCTGTGGATTTTCTAGTAATTTTTTCCTAAATGTTTATTTTTGGTTTTACTCAAGTATATTTATTTGTATTTACATATGGATATGTGCACATTTGTGTAGGTACCTATGAAGGCCCAAAGGGGGCTTTGGATTCCATGGAGCTGGAGTTACAGGTAGTAAGCTTCTCAGTGTGGGTGCCAGGAATCGAGATGAGCCTTCTCTTGGTCTCTCTGCTCATGTCTTGATTAGTTAAGCTTCTGTTATCTTGTGTACTATCAAATTCTTTAGGGCAGTTGAGAGTAATTTCCTTCAAGTCTTGATATTCAAATCAAAATTTGGTCTTCTTTTTAAATATATGTTGAAAATTTCTTGATTTTTCAAAAATACACACACACACACACACACACATATACACACACACACAGACACAGAGTCTTGTCTCTTTTTATTTCAATATATTCTTCTATGTACTCCTGGTATGTTATCTAGGGCATTCTTACATATCTTGCATATCTGTGAAGATAGTGGAATACTCTTGGCTTTTAATTAATATTTTCATTCTCTGTGAAGAAGAGAAGCTAAAAGAGAATTTTGGTCAAATAAATCTTCTGTCACTATTAGTGACTAGATTGTGGTCAGACACCAACCAAGGTATGATTTAACCAGTGACCTTCCTCAGGTTGCAAATGTTAAACTGAGTCAAGGAATACATGGTTACGGTCAGTATAGGTTTCATTTCTGTTGAAGGACGAAGCAGAGGCTTTGCTCAAAGCATCAAGTGTCAGCATGACTGAAGGGAAACTTGGAGCCCTTTAGATGATGATTCTCTGTGCACAGAGAAATACTTTGTCTACAGGCTTTGAACTATAAATTAAAAAACAAACTGTCATTAAATATTTGTCTCCTGTAAAACTCAATGACAAAACTGAATATGGTACCATTACTTTCAAATCAATTTTTGTATTTCTGGAGTAGTATTCGTAAGGGTTCAGGTTATAAAATGTTAATTCTCCATAGCAGATATATGGCACTGGCAATGAGAGAGAGTGAACTGGAGGTCCCCAAAGGAACAGAAACAAGACCTTTCAGCTTGCGTGTAGCTGATTTATTCCAGATAGGTATAGGCATGAAGTCAAAGAGTAAAACCGTGTTGTCAAACAAATTCCTAGCATTACTGACTCAGACCAAGCCTGGAACTAAGTGAGAGCTGCCAGCACAGCCCTGTGCCAGATATCCACTTTGGGTTGTTTTGAGTGACATTTGATTTTCAGTCCGTACTCAGAGGAGCCTGGCCCACGGCAGTTTGTAACTCACAGGAATGAGAGCATGGAAGAGGCTTCAGGTCCAGGTTCTGCATGACAAAATTGCAAAGGAATCCAAAGGACGTGAGAGGGGTCTGTGAAGCATACCAAGAGAGCCAGCAACTTAAAATTCTTCAGCTGCTCCGTGAATTACACATCGGCCCTTCTATGGATATCACACATAGTTTCCCTTTTCTGGGGTTTCCTCTTTTCACTCTCTGCCAGAGATAGGAAAGAACAAAGCATTTCTCTCTGGACATACTGAAATCAATTTTGCCAGTAAGTACAGATCCTAAAATGAAACTGTCTTGACCTTCTCATAAAAGGAGGCATTTTCAATTGCTTGCTGATAGCTGTGAAGTATACATCATTTTTCATACTCACAGCCTTAGTAATCTTTCACGTGTCTGGACATTTCATTACCAGCGGTATTTTACCATCTATCCATCTCTGCTCTTCAAGTGCCTATTTGTAACACAGAGACAATAGATATTAACCAGTAAATAAAGGAAGATCCTGATACACTATGTTTAAGAACAGATGTTCTGGTATCAGAGAATGTGATTCATCTTGCCTGTGTACTAAATTCTCTCTAAGCATTGACAATTGGTGTCATATAAGTACATACCCTGAAGAATTCTGGTGAAAAGTAAGTTTTTCCTTGTTTAATGGTATCTATATTACTGGATAGTATATGTTTTACGATCTCAATATTAAAAACTATAAAAGATGCTGTGAAGAAAGAGAGCATGTTAAGGGGACAGAATGGCAGAATGGTACTTTGGATACAAGTGTTAGACAAGCTGCTCTGGGAAGATTTTGTTTGGACACGGACTTGAATGAAGTGAGGAAACAAATCACAAAAACACTGGGAGAGAGGGTTACAGGCAGAGGAAAGTGCAACTGTAAGGATGCCAACTTAGGGACAGTAAAAATACTATTATGTTGAAGAAACTGGCTTAGTTTGTTCTGTGTCCTTCTGTACTTGATCCTTCTGGAATAAGAGAGAGGGAGAGAAGGACAGAAGGAGAGAAGAAGAAGAAGGGGACAAAGAGGAGGATAGGGAGAGGGAGAGGGAGGAGGAGGTGGAGGAGGAGAAGAAGGAGAAGGAGAAGAAGAAAAAGAAGAAGGAGGAGGAGGAGAAGGGGAGGAGGAGAAGGAGGAGGAGGAGGAGGAGGAGGAGGAGGAGAAGGAGAAGAAGAAGAAGAAGAAGAAGAAGAAGAAGAAGAAGAAGAAGAAGAAGAAGAGAGCTCGATTTCATGGATATATAGTGAATATAGAGTGTAAACAATTTTCCTGATCCTCTTAGAAACCATTAACCATCTAATTCACCCATCATCCCAGTAAGATGCAAGTCCTCTATGATGCAAGGCAACAGTCCTCCGTGGATGGTCTTGGTACCGTTGTTAATAGCATTTTTGGAATCTTATAAATAGTACTCATTATTGGACTCTAGGCCAGACCCTTGCAGGGTATTTGATCACACTGTGACTTCTAAGATTGTGTTATTTACTGAAAAAAAGAACAAAAACCAAAACTGTTTCTAGTTGCGGTGTGGCTCAGTCCTTAGCGTCCACCTTTAATCCTATACACTTTTAATCTCAAACAATGAAGGTAAAGTTAGTTTGTAGAAGGAAGTACCAGTGTTTGAAAGTGATGTCTCATTGAGTGGCAGATCAAGTTATGAATATTCACCTTGTTTAAATGTCATCTCAGAGACTTACTGCCTCCATCTGCTAACCTAGGCCTAGTCCTAGAAGTTTCTAGCTTCCATACAACCTTTGTAAGTTTTGATAGGATATGCCCAACAATCACAAGAAGACAGAGGAAAGGGAAGCTACTTAAGGGGCAGTGTAGGGAGAAGAGGCGGTTTTATTGGAACAGTTATAGAGAGACAGGTTGCAGAGAGAGAGAAAACAAGCTAGACATAGATGAAGACAGAATGAGCCAAAGAATGAGAAGGAGCCAGAAGACTAGAACATTACCAGAGTTAACATGAGGGTAAGCAGAACAATTCATCGGCAGAAAAAGAGACACCAGACTGAATCAGTTAGCTTGGAGAGGAGTTTGAGTCAGAACATCTGAGTTGTACTAACCTGTCAAAGATTAGAATGAATAGAGTCAGCTCATCGAGCAGCAAGGCTCTAGGCCTAGATAAGATTGTACAGAAGCTAGAAGCTTCCAGGACTAGGCCTAGCAGATGGAGGCAGTAAGCCTCTGAGATGACATTTAAACAAAGTGAATAAAAGTTGCTGTTACACCCGACCTAGTGAATGAGAAATTCTAAGGGTATGGTCCAACATTTTGTTTTAATCAGACTCTCTGATGATCCTAATGTACATTGAAAATAGACCATCACTGAAAGTGATGTCTTCCTTCATGACAGTTGAATCCTGTCACTACTTATAATTAGAAATGACCTCACCAGCTACAACCTCTGTGCTTCATGTACGCCTTTCTCTTTTACTCTCTGTGTATACACACATATAGCTGTGTTTTCATATATATGAATATTTGTTTTTATTATATATGTGTATATAGTGAATATATATATATGTATATATATATATACATATGTGCTTATATTTGAAAATGATTAAAAGCAGAAGTGAACTATCATTATCATGTTTATAAATTAAACAGTCTCATCTATATAAAAGCTAGAAAAGGATCTGTCAAGTTCTTACTACAAAGTGCTAAGTGACAAGGTAAAAAAGAAAAAATATTTTCCTAGTTCACATAGAGCAAGATGAGACAGGCAGTTGGGAATGCACATGCTTGATTGACTGAAAATGGGATTTTTTAATGATGACATGAAGTTGGGGCTCAAGGAAGAGAGGGGGTAACTATGTTTGGGAAGAGCAGAGACCCAGGGCCACTTTCCTAGGTGTGACATATCTATACAGAGCCAAAGCTATCCATAGTCTTGAAATCAAGGTTGGAATCACTGAATTCCGAAGAAGAAATAGTTTTGTATATATGCATGAAACACAAAAGTGTCAGCTACATCATTGCATACAATAAGAGCCAGACAGAATTCAAAAGGAAATAAGTTATTAAACATTGAGAACAAGAAAAATAAGGACAGAACCGAGCGTAGATCTCGAGGGGTCTTTACATTTCTAGTGTAAACCCACATCAGTTTTCCTACTTTTCTCTAACTTTTGTTTTTGAAGGAAGTCTGAAGGAAACCACATTATTTTAACAATAGCAGGGATGAGGGAAAGCAAAGGCAGAGAAATACAAGTGGAAGCAGAGTCCAGATGAAAAGACCCTTAAGGGGTCAGCTTTTCCTTTTCTTCTCATTCTTTTCTTCTCTAGCTGATGTCCAGAATGACAAGCTGTCAGCCTTAGGAATGACGGTGGGATGGGTGGAAGTAAGGTTGGAATAGAAACAAAATGGAGGCAAAGGAGAGGGGGGGAAACACAGAGAAAGAGAAAAAGAAAAACAAAACCGAGCGTAGATCT
>NW_021621323.1:4921507-4954007 GCF_004785775.1 Grammomys surdaster
AGAGAGAGAGAGAGAGAGAGAGAGAGAGAGAGAGAGAAGCAGGGAGTCTCTTGGAGATGCACTGTTCTTAAGGCCTGGCAGCCAGGAGCAGAGTTTTTGACACTAAAGTAAGTGAGTCTTGGAGTTTTGAATCCTTTGTGGCACATTATTTATGACTGAGTTCTTTGTAAGTAGTTATTTTTAATGACTTTGTTCCCACACTAAGCCCTTGGTACCACTGTGCTAGCACAGCCCTGTGAAAAATTGACCACTTTGTTCTGTTTATAAAGGATGACGGATTTACAGTGCTGAAAATAAAACCCACAGAGTCCATAAAGCCGACGTTCTTGGTCCTGGCTCTTACCTTACTCCACATTTAAACAGGTTTTCCCAGCCACAGTCATAATCATGGTTTGCTGCCCTGCTCAAAGATGGAGGCTCGCAAACATTGACACTCTCTCCCAATTAGAGTCAAAAGTATAGGCTTCTCTCAGTTCCTGTTCTCAGGCTTCCTGGTAGGATAGGAGGCATGATGAGGCTTTATATAAACATTACCAGTGTGCATTACCTCTCAGTAGTTTGAGGTTTGAAATTTTCCACTCTTAACAGACACTTAGCACATCTCCAAGGAAAACAAAGAAGCCTTACTTTAGCACCATAATGTGTAGTTTCAAATATAATTAGATTGCATACACATAGTCACACTCAGGGAGACATAGGATGTCAACTCCTAATTTGCTACCAAGAACATTGTCTCCAGTTCTTTTCAGAGATTAGAGTGGTAACTTCAGTAATTGAAGAGGGGAATAAACAAAGTTAGCATCAAATTATAGTCTGACAAAGCTTTAAATTCTGCATTTTAAGGTCTGTATGAGCTCATCTGTCACGGGTCCCAAAATAAGTAAGTGTCCGAGTGCCCGAGATGGAAACAATGGTATAGTTAAAATCATCTATGTAAATGAGCAAATGAATCAAATGCCCAGAATGCCTTCTGCTCGGGGCAAAGCTAAATTATAAATAGGCGAATGTCCCACTTAGTGTCCCTTACACACAGGAAGATTGCTGAACAACCACAGAAACACATACTTTTGATCTCTGTGACATAATAATAATCCTGTTGGTAAAGTATGAGTAACTCTGAGTTATTGATACTGTAGGTTATGAGTCCTGGTTAGAGATGTATTAGTGCCGATGCTTCAGGCCTTGAATAAGACCTGAAAAAAGATCAACCCAGTGAAAATTCTACCATGAGTCAGGGAGCCACATACATGGCTCTCACTCCTAGCTGAGGAGCTATTGATGGTTGCTTTGGTGAGAGTCAGTTTTCTTCAAGAGTGTGCCCATTGGTAGGTTGCTCATTCACCAGTGGATGACGCTCCACCCCGGAGGACACAGGCAATAATAACTGTACTAAGTAGGTTATAAAAGCAAGCAACCAAAACCTAAAGAGAACAGGAGGCAGAGAGGAGAATATTCTAGGAGTTGGAGGGCAGGATGGATTTGATCAAATTACAGTGTATACATGGATGGAGTTTTAAAAGAATCAATGAAAACAAAACAAATTCAGAAATCGAGACAGAGAGGGAGTGATATGGAGGACTGGTTCTCTGGATAAAGCAGTACAGAACAGGAGAAGAGGTCAGGGCTGAGCAACAAACACCAAGAAATGGGATGCCTTACATTCTTCCTGTTTTCTTTCCTTGAGACAGGGTCTTACTATGGAGCCTTGGCTGGACTCAAACTCACTATATAACCAGACTGGCCTTGAACTCAGAGATCTATCTGTGCCTTCTAAGTGTTGAGATTAAAGGCATGTGCCACCATGCTTGTCCCTCAATCAACTTCCTTGTTGTAGCCTAGAGGTCCTGCCTCTCCTGGCCTCTTACTTCTCATCTCTCTCCCATGACAACTGCATCCCTTTCCCTACTTGCTGGCATCTGTCCAACTTTGAGCCTCTCTGCTGCAATTTAAACCTGCTGGCGATGCTTCTGCCTCAGGGCACTTCGTCTTTCTGAAATGATCCTCTCTTATAGGTCTGAAGTGTATTTTTTTGGTTTTTTTCCATTTATATCACTTTGGTCAAAAGTTTCACCTGAGTAAGTAAAGCACTTCATGACTACCTTATTTAAACTTAAATTTTAATGTAAACAAATTGAAATACATTTAAATCTCTTTTTGATTCTCAAGATGCTTTGGTCCCTTTCAGAAATTCTTGGCCTTTTACTTTAATGGTTATGTGGTTAATATTCCCTTTCAATGACCATTATATATTTTGTTTCTTTATGCTTGCTATTCCATTGATGACTAAAATATTTGGTGCATATGTAATTCCTCAATAAATACTCATTAATTTTTTTCTAAAAAGACTTTAAAATAATATCAATCAGCACTTTAAAAACCAGCCCATTGTGGATGCTAGTTATGGATGTTTACAAAAATCAGGGTGTCCAAGGAGATTATAGCCCAGAGGTACAGCTATAGAACAATAACCATTCAGAACTTAGGAGCCTCCTTTTAAGTGGTCTAAGGATACAGGCACTCTGGAGAGATGGATGGCTTATGCTATGCCCTCATCACTCTACAGAGCAGTTAACCAGGTACATCTGTACTCAGGCCCCAGAAATGTCATATTATAATACTTAGTAGCAATTATATAGAAAAAAAATCCTAAGAAGGGATTGAATAGAAATTAGCAACCATCCTTTTCTTAAATTTATACAATATTCATAAATATTTCTAAATTCCAAAGATACCCCATGGAAAAACACATCTGTCTGACAAATATTGGTGCTGGTGATATGAGTTTCATTAATGTTCCATATGTGGTTTGCTGTTCTTGGCTTTGGGGACTCTATAGCAATTCTTTGTAAACACTACTGTGACTTGATGTGAGCCAAAGAATCACTGTAGACCTTTTAACTTGTCAAACTTGGGTGATGGTAAGAATTTACATGGCGCAACTGAAGAAATGGATTGGTTGAAAGAGATCAGCCAGTGGGTCATTCCTTCTTTCCCCTTTGAGCTGAGAAATATAATACACTGGGACCTTCAGCCTGATTTGTAGGTTGTCTGAGACCTGAATCCTGTGACTGTGCCACAATACATACTGCTATCTACCACGCATTTGTTTGGACAGCGCTCTTACTTCAAGCTTGTTTCACTGGGCAGGTAAATTAGGAATAAGAAGGAAAACGTGTAGGTGATCGATAGCTGTTGTAGATAATACTATCCTAATGAATGGACTCTAGACTGTCTCACAGGCTGACATGAGTCATTTCCCATTTAGAGACTCTGTAGGGACTTCTGATCCACCGAGGACTCATATTCCTCCGTAATAGCATGGAATTATTTCTTACGGCTCACTGGAGAGGTCGAATCATAAGAATGATACACCATCTCAGGAACAGTGTCCTAAAGAGGCCCGTAACCACCCCTCTGCCCTGTTATTTTCAGGGAAAACATCTCCCTACAGCATGCAGGTGGGAGAAGATGATCTTTAAAAGAACCAAAGCATTTGGTTAGGAACATCTTAGAAAACCAGACTGCGTCCTTGAGGCACCGGAGCACACTGAGTTAGAAGCATGTCTTCTGTTCCTGAGAAAGGTGGTAGCCTAGAGTGATAGTTTCCTTTCTGTTAAAAATGAACCAATGGTTAAAGCATATCTCCAACCTCTAGGAGGATTCAATTCCTCTACTATTTCCTCTTGACAAGAATGATTTGCCATATGTAACGGTGGTTGCTGAAGTGGCTGAGTGCCTGTGACATCCAGGTTTTTTAATTACAGTTACTGTTGCTCTGTGTCCTGTTCTCTCCAGTGCAGCACAATGGAGTTTAGGGGCCAGTTTGAGGAAAATAGAACTCAGTTAAGAGCATCTGAAGGCCAGGCTGGATAAATATTCATAAACACATTCACACTACCTGCATCAGAAGGGGCTATGAACTCCCAAACACACTTCAAGGTCAGCGATTCGCTTTCATCTGTTTCCAGCACTTTGCATAACTGGCAGCACTCTCTCCTCTGGGGAGAGGCAGGGCACCAAGAGAGCACACGACTCACATTCTCAACCCAAATTTCCATAACCACATCACCAGATGGGATAATAATCATCACTGAAGTTGATGCACAGGCTTCTGGTCTAAGGAAACTTCTTCCTGCTTCTGTTCAGAATCGTTTCTTCTGTCTCTTTAGACATAAAGTGTTCTCCCTTCCAGGAAAGGTTACAAGTTAAGATGATTGTAAAAGAAAGAAGGGCAAATCCCATGTCTGTGGAGGGCACTGAGGCTAGCCTTCTTTGAAATCTAAATGGGATGAAAGCCTTTTTAGGTGACTGGGAGCTGTCACTGAGAGGCAACTGTCCCCTGCGTAACTGTCTCCTGGCCACCTTGGCTGTGTCTCCACAGCAGTTTCTCATGATGGAGAAGTATCCTCCCCTAGTCTCAGGCATGTTCTCTGAGTTATTCATTATTCTATGAAAAGCCAGGAATACTGAGAACATTCCAAATCAATGCAACTCAAATAATACCTGTAAAATCTGGTATATTAAGGAACTTAACGATGCGTAACAGTGCCAAACTACCCCAAAAGTTTCAGACGAACGTTAAACGCAGTTAATTTGTAACACACAAGTATCAAACAGTAACTGTGTAGTACAGGTTTAAAAACCATTCAGTGCTTAATGCATTATTGATACCATGGGTTATCTGCGAATGCTTAGGTAGAGATACAAATTCATTTTCCTAGTTATCCATCTGTAAGACACTATCTTACAATGTAATCTCAGACATAGACCATTGAATGATGATGAAATGGAGGGTAAGCACAAACCTCTCTGGTCATAAGAATTTATAGACTGAGCTGCAGTAATTAGCCTGTGTCTGCATGGCTAGAGAGCAGTGAAGACAGCAGGGAGGGAGGATGCTCAAGGACAAGTCAGCTACAATGCAAACCAGTTTATCAGCTACTCAGACTTACTGTCTTCTGCTCCAAGTAGGTAACTCTAAGTCTGATTGTTGTTTTCTATTCTTTGCTTATTTACTGTGATCATCTCCATGGCCAGCCCTACTGCAGACTCCAAGGAGAAGAGTGTCTTTCTTTTATTTTTCTTATCTGTGCCTTGAAGTCCACATCTTTTATACAGCTTTAACAGAAATCAGTGAGTGTGTGTAATCTGTATTTTCAGCAGCATCCTTCTATCTGCATTTTAACCCCATGTTGACAATTAAATTTGTGAAATTCATCTTAAATTGAAATGTTTTTCTGATCATAATATTTCTCCCTTCCCTTTCTTCCTTCCAGATCCTTGCATATACTCCTTCTTGCCCTCATTCAAATTAATGCCCTCCTTTATTCACAAATTGATATTGCATTCGTATCTGTACACATGCATGCACATAAACACACACACACAAACACACACACACGCATACATACATACATACATACATACACACACCCACACATTCCTAAATAGACCTACCTGTTCAGTCTGTATAATGTTATACATATGTACATTTTCAGCACTGACCATTTGGCATCAAAAAAACAATTGATGTACTTTTCTCTGAGGAAAGCCATCCCTCACAGTCTCAGGTCCCTTAGTTGTTTATAGTTCTTTTTATAGGTTTATTTATTTATTTTTGAGAGGGGCAGGGATGTTAAAATGTTGCTAGCAAACATGTTCATGGGTGAGTTAATTTGTCCCATCTTCGTGTTGCCTACTTATAATGAAAATGCAGCCACTGTGTACTTAGTATTCAAATAACACCAGGCTTCCTGTATTTTAATTTGCTAATTCCGGCAAGCTTAGGAGTGGGGTTCAGGATGTTTTTGTTCTTGTATGCTTTGATGTCTGTGTCTTTCCCTTCCCTTAATTCTGAATGGTATTCAAGACCTAAGCATTTCCTTGTCTCAAGGATTCTTATAGGGCATAATGTCAAAGGCGAAACTCCTCAGGATGCTCTGATCTTACATTTTGTTTGAGGGGAAGAGAAAACCAGACACTTAGTGGAGGGGCAGATTTCCCTGGGACTTAGGTTTTGTTTTTTCAGGGGCCTGACTTTGCTTTAAACCTGCAAAGCTTTGTGGGAGGGATATTTGGAAGACTGTAAGAAGGCAGTGCCTAAAGCACTGGAATTTCTACCTCATCGGCTTGAAAGGTGGCAAAGAAACAGCATAAGAGGTGTGGAGGGATCAGTGTAAGAGAGAGCTTTAAGGGAGCAGTGAAGGTGAAGCCTGGTGACTGCTAGGCTTCCACTGTGCTTTTCTACTGTGTTAGTCAAGGATTTCCAGAGAGAAAGAGCCAGGAGGAGACAGTACTGAAGCAGAGGTTTGCCAAAGAGTCAGCTTACATGATTACAGAGGCTGAATAATGCACATGGGGTTATCTATGGCCTGAGACCCAGGGATGATAGTAGCTTTGCTTAGTTCCATTCCAAAGTCCACAGTAAGCCAAAGAGCACAGGGATGCTGGTGTTAAATCCTGGAGACCAAGGGCCAGAAAACCTGATCTTCTAATGTTCAAGGGATGTGATGAACATGTCTTAGAGCAGGAGGGATGGGGTATTGCATCCTGGACAATGCCATATTGCCTACACAAATTAAAAGTACATTTGCCCCACTTGTCATTCTACAGCATATGCCAGTGTCCTCTGAAATGATCCCACAGATATTCTCCACAATAATGCTTTTCTAGATATCTAAATACTTTCTAATTCAAGTTGATTGACACCAAAACTAATTTTCAGTAACATCAAATAATATTATAACCTTGCAACAAGTGAAGCCATATTGCTGGGTATGATTGAAATCTCCTTGTGAGTAGAACTCCTTCAGCCCTATATTCTAGTGCAAGTTAATTTTAAAATGCAACAAAAGACACATTTCTCCTCTTCTACATCTGTGGAATCAAATTCAGAGTTTATTTTGATAGATATTGATTTGTTTTGTATCTAACAACATCTCTTCTCAGAATTCCATTGCTGGTGGGTTGTTTTCCCATAAGAACTGAACATGCTAGGAACTGCCATTTCATTGCTTCTGTAAGCTCTAAGAAGGTAGTTCAGTTTTGGCTGCTAAACTCTGAAGCAATATCCACATGGGCAGAAATCAAACATGTAAAAAGAGAATCTTTTCTTTTGCCCACCTGAGGACTTGGTTTTGAGGGGTTGCCACCAGGATTCGGAACAATCAGATTTTGATTTTTAGGAAACAGACCCTGAGAAAAGAGATAATATTTCCAAAGGGAGGAGGTCAATGTTAGAAGAAATGTGAGCTCATGGAGGTAACTGAGTTATTTAACAGTCATCTTTACAAATTCCTTTCTTCTTAAAAAAAAAAACATGCATGAGATAATGCATCTTAAAGGCACTGCTTGGTTATTTCATGGTTTGCTGAGAGAATTGAAAATGACAGATTGTTGCTACCAGAGATTAGGTTTCCAGGAATGGCTATCCGGACAGCTGAGATTCTATGTGTTTATGAAGGACAACTGGCTGCATAAAGAATGATAATTTCAATAAAGGAAGTGAACTGATAGAGAGCTCCCAGGCCTTTGTTCAATGGAGTGTCGCATCCTAAAAGGTCACACACAGCAGAAACTTATACTCTTACCTTGCTCCGCCACAGGCAAGCTGCTTGATAACATGACTTTAGACAGAAGATTCCTTTGAAGATAAAGTAGACCGGCTGAGAAAGACAGAAGGATGCTGACCTCTGAAGACTGTGTTCTACAAGTGTGGTAGTTTGAAAGAAAAACGGTCCTTATAGGCCCATATGGAGTGGCACTATTAAGAGGTGGACTCTAGTTGGAGTAAATGTGGCTTTGTTGGTTCCAGAAGGCTCAAACCAGTTCTCTTCCTGCTGCCTGTGGCTCAAGATGAAAGGTGTTGGTGTCTACACATGTTCAACATACACAAGTCTATATGTGTGTATACATAAATGTGTGTCAGCATGAATGTGTTGTACCTGCCACTGTTTCCTGTGTCTGTATCTGTACAATACAACATCTCACATTCAATATTATCAAAAGTTAAAAGCGGCTCTATTTCTGTGTCTGTAATGTAGGTTGATTGTAAAACTGCTTCTTCCTTGTCTCTACTCAGTCAACATTCAAGCACAGTAGTGTCTCATTCAGAGCACTTTCCCAGTTTTTGTTGATGTTAGTGTAATTCAAGACTTACTGTGCCTCACAAAGACCAGTCACTGAGATTGCTAATTCAATTTCATCTCTAGACACTACTGTCAAGTTATTTTGTTTGTAGAACAGACCTTACCTAGCTGTTGTTTCTTAAGAACTGTCTATGAGCCCAGTTATTTCTATTAAATCTGAACAAATTGCTTCTTTCTTTTTTCTCAAAGTTCCTCAGAATTTGCTTCTAACTTACATAAGATAAGCAAGAGGTTGGACAGAAATTTCAGTTAGATATTTTTTTATATTCTCTTTCAGTCACATTATCTTAGAAACCTTTCTTTGTTCTTATTTATGCCTTCTGAAATGTTAGTAGATAAAAACCTAATTAGTATGCCATACCAGGACATACTGGTTAAATGTCAGGTTTCATTTTACTATATCACAGATTTTGCTTTCATTATGTTTACATGACCTGCTTCCCAATAAGCAGAGGGAGCAGCTTCCTAGGCATCAGGAAATCAAGGCAGAGCAGATTGCATTTGAGCATCACTGTGATCGATATACTTGCTTTGTGTGTGGGCTAGAAGATGTCCCAGCATTAGTACACAGTGTTTTCTTCCAGTTCCATCAATCTGGGACTACTTTGATGACTTCTGCTTCCAATGTGTGCTAGTGGCTTCCTGTTTATAACCAAGCTTTCCTGTTGAAGGGATGAAACTCTGTGGAATTCACCCAGTGTCTACACAGGCAGGCACATAGGTCACAGTCAAAGAAGCAGGAAAGAGGCAGGGTTGTGGAATCTGCCTGGAACTGACAAGAACCTTCCCATAAACTAAGGCTGACCCAATTTCATGTGGAAGAATTTTTCGCTTTTTATTATTAGGTTGCTCAATGGATTTTCCACTTCATTTTTTAAATTGCTGTAGACATCTTCATGGATGTAATAGAGTCTTATGGACTCATTTCCCAACTAAACCGTGACCCACAGTCTCCACTGATGCAAAGGGTAGAAGTCCTGTCAATTTACAGCTGTAGTTTTTATTAATGTACTTCACAACCACACTAACTAGCTGAATATATTTCTAATTGTGGCAGAAAATTAATAACATCTTTGAGAGCAATGTCACGATCACAGAAAAATGAACCACATAGTACAAAGTCTCCATATAATCCTCCAAACTTATCACATAGCCTTGTGACATTAGATGATCCTGCATGGACATACTGCTATCACAAAATTTTATAGTAACTATGGGTTACACTTAATATAATCAATGAATTTGGATAAGAGCATGTTGATTTCTTTCTACCATGATGGTATCATCATAATTGTCCTGGAAGTGCTCTACAAAGCAACCTACCTATTGGTCCTTCCTCATCATGCATCTGTAGTAGTCACTCATTTTCCTTTGACCATAAACTTTCCTTTTTCATAATGAAAATATGAAGTTGTAGTTCTGTTGTTGTTTTGGATTGGTTTCTTTTGTTTAGCTGTATGAATTTAAAATTTCTTCCATTGGTTTTTATTGTTGTGACTGATGTAGTAATTTGTCATTTTGCTAGCAATTTTCCAAAATTAAAAAAAGATACATGTTGGTAGACATGATAGTACATCACTTAGGGATAGTACTTTGGACTCTGGGAAATTGTAGTTTTCAGCCTTCATAGGAGAAGCTTCTGTTTGTTGGAGTAGCTGACACAGAAACTCCCAACTTTTCAAAGTACTTAGATTAACTGTCTAGAGTGTATTCTTTTGTACTGAGACATCTATATCATCTAACTTCCTTCTGGAGGCTTGGGGTCATTATGGAAGACAGGAAGGAATAATAATAAGAGCTGGAATTTGAGGACCAATAGGCCTAAACAGTGTCTTCTGGATGTAAGAGGATCAATGAAAACACAAGCTATGGTTACCTTCATAAGACATGTAGAATATCAATCTAGCCAACATTCCAGCATGGAGCAGGGATAGACTCAAGAGCTTCAACCACTAGCAGAGGAACTGTTGACCATTGATGGCTTCAGGGAAAAGAAGAGTTGATTTTCTTTAAGGGTGTGGTTACTGGTAGATTTACCATGTTTCAGTGAATGTCAATACCCATGAGTATATGGAGTTACAAATTGAATTCAGTAATGCATTTTATAAAAGGAGGACATGACATTGTAAGAATTAGGGAGTGGGAGGTGAATTATATCTTGGAGGAGTTAAAAATGGGAGAGAGTGGATGAATATGATCAAAATACCTAGTACACATGTATGAATTTCCCAAATATTAATAAAATATACAAAAGTAAATAAATATGAAAGTTGAATAGCAATAACATAGTTTTATGAAATTTAGATGTACAAAGATGTATCCAGGCTAGGGTCTGAGCACCATGTGAGTTTTAGAACAAATGTAAATGCGGCCCAACACAATTGTGTACCATAAGAGGTTGGGCATTCCTGTAAGGAGCAGTTAATACATTTGAAAAAGATGCGCTGGTCTGAGTGTATTTCCTAATTCACAGACTAATATTAGTCTCGGTACGGTAGTATTGAGTCTTGGCATCTAAAGAGCTGAGTAGACTGTCAAGGTGGAGCCCTCATGAATGACAGTCACTAGTTAAACATATCTGAGCATGTCTATTTGCCCTTGTCCACCATAGAGAGTCCATGGGGGAGCAGTGCTTGCCACATATCATACCTGCTATTTTCCTGACTTTGTGCTTCAAATCTTTCAGATATGTGAGCCACACATTTTCTTTCTTGAATATTGTGCTGGGGAAGCCTGAGTGTCTTAAGGAAAATGACAAATTTGAGATTATTTTTTCTATTACTTCTCAATCAAGAAACCACAAGAGAACCTAAGCAAGGCTTAGATAGGACACTTATTTCCTTAAAACATTGTTTTTTGAAGATAGAGAGGCCCAACTTTCCTAGGACCAAAACAAACAAACAAACAAACAAACAAACAAACAAACAAGCTTTACATTGTTGATGTGTGGAAAAAAATAAATGTTTAAGCATGCATATTCCATTTCAAGATGTTGATCTAATGGATAGTCCATTTCAAGACACTTACCTAAGTTGGGGAAGCTCTAAAGTTACAGGTGAAATTGTTTTCTTTCTCAGCATTTCTTCTCCTTCAATGAAAAATAATCTTAAATTTAATAAGAATATCATTATTTCATATTCATTAAGGAAGAATTAAACGTTTTAAATAATAGGTGTGACTACATGATTCACAGCTAGCTATTTAGGAAGAAAATATTTATAAAGCTATTTACTTCATCAATTTTAGAGGACATGGGCTTATGGGATATTTAGAACTGGGGTTAGACATTTAGGAGCAGTGAGGAGGAAATTGAAAAGTGGCAAAACTGAGAGTGGATTCATAGCATGAGAAGCATTCAGATATTGTAGTTGGTTCAAGTCAAAAAAATAACATTCTCTCAGTATTAATATTACAGTTTCCTCTACAATGAAGTAATAACACAAGACTCAAGCCACATGAGTTAACTCTATTAAGCAACATTAGGTAATCTGGTATATAGAGGGCAGAGGTGTGACCCTGTGACCTTGTGATCCTGTGACCCTGTGACCCTATGACCCTATGACCCTATGACCCTGTGACACTGGACCTGGTCATGACTCAATTGTTTTTGCTGTCTGTGAGACTCATCTAGGAAACATCCAGAATGCAAAGGTTGGACTTAAAACCAAGAGCTTATAACTAGAATCCAGTCAAAAACAAAAACACATGAGTAACAACAACAACACACCCACAAAACCCAATGCTAAGTAGTTCTAAAAGCTAATTCCTCTAAGGATTTGTCTTTCTAATTGTGACTTTATATGGAGCTCATCGGACACTGGGAGAAAGCACGTGACTGAAGTTCTATTTTGAAAACCTGTCTTTTTTTTTTTTTTTTGGCATCAAAACAATTTAAAATTAGGTTTTCATGAGTTTAGCTTCTGACCTTCCTAGGAGATACAATCTCACAGCAAACTTCTTGATCTTCTGGCTCTATAATCTTTCTTATTCCCTTTCTGCAATGTCCCCTATGTCAGCCATCAGCCCTGAAATCAAGCAAAATAAAAATATACAGACTAGGCAGGTTATATTTATATAGTTGGGAATGTATATCCATGTGTAGGTATGTACGGAGCAACAATTAATGAGAATAGACATTATGGAGTTGACAGAAAGCCCTCCTCCTGCTTTTTGTTACAGTGGTGAGAGAAATATCTAATAAAGTAGATTAGTAAAATACTAGGCATAATAGCTATCTGAAAAGATTAAACACATACACGTCTATACGTATGGTATATTGTATATGTACACATCCAGATGCACATGTCATAAAAAATATCTCTCACTGACTTAGTGGCAGTTCCAATCAAAGACAAGAGTTATCCTTTAAATTTTTTTTTATCCTTACTAAATAAACAAACACCTTGGAAATAATACCATCTTTGAGTCCTCTGCTTCCTCATTGATCAAATAGCCACAGTTATACCTGCTTACACTGGTTTATTATGAGAACTAAATGAGATTGCATAGAAATCATTTTGTGCAATAAGTGTGTTTATTTAATGACTAGTTTTTTTCAGAAAATCAAAATACTACCATCATAATTAGAAGAGACAGTACATAAAAAAAACCTAATATTTATCTAGACAGAAAAAATGTTTCAGAAAAAATATAATTTTAATTATATGATTTCTTAGATTTAATTTATTATTTAAAATGAAGAAAGGAATATGTTAGAATGGTTTTCAACACACCATCAGCATAAATAAAACTTTTTATTTCAGAATTTTTGGCCAATGTCAAGATCAGTTATCTCCAGTAATTAAAGGGGACTTTGTAATGGCTCCGGTCTCCTTATTGTTGTCCAGTGAGGCATGAGGGTCATACCCATCCTGATGTCTTTTCCTGGAGAGGGGATACTTTTGACATCAACCCTTATGTAGTCAGGCTTGTCCCTCAGGGAACACAGAGAGCTATGTTTAACTTTTATTTATATTCCTTTGCAGTGTTTAGCCTCAGAGCCTAAGCAAGAATTCAGATCGCCAGTCAGAGGAGGTTCTGTGTGGTCCCTCTCTGCTTGGTCTAGGGGCAGAAGTCCCCTCTTTTAGGTTGGGTGGATATGAGTTTTGGGATCACCCTGGATAGAGTAACAACCTCATCTTGAGTCTCATGGTCCTCCATAGCTAGCTTATGATAATGTATCTGATTAGGTTTTGCTACCAAATTATTTATCTGTTGTTTCTCAAAGTTAGTCAGCCTATTTAAGGCCCAGGGACCAAAAGAAATAAGCAAAAATAACCCAATTAATGGTCAAGCCTCTATCCCTGCCTTCGCAAGATTAGAATCATCACAGCTCTTCTATACTTAGAGAAGGGAGGAGATGTCAAGGGCAGCCCTGCTTATATACTGAAGGCCTAAAATCAGCCATAGGCCTAAAATCAGCAGTAGGCCTGTCATACATGTATGCTTAACACCAAGCCTTGGGTCTCTGTGGACAAACATTGAAACAGATGGCTATAAGCTATTGTAAATAGGCAGTTTTTGTGGAAATTTACCAACCTGAGTAGTCATAGACCTTGTAAATAGGTAGCCTTGGCGGATAATACCAACTTAGATAAGGACAAGTGAATCATAGGCAGACTCATAGTGATCTGTCCCCTGAACCTTCACCCAGCCGATATCCTGTTCTTAAAGATATCTGTACTCCCCCTGAACACCCTCGCTCCAGTGTCATTCCCTATCCCCTTCCCCACGTCCTTCCTTTTTGCATTTGTAACCCCTGTGTGAATAAGTAAAAATTACAATTTGATTTAAGAAATAAAAATAAATAAATAAAAGAAGATTCACAAAAAAAAGAAAAGAAAAAAAAGAACACAGAAAAAAAAAAAGATCAGTTATCTCAAAAGACAAAGTGTCATAGGGTTTTTATTGCTATGACAAAACACCATGACCAAAACAACTTGTGGCGGAAAGGGCTTATTTCAGCTTATAACTCTCTGGTCACAGTCTACCACTGGGGTAAATTTGGTCAAGAACTCAAGGCAGGAACTGGTGTTGAGACCATGGAGGAGTGCTGCATGTTGGCTTGCTCCCTATGGTGTGTTCAATCTGTTTCTTTATAGCACCGAGAACCGCCATTCTAGGGGTGCAGTGCTTGCACTGAGTAGGACCTTCCCACATCATTCATTAATTAAGAACATGCCCCTACAGGGATGGCTACAGGCCAGTCTGATGAGGGCATTTTCCCAACTAAATCTCCGAACTTCCCAAACGTTTTTACTTTGTGTCAAAGTGACATAAAACTAGGCTGCTCTCAAGTTCCCTGTCTCCTGTAAGAACATAGACACAGTTCTTATTTATTCATGTATTTTATATATCTGCTCATAAGAAGGCTAACTTCTTCCCCCCAAAGCTTCTTATACCTTGTGAGATGAGCTTTTAATAGCATTAAAATTAAACCTTACTGTAAGTTAAATCTTGCCAGCAAATACTTGGTAGTCACTCATGATTTGCTGTTCACTTAGATGTAATTAGAATGCAACCTTGACATTTGGTCTCTTCATCAATGCCAAAGTGGGACGGACCCGAGAGAATTTCAATGCAATATGTTTTCCCTCCACTCAGCCTTCTGCTTCTATCTTTTCCAGGTACTTAGCCAGCATTTCTTCTGAAACTCCCATTGCAGTACACACTATTTTTTCCTCTGTGTCTCTTTTGAATTTGTAGTCCGTGATTCTGCCTCTCACAACAAAGCAAAACAAAACAATGTAAAACCTTGACTGTTCATATAAGGACGAATACGAGCATCTTCCTCATATTTTCTCATTATTCCCAATGCTCTTGCTTCACATTGCTGCCTCACAAACATCACTCCCTTCCACTAAGAGCCATTTTCTTGCCATTAGTTCCTGATGCCATTCTCTGAGTCAATGTCGTTATTACTACTCAACTCTCTGCTACACTGAGCGCATTACAATGTATTTTAAAATTTTGCTTCTCAGCCTTAATATTCCATCATCTTGGGTATTAGCTACTCATTATGACACATCTTAGACAATTATAGGATGTTTCACCTCATTTGGATTTCTTGGATTTTATACAAGGACACAAAATTGTGTGTGTATATGTAACATGAAAGTAGAAGTAAAACTGTCTATGGAAACAAAGGGTCTAATGGGACAGATGGAAGGGAGGGTAGTGGGGATGGGGAGAATATGCTCAACGTATAATATATATGTACATGGAAATGTCTTTACATGTCATGCACAATGTGCCATGTACAATGAGTACACACACACACACACACACACACACACACACACACCTTTGATCTTTTTAGATTGATGTTCACAGCCTATTCATAATCTCAAGCATTCTTTTATATGATAGCTCTTTATGTATCTTAGTTTGCTTTATAAACACATGAACACCCCCATCGCTTCTGTATTTCAGCTCACCCAGAACACAGTATCTTAGAAGGTCACATTCCTACTGGTAAACACAATGCATGGCTGCTCCAACTCCAATCGTAAGATGCCTGCAGTACTAGGTAGGCAAAGGAAGGGCCATGGTTCTTTGGAAACAAAGGTTGGTCTGAAATGAAAAGACAACTACAAATACTATGCAGTACAAAGCTATTTCTCTCCTAAAATTCCTTTTCCTCTTTGTGTTCTTAAGGTAAAGTCAGAGGGTCTTAGAACAAAATCCAAAACTGTTACTCAGTCGCCACCCCACTTTCCTGATGTGTCTCTTTCCTTTCCCTTATTTTTAATTGTTCTCAGTAATGGCAGTCGTTTGGGATCTAAGAACAAAGTGGTAGTGGGTTTTTAAAAACATCTTTATTCACTTTATATCCTACTCACTGCACTCTCCCAGTCACCTCCTCTCCCGATCCTTCCCCCATCACCCACTTCTCATATGAGTGGGTGGGGGACCCTGCTCATCTCCTCCTCCTCAGTACCAGTGTTTTTCTTGCCTCTTAACCTTTACCCTGTGCACCCCTCATTGTTTATTAACTACTTCTCTTCTTTGCAATCCAAGCCCCACCTATCCTTCTGATGGTAAGTTATGGAGGTCATTTTGAAAGTCTTTGTAAATATCTCTTTTTCCCCTCCCTTCTGGAAAGACCAACTTTCCCCTGGGAACACTGACCCTTTGTATATCTTATTAGCATAGTCCCTATCACATAACATATGAATTTTATATTTCTTATACTAGTCTTGCTTGATAATTGATTGTAAACTCTTAGGTAGAGAGTATTATTAGTAATCCTATATTGGTTTTTAGTAATAGTGTTTGCATAAAGTATACACTCAAAAAATATTTTTTTTAAAGGAAGAAGATTCAAAAAAGGAAAGAAGACAACATAATTCCTTGTGGTTATTCTCACAGTGACAAGAGAGACTTATCAACCTGTTATGAATTGTTAATATCTGGTAAAATTTTATGTGAGTTGAAATGTTTTTTCTTCAGGACACTATAAGTATAATATACAGTTTGTAAATGTGGTTCTCCTTAAACTGCTAACAAGGAACATAAATAAAATCAACTGCTTTATTTACTAGCCATAATCTCTCCGGATTTCTGTAGGAGCTGTACAACGCCAATGGCTGAGTGGCATTCCTCAGAGAGGAATAGTCTTTAAGTCAAATCTCACATGGGTTGGTAATTTGCTTGCCTTTGAAATTCAATGATGTTTGTTAGGTGCCAAAATGCAGTGAACAAATGGTTGATTTTGTTTTTGGCTTATCTTCTGAATAAAATTATTTTGAGAATATATTTGCTATTATATGATCACTAAGGACTGAACCAAAAATATGGAGTCCTTTCAAATATCCTAAGTAATAAACATCTGTTATGCCTGACAGTTCACCAAAAATTAAAGCAGTGACTCTTATAGAATGTGGACAATCAATTATTAAATGCTAAGGTCAAAAGCTGCACAAAGGATAGGAAGATAGCTCAGTAGGGAAAACTGCTTACCCATTGGTGCCTGATGACCAGAATGTATATGCCTAGATACCACACAAAAGCCAGATGCAGTGGCTGAAGTGATGGCACTCTCTATGCAGCAAAAGTAAATGGGAAGTAGAGACCGGTGAATCCCTGAAGCTTATGGATCAGCTAGTCTGGACTGGCTTATATAATCGTGAAGAGACTATCTCAAACAGTGTGGAAAACCCAGGAATCACACCTGAAGGTTTTTTCTTTGACTTCCACATGTGCACTGTGACACACTTCCATGTAAGAGCACAGTCACATATACACTCATACACTTCTCACATCCACAGAGACCCATAACAATAGTTACCAAACCTGGCTGTAAAACTCGACTACTTATCTCACTTTGTGTACATATAGATGAAGGTGCAAAGATGCCCTCCCTGTGGAACTCACTTGCCTCCTATTGAGCACTTAGCAGCTCCTTTCTTTTCATACAGCTTTGTTTGATAACATTTGAAGCCTGTAATCTCATCTTTATCTATGTGTACTTGGAACATTCACAGCTGTCTAGACTGTAGCTTGTCTAGCCATAGGTCCTTGAGACCCACCGGAACCCAAGCTTCCTTACTCTTGTCATAGGCCACTAGCATTAAACTTGTATCAACGTCATCTAGAAGGACCCTGATTCCGGCTTCTGAACATGTTAATCAGAGTGGACTTCTCAGTTGCTGTTTTAATCATCTCCATCTTCTTCACTAGCTGACAGCCCATCTGCTACGGCTCTTTCTGTCTGACCTATGATTTTCTAATTTTTGCCATTTATATCATCTGAAATGGCATGGCCTATGGAATGCCTGCCAAGGAAAGGACTTAAGAAGCATTATGAAAACTCCTTAATTATCCTGTGATATTTTTTTCTTGGCATGTCAAGGCTATAGCATTGGATGCCAAGGGATAATAACCCATTTGTTCTCCAGTGCTGACTCACCTGTTACGAGACTCCATCACGGGTCGCTGCCACGTTGGGAGTTCCAAATTTGTGAAACCACAATCCTTGTCTGCCTGATTTATAGCAGAAGTGACAGTGGCTTGGCAGAGGGAAACGAAATATTCTAAGTAAAGGCAAATGAGGCAATGGTAGGTATGAAGCAGGAGGTAAAGAAAATAATTTTAAGTCAGAATTGGACTGACCATCTTGCTAATGGCGACCGTGAGCACCTCGCCCTCTAAAGCAGAATTGCAGCCATGCTTCATTGCCTTCTCTAATGCTCACGGAGGACTGTGGAGTCCAGCTGTGCTTACGTGTTGGCATACAAACAAACAAGTAATGGAAGCAGAGTAATTAATGGGATCCCTGGCTATCATCTATTGCAATTCCGTGACTAGAGAACACCCAAAGGACATTATTAATGACACACTCCACTGAAACCCACTTTCTAAAGTTTCTAGCATTTCTTAAGAGTGTCCCCCAAGTGTGAGGCCAAGACTGTAACATATGAACCTAGAGGGGAAGCATTGTATAATCAGATTATAACACCAAGTCTTTAAGAACCTGGGGGTGGGGCTTTTCATATTTAAACTATAAATCTTAGAATGAGTATTTGCTGTATAGGTCACACATAAATATCTACTTATATTCCCTTTTGCATGAATAATAATGGCATGTTCCTTAATAGAGTGATAAAGAAAAACACATTTTGCTGCATAATGCTTTCTACTAGAAGTTATCATCTGTGTAGGGGTAAGGATGATTTCTAAGTGTTTTATAAGAAGCATCATTCCAATAAGACTACCAGCAGTTTCTCTTCGAACAATTAGGAATAAAATAAGTAAAACTAGTATTCTCACTCTTTCCCTAGTGGTACTCAGCCTTGCCATCACTGGGAGAAATTCCTGAGTAACTTGAAGAAAGGAACTGTTTCTTTGGGCTCCTGGTTTACACGTTTGAGTCTGTAAGATCCCTTAGTTTGGGTGAGAAGCAAGTGAGAACATCATGGTTGCAGGAGAATGTGGCAAAAATTGGTAGCTAAGATGCCAATGGAGAGAAGGAGGCCAGAGAGAGAAAGAGACTCTAAGGGGACACCACTAACGACCTATTTATTTTAGCTAAGTCTTGCCTTCTAAAGTTTCTAGTACTTCTTAAGCTTTGAACACAAATACCTAGGATTAGGGCCTTTATATCATAAAACCTGCATGGAATGTTTCATAATATAGCACACACACACACACACACACACACAGGCACACACACTCACACACACTTCCTCATACATGTAGACATATTTCTATCAAAAGTATCTAATTCAAAATTGTATTTATTTTAAAAATTTAGGGTAGGGCTGGAGAGATGGCTCAGTGGTTAAGAGCACTGACTGGTCTTCCAGAGGTCCCGAGTTCGATTCCCAGCAACCACATGGTAGCTCACAACCGTCTGTAATGGGGTCTGCTGCCCTCTTCTGGTGTCTCTGAAGAGAGCAATGGTAGTGTATTCATATGCATAAAATAAATAAATAAATCTTCTAAAAAAAGACTTATTTAAAAAAATTAGGATAGAATGCTTCTTTAACTGTAGGACATAAAGATTTAGGAAGCATTCTTTCATTGACATTCTTAACCCGTGCAAATCATTATAGACTTATTCGCCTAAAACTACAGAGAAATTATAGTATAACACAGAGGACCACATGTACACTATTCATCTAGTATTACTTGATGCATGTGTAAAACTACTTATTCAGAAAATAACCTCCAAATAGTGCTTTAATGAGTTAACAATTAGTCTCCAACAGTACATTGCATTTACATGTGTGTTTTTCTCTTTTCTCACTTCTACTGTGTTAGAAAGCTACACATCAATATAACAGCATAGTTGAAGGGCTCCTCTGAAAGGGAAGATTTTAATTTTGGTTCATTCATCCCTTTGGAAGTTCCAGTCAATGATCAGTTGACCCTGCTACCTGTGGGCCTGTGGTGAGCATTATGTCATAAAGGGAGTGCACAGTAGATCAAAGGGCTCGCTTCATGACTAGGAAGCAGAAGAAGGGGAGAAGTTCAGAGTACCATAATCCCCTTTGAGGATAAGGACCCAGTAATCTAAAAGCCTCCAGTGAGTGCCTCATCTTATGGAGATGCAGGAATGCAGTGATAAAGTCCTGAAATTTGAAGGGAATGATGCCATCAATTGAGTGGGGATAAGTGACCACGAGAAATGAAAAACATGAGGAAACAGATTCTATATTAGAGCCTTCGGGAAGAACAGAACTCATTTTTTTCATCTCCACTTTGGTACACTGAAATCTGTTTTAAGCATCTGAGCTCTAGGACTATGTGGTAGATTAAGCATTAAACCCACAGTGTGTACTGATTTGTCATAGCAGCATACCTTACTGTTTCACAAAGCAGATCTTAGAAATATCAATTTGACTGATTTCAAGTATTAATTTATCATAGCTGCTTCATTTCCCCAAATAAAAGCATGAGACAATTTGTAGTTAGTATTACAGTTCTTAGGATCCAACCAAGAAAATTTGACTACTGGTCAGATATCCCTTAAAGATTATTTGATTTCTTCCTCTTTGATTTAATTAATGCACTTTCTTATTAGGCTGAGGTGAGAATTAGCTAAGATAACATATGTAATGTGCGGGTCTTCGTTCTGCCTTGCCATTGGGGTGTCGGGCACTGCTGTTGGAGAGACAAAAAGCAGGGAGCATGCACAAATGCAACTGTGTTCACCCAGAGCTACCGCTATTGGGTGCTGGGCTTTAGAGAGCTCCAGGATATCGCTCAGGAGGTGGAAAAACACAGCCTAGGATGTGGTAGGCTGAAGCTGGGGTTCCCTGAGTCCCGAGTGTCCAGTCGCTTCTGGAAAACCACACATAAGAGTTGGGAATGAAGTGTGAGGTCCCATGGCTCACACGAGGCTGGGAGCAAAGGCTCCCAAACTCCTGGGCATCCAGGCACCACTGAGTCTCTGCTAAGTCGTGGGAAGTTGGGTGCCTGAGGGCTGAGAAAGTGTTTAGCATGGCGTCCAGGGGAAATGGGAGCTCCAGCTTAGCTTATTGGCAATTGTCCTTAGCTTGGCAGCGGTTTTCTGGAAGCACAGAGAGGCCTTCTGCGTGAGATTTAGACTGTGGCTCAGACGAAGGCTTTCTTCATGCTCCTCACAGAGGTTCTTGGTGAAAGAGTCCTTGGTTCCTAACTGTTCACTGGTTGTTCATTGTGGAAAATAGGTGCATACCACTTCCACAGGAGAACCAGAGATTAAGAACCTTTTATAGGAAGGAATGTCTGGGAAGGGAAGCTTATTGGCTAAACCCTCAGGGCCTCCTAATACCTCATTAGCTTGGAGAACTCTGTTCTGGGCTAGAAATGACCAACATGGGGAGCATGGATGTGTGTTCTGGGCTAGGAATCCAGTAGGGAGCACAGAGGTGCCTACTATCTCAGGTGGGTTCCTTGGTACCAGAATGTCAGACTCACTCTACGTTACCAATTTTCCTGACGTGATCCATCCTCCCACAGTTATGTGTTTACCTTGCTCAGTGCATAGTGAAACAAAGAATTATGAATTATAGATTATTTACTTTGATTAGTTCTCCACAGATGAGGTTTCCTGCAAGGCTAATGCAGTGACATTTGGTCATGAGTACAAAATTAATTTCAGCCTTACCATGATGCAATTTTCACCATACATTTCTAAGAAAATACAATTTAATTTTGTAAGAAAGGGGTAATCATATATATTTACCAACTTCATTGTTTCAAAAAGAATTTGTCCTAGGAGTGCCAATATATTCTGACTTGAATTTGAAACATGCCCTATGGGTTCACAGGTTTTAGTGTCCAGTGTGTGTTGCTGTTTAAAGACTATGGTGCTTTTTGGAGTTGGGTTTTGAGATTGTTGAGGAAGTAGGCCCGTTGTGAAAGACTTTTGAAGTTGACAGCAGCAAAGGTAAAGAAGACTTCTCCCTTGTTCCTTCAGAGAAAGGTAGGGTTGAGTAGTAATGGACGTCAGACTAACAGTGACACTCTGACTTCTCAACTCTGTAACTGTGAGGGAACACATTTCTCTTGCTTTAAGCCATCCAAGTTTGTCACTTCATTGTGACAGCCATAAAGAACAAATGTACCACTGGAGCACACAAATAACACAAAATAGAAAAAAGTTAAGAATCATGAAGAGTCTGAAGTTTTGCTCTACTTCCAGGCTAACAGTATTGCCTACCATGCTCTCACAGGTGTGCCAGAGCACATACAAAACACAGTAGCTGACTTGAGCTTCATATTTACCTTGTTTGCTCTGCCCTGAACACAAGATTCATACTTATTTCTTCATCACAAGACCCATGTCCACGTTAATTCCTCAACCCTTAATTCTATGTCTGTATTTGTTCCTTCATTTTAAATTCCAGGTGCACATTGGTTCCTCCATCCCCAGTTTCTATATTAGGTTGTCTAGATCAAGTGTCTCCATATTGATACTGTGCGTAAGACCCACAATCAGATCTCCATGATAGTAGAGAAACTGAAGTATACATTGAGCCTTCTTCACAGCCCTGAATGGAGGATTTCTATCAATAACCCAGGATACCTGTGTGGCTATGATGTTCAGGTGATTTTGTATCTGTAAGATAAGTTTGAGAATATTTCCTTCTTTTCAACTTTATAGAAAGGTTTGAGAAGAGTAGATAGTAATTCTTAAAATGTTTGGGAGAATGAACTAGTGAAGCCATCTGTTCCTGGACATTTCTAAGGGGAGGGTCTGATTATTCATTCAATCTTATTACACTTCAGATTTTCTAGTTCTTCATTATTCTATTTTTTTTCAAGTTTTATATTTTTAGGACCTCAGAATGTCTTTAATATGGACATGAAATGTCTGCAAAAGAGCTTGCCATACCCAAAAAATGGGTACAAGGAAAAAATAATGAAGAGCAGAAATAAAAGTACAAACAAGAAGAGACAGGAAAATATTTAACTAAGATTTTATTCTTTGAAAAAGTTAAGCTCTCACCTCAAATTGCACACGCACCAGTGCTTCCAAATCGTTACCATGGTGAAGTCTCGGCCTTATCCTCAAGCCCTGAGAAGTCTGCCGAGCTGTGAAACTTGTTCCTGGAAATGGAGTGGATTCCTGAGCTTTCTCCAACTTCTTGTCTTTGCTTAGGTTTACAGTAAATTTCCTAAATTTTGAATATGATACAAGTATATAGTTGGGTTTTGTTTTTATTTTCGAGTTTTTCTTTGATTTCATTTTATTTTACCTCTGGTTTGTTTAGATATTGTTAACAGGATGTTATCAATTCACTGTCACCTATGTAAAAATCTATTTTATCTATAGGTAACAACAACAACAACCCTTAAAATATTTATGGTATTTAAATAATTATTTGATTGTGGTTGAGCTATTCTCTGTAGGAGGAGCTAAGGTGGGAGGAGTAAGGAGAGGAAGAGGAACAGGAAGAGGATGAGCTAGAGAGGGCAGAGATGTAGGAGGATGAAGAGCCACGCAGGTGTGGAGAGCAGTCCTGGGTAACAACTTATATTTAGATTAGTTAATTGGAAAACAACTTTCTTTGTATGGGCATATTGTTATTGAGCATCACCAACCATATAAAGCTTTTGATTAATATTTAAGCATTAGAGTCTCATTTTCCTACCAGGCCTGTGTGGATGGTGGGATGGTCTGGGCAATGCCCAGCCTTGCGGAGACAGCATGGAAGATTGACAGAGCCATCTCCCACGTTGGCATCTCATGGGTGGCAGGGCGGTGTTTCTGGCTGGCTGGTTCTAGCTGCAGCACGCACGTGGCCTCTGGCCACAGAACGTGGTGGCTGAGCTAGGCAGAGCTGCTGCAGCTTAGATAGTGGGCCTGACTAGTAGCCATTTTAAATAATTACTACAAAATTTTGTTTCTATTTTTGAGGAACTGTGTATGAAAGGGGGCTCCCTTTCTTTGCCACATGGACGAATATAAAAATCAGGAAAATGGCCATTTTTATGACTCAAAAGCTCAGTAATTATTTTCAACTTTTTTTTTTAAAAAATGACATTTTAAGATCCCTACATGTTTTTATATTTGCTTTTGTTACTGCTGACAGCTAAAAAAAATCCAAAGTTAAATACTTGTAATAAAATCTTTCCTCATATTATTATCTAGAAACCATGACTGACGGCCTTTATCCTGGGTTCAAACTTACATTCATGAGTTCAAACATACAAAAGAGTAATGGAGGATGAATTAAAGTCATATTAATATTGACAATTTGACTTTGCAATATTCTTCGCTTTGATTTCTTTTTTTTTTGTAGTTTAATAATACTTTTCAAATTTTCTTTGTAGAGTTTGAATTGCATTCATAAGCAATTTAAAGTGTTGAATCACTGTATGCAGTCCATTATCATGAACACCATTATATAAGCAAAAATAAAAATTTGGAGAAAAGCTTCACAAAATGTTACTATTGTTCTCTGAATTCTATATTGTAGACATGATAATGCACATTCATTTTAGTTTTTAAGAAAGGTTTCCGGGTTTTCTCTAAAATCTTATTTTATTTTTTAATTGAGAATGATAACTCAAATGAACAAAGAGTTTTATGCACAGTAACAATGCTTCACAATTGTGCTTGGGATTTCCTTTTAAAATAAGGGGGCCTAGGAAGGAATTATCTGGGAAAACCTTTTGAAAGCTATGACATTATTCTGGCTACATATTGGTTGTAAATGTACTGTATGACTGCTGTGTTGAAAGCAGAGTTCAGACACAGCAGCCAGAATAAAGCCAGCTGAGCGATAAGTGACAGCTCTTAGATCTAGATGAGAAGGCAGTGAGAGCTTTCAGATGGTCTAAGCACAAGATGGGCAGGCTAGCCTGCAAGTGATACAGAAATGGAAGCCTGGAGATAGTGGTGGATACCTGGACTTGAGCTGGAAAATGTGACTTCCTCGATTTGTTTCTTGTCATTTCCAGACTTTGTTACCCAGAACTCATTAAACACAAAACTGTGTTTTCTATACCTGTCATAACAAAATATCATAAACTTGGAGATGCAGAGATTATTCAGTGGTTAAAAGCACCTGCTGCTCTTGTAGAGTACCTGACTCTTGTAGAGTAGCTGGATTTGGTTCCCAGCACCCACGTAGTAGCTTATAAACACCTGCAACCTCCAGTCCCAAGGGATCTGATACCATTTTCTGGCTTACATGAGCACCAAGCACATACAGGATGTACATGCATAGATGCAGCCAGATACTCATAAATATATAATTTAAAATCAGTATAACATTTTAAAAAGATCACAGATTTGGTGGTTTAAATGATAGAATGGGCAGTCTCATAGTTGTGGAGTTTAGAAGACCTGATTCAAGATATTCATAGGATTGTTCTCTTTTCAGGCTATCCTCTTTGACTTGAAGTTACACATTTTCTGTGTCTACACAGATCCCTTCTGTGAGTGTATTATCTCAGATGTCTTTTCAAATGCCTAAATGTACCTTTTGATAAAGATGTTTAGTCAGACTGAATTCAAGCTCCTATAATGACCTCATCTTCATTTGATCGTCTCTTTGAAAGGCTTTCTTTGAATAGAGTCACATCCTAAGGTACTAGAGAAACAGTTCAGTATATGAATTGGGGAACCTTAAATCAACTCAGAACATTCTACCCTTATGATCCCCTCAATTTGTAATATCTCAAGGGATAGAAAATCACATCCACTCTATCCAAACAGTCCAGAAAAATCGTTAAATCTTATCAACTAAGCCCCCAATCTCATTTAAATGTCATCTAAATAAAGAATGGATGGTTCTGGAGGTGTGATTTATCCTGAGGCAAAATTCCTTGTCATCTATTTACCAAGCACATCAACTACTTCCAAAAATAATGTGGTAGTGGATACAGAACAAGTATTCATATTCTAAAAGGGGAAAAAATAGGAGAGAGACAGAAGAGGAGGTCTCAGGGTTCAAACAAACATAAAACCTTGCAGGGAAATATCTTCAGTCTTTAAGGCTCCAGAAGAAATCTCTTTAGCTTCAGAATCTGTCTCTAGGTAGATGGCCACACCTTCTACTTGCCCCTCACTGAGGTAACAACTTCCCTATTGCTTGGAGTATTAGCTTGTCTCTACGACTAAGGAAACAACTACTGTAGTCCTGTCCACTTCAGGGATCTTTCTTTTACCTCAACAGTGGTACAGCCTGAGAGCTCTGCTGCTCCTCCTAACACTGAGAAGTTACATTGGCTTTCTCCATCTCCTCCTCTCTTCCCCTCAGCCTAGCCTATAGTGTCCATGTTGATGTTGAGCCTCTTCTCATTTTTACTTTGCAAAGGATCAGACTCATGTGTCACCCCTCAAATCTTTTCCTCAGGTGATTGTTCAACTGTATCTGTGATTCTCCCACATAGCGTAAGTTCTCAGTTTTTCTATGTAAAAAATACAGCAAAATTTTAATCTTCAAATTTTCCAATTTTTTTGTTTTGGCTTTGGAATTTCTTCTTTAATGCATTCCCTTTCTCTTCTATTTATGTAAAGAGTGACCAGTATCCAGTGACTTTGTTCTGAAATCTATTAAGCTTAAAAATCCAAGAAAACCTTACAAGTTGTAGCTACTACAAAATAGCAGAACACAATTTAAACATTCTTTGTCACATGATAGCTACCTTTCCTCTGGAGCCTAGGAGCTTCTTTCATGTTTCGATCTCAGGTTCATCAGAAGACCGTCAGCACCCCTATGTCTTGCTAATGGCTCCTGAAGGAAGTCTAGGCTTTTCTATCATACTCTCCTAAACACCACTCACTTCAATCCAATACAGTCTTGTGAAGCTAGAATCATTCTTCCCAGCATTAACCTCCACATATTAGTTTGTCATATAGCCGCTGCAATGAACCACCACATCCTAGAAATCTTAACATCTTGCATTTCTGGAGGTTGCCATCCAGTGTTTGGTAAGTTACTCTGGGTTACATTGCTTTCAAGCTCATATCCTTATGTGTTTTTTCCTCCTTTCATATGTCTTTCCAGCCTTCCCATGTGCCAGTATTTCTTCCTCTTGTTAGAATGCTGGTTGGATTGAGTTGGACCTCAACTGAAGAGCTTCATTTAACCTAATCATCTACTTAAAAGATCCAACTTCAAACACAGTCATATTTCGAGGTCCTAAGGCTTTGAACTGTACATATGAATTTGGGATGAATACAATACATGTCATAGTAAAGGTAAATTATATTCATATAAAAAGAGCTACAGTATTTGGAGCATGTTTTAATTCTCTATTCAGAAAACAAATGTAAACAAAAAACTTTAAATAACTATTCAGATAATTCTCATGATTTACAATATCAAGAAGAGGAAGTATAAAGTAAATGCAATCCCAATTATCTTTGCTATGCCAATGTACATGTATAATACACAGGCACATACAAAATAAAGCAGAAGTCAGAAAGTATCAGGAACTGTCTCCTGTGAGATTGTAGAGTACTTTATATTCTTCTTTATATAGCCCATACCTGTTCATATTCTCTTGCCTAGACATCACTTCTATAATTAGAAAAAATATATGGAGTTAGTAAAAGGAGAGTCAGAAATCTTTACTTCTCCTTTAGTTATAACAATCAGAGAACAACTTTGTATTGCTTATAGATAAAGAGTATTTATAGGAAGGTTCTTTTGTTGCTTAGCAAACCACAGGGGGCCCCTGAGATAATGCATCATAGAAAGCTCTAGAGTTAGGGCAGTTATGGGGACTCTGGATGATAGAAATTGAATAATAGCTTTATTGACAAATTACTTCTCTGACTACATCTTCCATTCTGTAGGAGAGTGAGATGGGCTGGTTCAGGCTTATATCCATTTCTGGTATTTGGATGGTATATTGTTTGATAATATCACTAAGAAACCAACCCATTAAGAAGAAATAAACTGAGAAAGGAAATTTGAGTATGTTACCAAGAAAAAGGAGACATTCAACAGTGAGTTTCCATTATAGCATTAAAGGAGGCCTTCAACAAGACTTCACAGTAGCATTAAAGGAAGAACAATACTACCTGTCCACAACTGTGGTTGTCATTATAATGTTTTATGCATGCTGAGTTAAACTTAAAAAAATCCAAGTGCCATCTGACGTGAATCTTTTAGTTAGTTCTCAGACATTTCAATAATTGAATCAAATCATATAATATCTGGCTTCTCTGTATGACTTCTGACTCTACAATAAAGGTTTTAATTTTAAAAGGCTTATCATATTTTCTTTTTATTTATTTTCCCTTTTAAAATGTATTGCAAAAATTTTGTATTATTTCCTTTTTAATCAAAGTCATATTTCTAATCTTGAATAGATTAGAATGTCAAAGAGCCAGATTTAATACCCCATTAGTCACCATTTGTTACAAATCATTACTGGATACCCCTTCAAGGCAGCCTTTAAATTGCCTATAACTTTCTCCACCAAATATTGACTACTCTTTTCAACTTTGTGAGTATATTCTTATAACCACTTTAAAAATCCATAACACCTGTTCTTTCTCAAGTTGTACCTGTCAAAATTTTCTTATCCTCTTGTGTGATGTTTTAGAAAAATTTCTTAAAGTTCTAAATGAGTCAAACATACTTGCCCTCTTTTATTTAAAAAAAAATCCTTCAAGTATTTCAGTATCTGATATGGCTCATGCCTCCAAAATGATGAAAGCAACCCTTTTCTCTCTGTATTTAAAGACTGAACTTTATTTTAAGCTGTTTTTCTAAGTACTGAAGCAGTTGTAGTGATTTAAAATGCCTGTAGCAACACAATTTTTACAGGTTGTAAACCAGGATTTTGAAGAGAAGCTGAAAGTTTCCAGGTTCATTTATCCTGTGAAGTGATTATGGACACTGAAAGAGCATGTGCTTTTTCAAAAAGCTCCATTTTAAAGGTCACGGAGGGGAAAACATATAACTAGCAAAGCACAGATAAGCTACTATTATCATTCTGAAGTAATGCATCTGCTAGCCAGAGACACCCAGTTGATACCTTATGAGAGATTACAGCAAGTACATAAATTCAGTTCATTGTAACCGTAATACTCCAAACAATAGATTGTCTCCCCTATTTCAAAAGCTTATGCTACATTCAGTTGCCCCTCTCATTTCATTCTTTTAACTTATTTTTCTCTCATTCATTACATCTCAACTGCAGTTTTCCCTGCCCTTCACCCTCCCCATTCCCTCCTTCCACATCCAGTCTTCCCAAGATCCATGCCTCCATTCCCACTTCCAGCTCTGTCCCCCAAATGCCCAGGCTTTCCAGAGATTTCCACTGAACGGCCTAACACTTTGGGTTTGAAATCTTCGAAGTGTTGAAATTTTTCTTATTGAATCTGCTTGCTTAAACCTTTTGAGAAATAATCATAATGAAAACAGTAAGAAATCTTGAGAAACTGAGAAATACACAGCTCTGTTCTGCTGAAAATTCACTTGTGTATTAAAAATTGTAAGTGATTTATTAGAGACAACATTAGGCCAGCATATTACTGTTGCTGCCCTGAGACACAGTCTCAGACCGCAGTCCAGGATGGCCTGGAGCTCACGTTGCCCATGTCAATCCTGAGATTTCAGCAACATTCCTGCTTCAGTGTGCACTACCACATCCATGAAGGTAGCATTAACTCTAACATTAAGGCAAATATGTCTTTAATGTTTAGTAGATGACAGATCCGCATTACTTAAACACCTGCTTAATTGTAATACTCCAAACAATAGAATGTCTTCCTTATTTACTTTAACATAAATTGATAGATTTAACCAATGTTTATGGCCGTCAGTATACTTATGTAATGACTCTTTTTTTAAAATTAGAAATTTTATTTTATTTTGTGAGAAAGCATTTCTTAACTTCTTAATTAAATCTTTGAGAGCGTCATATAACATAGTTTGATTATAGTTACTCTTTTTTAAACATTTTTCCCCAATCTGCTTTAATACAATTTTAATTACATGCAAGTATTAAGGTCAGTTCTAGGTTGAGGAACTAGCAATATAATAGATGCAAATAGTCAAAGAACAATCAAAACAATAAATACAAATAGTCAAAGAACAAGCAAAGCAATAAACAAAGTCTCAAGGTCACTGTTTCTAAGGGCTGATCAGGATGACCAAAATATCTGAGCCTACTTCCCTGTCCTAGCCCAAAGTCATTTTCATGCCTGAAGTCTACTTGTTTGTTCTAGCCTAAGATTTAGATTCCTGTCCTGAAATTACTTCTTTATTCTAGCATAATGTCAGATTCCTGCCTGAAGCCCACTTCCTTGTCATTGGCCAGTGTCAGATTCCTGCCAAGCAACCCCAAAAGCTCCCTTTATGTTATTTCACAGTTTACACTTAAACATTATTCCTAGTTCATGTGTGAGTTATTCCCTGTATATATGTTTGTGTACTTTATGTGTGCCTGGTGCCTATAGAGGCCAGAAGATGTGTGGATTAGGTGGATTTGTGATTAACCCACTAGTTACCAATAATGCGATGGTGTCACATTAGGAGAGAAATAAAAGCAGTTCTTCTGAGGATCATTTAACCAAGAGTCTATCTGGTTTGAATTTTCTCCTTTGTACTCCCTGTGTACTAACCTGAGTCTATCTTTTATAAAGGTCAGAATCTGGCCTACCTACTAAAGGTTGTCTTGTGAATTTCTCTCTCTCTCTCTCTCTCTCTCTCTCTCTCTCTCTCTCTCTCTCTCTCTCTCTCCTCTCTCTCTCTCTCTCTCTCTCTCTCTCTCTCTCTCTCTCTCTGTCTCTGTGTGTGTCCCTATGTGACTATGTGCTCTGTATATGTGTTTGTCTATAACAAAGGGCTTTTTTCTGCCTTTATTGAACAGCCCAGAAAGCACCACATGGAGAAGAAATGGGATACCTTCATCAAAATCCTTAACTGAGTTCTACATGGGATTAAGCCATTGACTCCACCTGATCCCAACTGACCTAGACAATAAAAATACTAAAACACCATTGTCTGTCAACCAATATCCATAAAAGGATATTAATTTTAGAAGATAGATTTTAAGCTCTGAATTTGCTGCTTTCAGCAACTGATACACATGCATTCTTCTGGGTCAGGGACATGGAGCAGTACATGTTTTAAGATTGTAACTATCCATTAACTTGGGTTATAAAGGTTGATTACATAGGTAAGTCCAAGGTACATTTAAGGTTGTTTGGTACACTGTCTCTTAATGGCAGGTCAAACAAGCAGACTGAGTACACAATAGGACTTTTTGGTCCTTTAACAACCTCAAAGTCTGTTGTTAACTCTGGTTGTGAGGTCCAGCAAAAGTTCTAGTCTCTTAAGATGCAAGAAATATTTTTGTTACAATGCATTGCCACAAAAAGATAGTATTGTATCTTTTGGGAATAGAGTCCCAATGGTTGTGAGGTGCCATGTGGGTGCTGGGAATGGAACCCAGGTCCTCTTCAAGAGCAGCAAGCACTGAATCATCTCTCCAGTCTTTCAACTTCACCATTAAGACCACAGCCATTTTTACTGATGCATAAGAAATATCCTGCAAAAAAAATCACAGAACTATTTACAGGGGTGATTTTCATGACTCCCTAGGAGAAAAAACATATATATTCTATATGCCCTCACAGGTTCCCACAGGTATCATTACTACCCCTGTGAGGGGCATGCCCAGGTTTGTCTCCAAATCTCTTGTCCCAAAATTGTGTTTGCAGATCATACCAAACCTTCCCCCAATGATGCAATGAGCTATTCATTCAATGTATTATGTTAAATATGTCATCCAAATAAGCTCCCTTACAATTTCCTTAGTATTTTTATACCACAACTATCTTTTTTCACAATTCAAGATTAAGAACTAATTAAAAGTCCATTAAAAATCACCTAACTTGTCAAGCCCTAACAGCAAATTGTCTGTTACATGGTGATGCATTCTTGACAATTGTTTTAATGTTCAATGTCTATTTTCCTGACACGACTTTTATTTGATCACAAATCACTTTCAAATTACTTGAATTGTCAACAAGTAATGTAGACTCTCTTTGAATGGGTGTTGCATTCTAAATAAATAACACAACTTTTCTGTGATTTAGGAGCTGTGTTTGTATGCTCTCAAAGCTCTGATTGCTCACCCAGTAGCTCACTTCCTCAGAATTCTGTTCCACTGGTCTAATCATGAAAGACTAAGCAAAGCATCAGCTCTGGTTTTCACAGGCTGAGATGGACAAATGATTTTATGTCCTGATAAGTACTGCACGGTTATTGCACTATGATTTGGTAGAGAGTGACACTAACATGCTGCATTTGATAGGGCAGCGTAGACAGCTGCTCTATATGATGGGAGGAGTCCTTCCTGTGAGACCCCAAGGGAGGAACATGATTAAGTATCTGAATGAACAAATTTTACCATGTTTAATGAACAGAAGGAAGATCAATGGAGTG
>NW_021621323.1:4959007-4960685 GCF_004785775.1 Grammomys surdaster
CCAGAACTGAACTTCATGAGCTCACGAAGGAACTCAGATCCAGTGCACTTACCATGCTCTCTGCACTCTGCACTGACTCCCAACTGACTCCACTCCTAACTCACTGATGAACTCAACTGAATAAACAGAACTGATGGCTCTCTCTCCCTGCACTGCTCTTGAATAGCTTTTCTTTTGAGAGTTGGACACATCCTATACCTGACTTGTTATGTCAAATCGTTCTCTGATTTGTCACTTTGTCCCCCAATTATACATCATTGGTGACTCCACCATCTACAGGAATCTCACTGGTCTAGAGCTTTCATTGAGTAAACCTGCTAATTATTTGTTAAGAAAAATTTTTTCCATTATTTATTCTGAAAAGTCTAGTAGGAAATTTACTGCAGAAACCATAACTGAATTTACTAGAGTAAGGAATTACTTCTGACTGTTGTCCAATTAAAAATTACTTTTATCAAGTAAGTGTGATTGTAAAATAAAATATGACTTTGCTATATTTTCATTTAAATACATTGCCAAATACTTTGACCTACATTCTTGCTCTTCAGAGAGTTGCTGTGGGCATTCTCTGTGTTCTTGCAACTCACACTATGTGAGTAAATCCCTTGCTTCCTCTTATCATACTTTGACATTGCTGTATGATGATAACTAAGGAATTTTCCTAATAAGCTCTCATAAAACTCATAAGTAGGTTTCTCGTAGTTTATTTAACTAGTGCCTTGCTGAAAGACAGTAAAGTTTCCCCTAATTTTTACTAATATAAAAATGATCCCTTAAATATTATTGCATTCTTATCTGATGAAATGAGTAGATAAATAAGACAAAGTTTGCACACATGGAACTTTTAGATGGAAACATGAGTATTTTAAATTTTGGCAGATGAGGCCAAATGTTCATACTCAGGGAAGGTAGCTAATGTACTGCTGTATTCAGTGCTGAGTGAGTATTACAATATGTTTCCCATTTGAGTGGTGAAAACTTACTTTAGTTCATATTTTACATGAAATAGAACAGACTCGATGTGATTGTTAATATTTCTATTCTGTAGATTCATAACATGAATAAACACATTTTTTAACTTATAGAGCCACAGTGAGTCCTTGATTTCTGATATTTCCTTAGTACCTTCAAAAGGTGCTTCCAATGAATACCCTCTAGTCATTTCTGAGGAATAATTCAGCATCAGGACAATATGGGCTTATTCAGAAGAAACTTGCAAGGAACAGAGAAGAAAGTGAGACAGAAATGAAGAAGGAAGAATGATAAAGAGAAACCAGCATGGAAGCATGAACTCCTGAATTGCACCTTCTGAAGCAGATTTTAAATGCTCCGGGCCACCAATGTCTGGGTGATGGGCTCCAGAATTTTCTGCTCTCCAGGCTACTGGAGCAAGAAATAACGGGAAGTTTTTAACAGTTTCAAAGCATCACACTAGATTTGCACCTCAGAGTGAAGGCCTTCTCTGTGTTCCATTTTAACAGCCTCTTTGAAAATGAGTGTGAGGAATGCCCGCATCTCCAAGCTGCTCATTTTTTTTGCCTGTGATGCTACACACCGGGAGGATGATCCCCTTTGCCAACTTCCTTCCTTGTCTGTGCAGCAAGCACATAGAGTGTTGCATGACGTGGGTGTGGTTTGGTTCTGAAACTTGGTTTCATTTGGTACTGGTTTTGGTTTG
>NW_021621323.1:4960695-4993534 GCF_004785775.1 Grammomys surdaster
GTTTTGGTTTGGTTCTGAAACTTGGTTTCATTTGGTACTGGTTTTGGCTTGGTTCTGAAACTTGGTTTCATTTGGTACTTGGTTTCATTTGTTTTTTGTTTGTTTGTTTTGCTTTGTTTTGTTTTTGCTTTCAGCACATTACCTAACATCCTCCACCCTGTTTATATGTCAGGACCATGGAAGTAGACCAATGGTACTCATACACAAAACAAAACAAAACCCCAAGCTGCTTTCTAACTTTAATTCCTCCTATTAGAAAGAACCCTTTTATTCTTCATCTGTCTCCATTTCCAAAACAACAAATTAAGAGCAAACTATTTTAAACTCGCTAGGATACATCAGTCATTATCATGTCACACCTTCCCCATGCGAAGCTAATTGGTCTGTACTTGAAGGAGGCGGGGCTGGGACTCAGAAGAGCCCTGATAACCACAGGAGAGGAAGGGAATATGGAGAATTTTCAAAATAAGAAAAATGAGTGTTGAACTTACTTTCAAATAAGAAAGGGCTCTCGTTTCCCCTGCTCATCCAGAGGATTAGTTAAAGACCAGGACAAGGAAACTGAGCAGATTCCTAATGAAGAAATAGTCCGAGCCCCATGGCGCTTAAGTCAATGAAAAGTAAAACTGTCAGCCAGAAAAGCAGCTTGCAAACAATGAGCAGGGACACTCTGGTCTGCCCTCGGTTTTTCATTTATGTCCTAAACGCATGTTCTTGGATTTCTACTTTTACCTGTAATAGAATTTGGGTGTCCGCAAGAAACCTATGAACTCATAAAGAGTTTGAAGTTCATTGGCTTAGATGTTTATTCTTCTTTGCTCTTTCCCTACCTTCATTAAAGCAAATCAAACATGTATCTAAAATGTGTGTTTCTATTAACACACTATGCCATTCCGGAGTATAGGAAAAGCATTTTCTGTTTTCAGTCAAAGGCAGATTGTTCTTTTGTGAAATACTAGAGTCATCTAAACGAGAGGTAAATACCAAATTACTGAGCAGCAGCCTGAAGAATAAGTCGGTAGTATTTTAATAATTCTATTTGCACTGGGAAAACAAAATAATAGGTTTCCATTGAATGAATAAGATTCTCTGTTTACTGGATGGCAAATGTAAATGAGGGAAATTGTTTTTTTGCAGAATCTCTAGATCACTTAATTCCTCCTGAAACGGAGTTTTCTTACAAGAGGATTTCTGAACTTAAAAAAAAAAAAAAGTACTACGGAACCAAACCCTTGATACCTCAGGCTGCAAACTTCCCATGCTTCCTATTTTAGTTACTTCCTACACTTCACGAGCAGGATATGGGAGGAGAGGCCATTTCCCACTTATCTAATCTATCTCTAACCTTAGAAACCAAGGTTAAATTCAATTACATTCTTGTCCACAGTCTGACACATGGGAATCCTTCGCCACAGACACCACCCTCTTCATTATTTTTCCCTGTGTGAGACACCATCCTTTCCAGATGCCAATGATAAAGAACTAGATGAAGAACAATTGAAGTCACCCTATCAAAACATGCCTGACATTTTTTAACTTGAGCAAAGAGAAACTACAAATAACTTCAATATGGTATCATGCAAAAATGACTTCTCTATCATAATAAAATTTTAGCAGTTTAGCTAACAGTAATGTAATAAGCACAATCTCCGATCCTTCATATACTAAGATGATATTACCAGTCTGGTACAGTGGGCTTGTAATTTGAATTATGGTTTAGTTGGGAGGTGTATGAGATCGTCACTAGTAATAAAAATGGGGAAGAGCTAGGAAAATATAGTTGGATTAAAATGAATGAGTATGTGAAAAGGAATTTGTAAGTTTACAGGGTACATGTGCGTTCTATGCATAGGGTACACAAAGAATCTTAAAACAAGGACAGAAGACTTAGCTATTTTCAGAATTTGGAACATTTGATCAGACTTGATCAGATCACAACATTTGTTGTGGTCTGAGAAGAGCTCAGCTTCACTAGAAAGAAGAGGAAGCCATTTTCCCATTGCCCACTTCTTCCATGGTCTCACCTATCCTGTATGAATAACCTTTTTGAATAACCTGCGTTCCTGGGATTTCTCTTGCTCACTGGCAAGCAGAACCACACAGCTGATTATTTTCCTAGGATACAAATGGGAACCATGAGAGGATAAGAGCAAATAGAAGGCCAAAATAGTACAGTGAATTAAAAATTGGCTTTAGCAGGCAAATCCTTCAGGTCCATAAACTTTGCTGAGAGTTTCCTTCAGGTTTCTGCTTAAGAAACCAATTCCTTGCTTATCCATTCTTCTTTGACTCTAAAAGTAAATTAAAAATATGTCTTAAGATCAATGGAGCTTGAAGCAAAGCGATTTGAAAAAAAATCCTATTTACAAGTAGAAATGTCAGTCAGAAATGATGGATCTCAAGATGGAATCTGACCAGTTAGTCTCCTTTTGTGGGAGTAGTTAAGAGTGGTCACATGTCTCCATTGATTGAACAAAATTCATGACAAGCAGTTATATTGATGCAGCATCATGCCTTTGGAAGATGGCACACATGGAAGGATCGCTTAAGTTGCATTTAGAATTAAAGTCCAAAAGAATATGAGAAATAGTAAGTTTACAGGAGGATGAAAATAAAAAGATATCAAAGACAAGCATCTGAAAAAAGAGAACACCTTCCCATGAGGTATTATAAGTTTAAATATGATTTATGTTTCAATTAAAGAATGTCCATAAATGGTGCCTGCTAAGACCCAACTGCCACTGATGAACATCTTATACAAAGAACCCTCGTAGCATGTTAGAGATGTCCTTAGAGAAAAGCTAAGGAAAAGTCCATCTTCCTTCTTCTTTAGTGGCGTAAACTGTCTGTGGAAAATCAGTATATCAGCTAGAAAATAGATTTCTGGAGAGGATCTCTGAGAAGTAACTATGGGGCTTTAGCGTACATGTCTCACTATTATTCCACAGCCTGGTTGGTGGATTCTGACTCTGTAGGCTCTACATCCTTACAGTGAAGTCCACTTTCTTCTTTAAACACAAACATTTCATCTAATTCTTTTCAACTTTTATTCCTTAGACTTTGTTTTTCTAAACCAGCTTTCATCAAGAGAAAATGTACAGCATGCTGTATTTCTCCACACGAATTAGGAAGAACAATGATAGATAAGCTTCTGGTCACTGAAGCTGGTGTGGAAATGAAATTACCATCAAGTGTAAAGGGACTCAGTTTCCGAAGTTTCTAGAAGAGGGAAGCCAAATAGGACCTTACAGAGACAGAAAGCATTTTCCTTCTTTCCTGTTTCTAAATACTTCCTAGCAGTTTTTATGGGGCAGCCTGATACCAAGAACGAGAAACATGGTACTAAGAAGAATTAAGAAATCTTTCATCCTGTTTTTCCATAAGAGTCTCCAAGCTCTATCCACTGTTTGACTGTGGGTGTCTGTATCTGTCAGTGGCTGGGTGGAGCCTTTTAGAGGATAGTTTGTTCCTGTCTGCAAGCATAACAGAGTATCATTCTATAGTTGGGGATTGGTTCTTGCCCATGGAATGTGTCACAATTTGGGCCAGTTATTGGTTGTCCATTTCTTCAGTCTCTGTTCCATACATCATCCCTCCTTTTCTTGTAGACAGAATAAATTTTGGGTTGAGAGTTTTGTGGGTTGATTGGTGTCTCTATTGTTCTACTGAGGTTCTTGCCTCGGTGAAGAGGAGGTGGCCTCTTCAGTTTCCATATCCCAAATGTTATGAGTCACAGAATTGATGGTTACTCCCACCCATTGATTCTAGGGTACCTCCCTTATCTCAGGTCTTTGTTTCCTCCTGGAGATGGCCCCTACCTCCTCACCCCAGTCAGGTGTAGATTTGTATGCATTTTCATGGCCATCTAGCCATCTCTCCTATCTTTTCCCACACTGATCCTGAATCCCCATTCTCCTCTCCATTCCTCCTCCCTCCCAGTTTCCTCCCTCCCTCTGCCTGTTATGACTATTTTATTCCCCCTTCTAAGTGAGATTCAAGCTTCCTTGTTTGTGCCTTTTTTCTTGTTTAGCTTCTTTGGGTCTGAGGAGCATAGCATGGTATCTGTATTTTGTGTTTAATATAGCACAAAGAATTCTGGGCCCCAAAGAGGATAGGAAATCCACAGGAAGACCAGCTAATCTGGAGCTTTGGGGTTCTGAGAGTGTGAACCATTAACCAAGGAACATACAAGGGCTGGATCTAGGCCTCTTCAAACATATGTAGCAGATATATAACTTGATCTTCATACGGGTCCTGAACAACTGGACCAGGGGCTATCCCAAAAGCTGTTGTCTGTTTGTAGGATATGTTCTCCTAACTGGGCTGCCTTGTCTCGCCTCAGTGGGAGAGAGGCATCCTGCCTAGCAGAGACTTGAAGTGGCAGGGTGGGGGTTACCCGAAAAATGGTCCTACCTGCTCAGAGGAAAAGGGAAGGGAGATAGGAAAAGGATTGTTGTGGGGGTGGTTGGGGAGTAATGAGAAAGTAAATAAATAAAATTTAAAAAGTGCTAAGCATATTTCCACTGGCATGCCTTGAAACCTCAGATAGTAGCAAGACATCAGAAGATGTCTTAGAAGAGAGAAAGCACAGTGCCATCCTGTAGCAACACCTTATCCCCTACTCTTCCACACAGGAGCATCAGCTTTTCATTTGGAAATGCCAGCTTTTCATCACAATTAACTATCTCATGTTTTGTGGTATATTCTTAGGTATGTAGTTCTGAGGTGTGCTTGCAGCCTGCCATTCTCGTCTGTGAAGCCTGCTGTGTAGTGTTTGCACAGCAGAATGCTCTGGACTCTGGGTTATTCTTAAGATGGGAGTTACTGATGCTGTGTGTACTGGCTTTGGAACGTAACACTTGGCCAGAGTTGTGTGCAAATATTAACTTTTATCACTCTCTTCTTAGAAAGGAGAAACTATAAGAAGTGAGGACTGTGCAGAGATTAAAAAAAAAAATGTGAATCTTGTCACTTGCAATCATTCCCTTGGATTTAACAGGAAAGACATGGATTTATATTGTCACAAGTTTCAAGTACCAATGCAATTCCAAAGGATCTCTTCAGACTTTGGCATTTGTTGCTTTTCATGTGAGTGACCCAGGGGAAAGTATCTATTCTATATATTGAATTATCCAACTCAGAGACTAAGATAGCTCTGAGGTTAAGAGTATTGGTGGCTCTTCCAGAGGACTCAGGTTTGATTCCCAGCATCACATAGTGGCTCACAACCATCTATAACTCCAGTTAATAAAAATATCAGCAACCAACAAAAACCAAAACATGAAGTTAGATATGATATGGATATGGAGTGTATTGGGGAGGAGTTTGGGGGAGGAATAAAGTTGAATATGGCCAGGAAACATTTTATTACATTCTCAAATAATTAATACTTAAAAAAAACTATTCCAATGGGGATAACATTAGTCATAAAAAACACAGTATCTAAGGAACAGAGTTATTACTAATATGCAATGTCAAGGTAGTTCTTTGACTCTTAGCTAACTGGGTGAAAGAGAAACAGTTACAAATTTTTGGAAGAATGTCAAGGTAAGATCATTGTCACAACTGTGTATTAGTCTCCTTTCTCATTACTGTAACAGGATACCTAATAAAAGCAATTTAGAGAAAGAATAGTTTTTTTGCCTTACAACTTTAGGGTAATTTATCACATAAGGGAAAATACAGCGACAAGAACGCTTCTAAAGATGGAGACAAAACTGTCAGCCAGATAGTTACATTGACTTCATAGAAGCAGAGAATGAACAGAATTGATGTTGAACTCCACTTTCATTCTGTCTGGGACGCCTAGCTCCCCAAATAATGACATCCACATGGTCTCTCCTCTTTGGTGAAACTTTTTTTTTTAAACCACTACATAAACATACTCACTGATGTATTTTCATGACAATTCTAAATCCTGTTGACAGGGCATATTAACCATCACACCTCCATTCTCTATTAATTTGACAGACAAGTGTTTCATTTTAAATCATAGCATCCACTCCATTAGTCTTAAAGTTTTATTGTAAGTTCATAATGTAATATGCATTTACTTCATGTCTAAAAGTCTTGAAATTCATTAATAGTCTAAACACTGAATCGATAAGAGCAGAGTAAGAAGAGATCAGACCAACGCAATGGCTATACACAATATGACAAATGTTATAACCTACAATTCCATAGCTTACATGGAAGATTTTGATGGAATCATCTAGACTCTGATGAAGAGAGGCAGCCTCATCCCTCCAGTTCTGCTGCCTATAGCACATGTTATCTCCTCAAGTTGGCTTTACTCTGTGCTTCCAACTCTCCTCAGTGAGCATTCACTGGTTCTGTCATTTCCAAAGTTTTGGGGTTTCTGTTGTAATGTAGGGTTCTCTTTTCCAGTATCATGGAATGGCTTCTCACAGCCTTCTTGCAGGGAATCTGACACTATCATGTAATGGCTGGCTTCAGAACCTTAGAACCTTTTGTAAGCTTTCATGGCCCCCTCACCTTTGCATCTTTCATGATCATAAAACTTGTACTACACATATGATGCTGTCAATGGGAGATGTACTCAGGTTCCCTTGGACCACAGTTGAAGTGACCTATGTCTGTCTTCAAGGATGACCATAGAGAGACCTTTCACTAGATAATTTTTTTTAAGGCTGGACACCAATCTCACTTCAACTTCCCTCCTCTCAAATGAATTTGCATTTTCACATGTTGGATTTTTCCAACATGGGTGGAATTGTTTGTTCAGGGCACCATTCCTTTTGTTACAGCTAAGAACTAGAATTTGAAGTTTATCATTAATGATGCTAATTTCTTTAATAGAAAGATACTTTGTCTGTGTCTTAACCATATACAACTTTAAAATCGCTCACTCTTCTTTCTTTGCCAAACTGTACATTTTTATAACTCTTTGCTTTCTCTTTTTTACTGAAGACATGGATAATGTCAGGGAAAAATTAGCATGTCACAGCCTGAATGCTTTCTTGTATTGCATTTTTCTTCAAATATTGCATTTTTTTCAAATAAGTATTAGTTGATTCCTTACCTTTGAAGTCAGACTCACTGAAGATTTCAGAACATGCAAAGAATGAAGCCAAGTTCTTGGCCAGAATAGAACATGAATGTCTCATCCAGTTTCTGATAGTCACCATTCCTCTGAAGCCCTCAAGAGATGGGAATCCTTTGTTTGAAAATCTTCTGGGGGACTTCCGGTTTGGGACCGAGCCTAGAGCAGGTCGCAGGCAGCAGCTCCGTACCCAACCGCAGAAAACCAAGAAAAACAGGGACTCCCAGGAGCTTGAACTCACGCAGCATCCCAGGTAAAATTGAATCACCCGTGATGCCTGCTATTAGAAGTTCTAACCCAGATGGACCAGAAGCCAGGAGCCTCACCCTTACCCTCACCCCCTACCTTTTCCCACCTGCACAAGATCCCCTGAAGCTGGGCAACTGCAAGATCCTGCTTGGCAACTGCAGATAGACTCAAAGCAGTGTACCATATCATCTGAAGAATAGCAGGGAGACCATAACTCAAGCAGTGTACCATATCTTCTGAAGAATAGCAGGTTGCAGGCCTCCTCATCCCCACGAATAACCAGGACCCGCCGGTCGGGTCAAGTGGCACCCAGACGTGGGGCTCGAGGCACGGACCCATCCGGACGGACCCTCATTGAGAGGATGTGCGCACGACATCAAGATTGAGCAAGACATAGATCATCGCCCGTGACCTGTCGTCCACGGAACCAGGTTGATGCTGCCATCAAGAAGGCAGTTGAAGTTCATTACCATCAGCTGAAAATTGCAGAGGATCCAGAAGTGACTCCGCAGGAGACTGACACAGCTGTCAGCTCCCCTGCCTCCCCCTATGGTCGACCCCTAGACTTCCACGCCCTCCAGAAGGGTACCTGGTATGCCTGGCTTTGCCCTCATTTCTCTCGCTAGAGAGCTTGGCCTCTTGATCACCACAACAAAAATTGGCTTTTTCCTAAACCAAGGCCACCCTTGATATGGCCGCTAACATTGGGGAGCCTTCCTTTATGACAATATTACACCCCAAACTGACAAATGGTTGGTAACTTGAACATATACAAGAGACTAGGATGGCTGTGAGTTAGCCCAATGACGGGATTATTGTAGGTCCACTTCCCAGGGGCCCACCCAATGCAGCCGAAAAGGAGTGCGTGGTGCTGGGAGTGGATGCAGCCTACATGGCCTAAGACAGGGCTCTCACCCTCCTTTCACCCACATCAGAGTCCCTTGACGTTGCCCATCGTCGACAGCCTAAAGCCTTCGACCATCGATGTGACTCGTCTCACATCAGTGTTTTGGGGTTGTGAACTTGTCTAAGACCCCCCATAATTAGACATCCAAATTCAAAACTCACATAGTTGGGATTGAACATAAGACGCCTTCTCTAACTAAACAGAGAAGGGGGAGATGCCAGAAGCCAGGACCCTCGCCCTTACCCTTACCCCCTACCATTCCCCACCTGCACAATGTCCTCTGAAGCTTGGCAACTGCAAGATCCTGCTTAGCAACTGCAGATAGACTCAAAGCAGAGTACCATGTCTTCTTAAGAATAGCAGGGAGACCATAACTCAAGCAGTGTACCATATCTTCTGAAGAACTGCAGGTAGATCATAATTCAAGGCAGTGTACCATATAGACCATGACATGTTTCAAGGCACAGGCCAAGAAGATTTTGTACTTTTCCACCACCTGGACCCTCTTACCCCCTCCCCTTGTAAAACATGCTATAAAAAAGCATTTCATGTTCAAAAAAAAAAAAGAAATTAAAAAAAAAAAAGAAAATCTTCTGGCCTTATAACTTTTCAGCTTGTCATCAGAATGGCCCCACAAACTCTCCCGTTTAAAGGCTTCTGTAGTATAAAGTTCCAAACTCTTCTATATCCCCCCAACCCCACTAACCAGTTTCAAAAGCCTCTGAGCCACATAGTCAAGTTTATCAGTGCGATGTTCTCATTCTCAGTAACAATTGTCTGTATCTGTTACTTTTCTTGTTATTATGAAAAGTATCTGACCAAGAAATACATTAAGAAAGGAAAATTTCATTTGAGCTCACGATTTGAGGAAGAAGGCATGGTGGGAAGAGTGATTCTTGCTGTGACAAGAAGAGGCACGTGGTTTCAGATAACTGGGCACATTTTGTCCACAAACTCAAACTCAAAAATCTCAAACACTAGAGCCCAGTTTGTTCCTTTTTATTTACTGTGGGAGGCTGGTCTGTCAGATGATACCTCTTATATTCAAGATAGGTCTTCCCTCCTTAGTTGATCTTGTCTGGAACTACTCTCATAGATTCACACAGGTTTGTGTTTCCATAGTGACTCTAAATCCAGTCAAATTGATTCTGAAGATTGACTGTAAGAGACTGCCTGCTCATTCTTGTATCCATGGATATTAGAAAGGCTTAGTCTGTACCACCAGACATCTATTTTTTTTTAGTCATTTAATATTTATTGAGAATCTTCTCTGAACCAGGTGTTCTAGATAAAAAAAAAAATCCCTATCTGTATAGAGTTTACATCTGGCAGTGTAGGAATAACATGTAAATAAACAAAACTATTCAATATTACTTGTTTGGAAGAATAGAAAAATTCAGTTATAAAATAGTCTGATGGGCATCAGGAACTAGAGAGTGTTAGGATTATATACAGAGTGATCAAAGATGAATTGCTGAGAAAATTTGATTTCAACAAAAGCCCAAATGTGGCAAGGGGAAGAGGTGTGTGATCATCTGTACACTGGGTACCATAACAGCATTCGTATGAAGGTACACTGACTGTGTAAGCACCATGTGGGATCTGGGTCCATGTAGCATGTACAGCAAGTAAAGTTATATTGGATAAGTTGGGTGAGTGAAGGCTGGCTGAGGACAGGATTCAGATTTGAAGTTAGAACTCAGGGACCATTTTCAGGATTGTGGCTTTTATTAGAGTTAAAAGTTAGATAGGGAGCTAATCTCAGTAAGAAAATATTGTGTCAAAGTCTGACTTTTAATTTAAAATAATCCATCTGTCTTCTGCATGTAGGTTTGACTAGATGAGAACTTGAACAACAATCCACTGCAAGTGCCTCAGAGGACAGAAGAGGTGTTGCGTTCATGGCCAAGTTGATGGTGGCAGTCAGGTGGATGGGGTAGACTTTTGGAAATGGAGCTCTCTCAATCTATTTTTGAAATGTGTTATGTCAGCAAGACTGAGGCGCTTCTGGCTTTCAGGAAGTACAGTTTCCTGGAAAATCTTTATTACCTAATTAAGCAGGGAAAGACTTTCAAGTGGTCTCCTGAGTCTTTTCTCACTTCACCATCCTCCGCCTGACTGGAATGCTAGGACTCAGCAAATCTGTAGGATGACTAGGTAGACCAAAACAATGATTTCTTCTGCCATATCCCTTTAGGAATGTTATGGTTGGCACAATGGATTTCCAGTAGCAAAAGGCTCATTTCCTTAGGTCAACATACCAATCTGGCAGTTAACAAAGACTTTCCTGATCAACTTCAAGATACGGTATGAGCTGCTTGGGAAGGTGCAGCACATAGCTATGGAAAGTTGATGGCACACAGTTCATGCAAGTTTGGAGCTAGTGCTGTTGAGTCCTGATCACCTCAATCTTTAGATGAAAAGGTAGCATTAAGTAACAACAGCAAGCACAAGACTCACAGACCTCCAGAAGCTCACAGAGCCCTTTGTTCTTATTCAAAAAGCAAGATCGCTTGGAAGTAGTGGAAGCAGATGAATGTCCACATTCCTTCAATGAAATAATTGCTTTCTTCACTGACATGATATGTTGTAGCTGAGGTTTCACTAATATTTCATAATATTTACATGTGCATGGCTTGAATCTCTGTCTGATTTTAAAATGAGGCCATGCGTATTTGACATTATTCTGAGATGATAAAACACTCAGAGATGCTAACACCATCACTGTAATCTCCTTGGTCATGCCACAAGTGTGAGAATTTCCCTTGTCAATGTTCATTTGTGTAGAATTGGGGGACTGTGTCCAGAGCTGAAGACAGTATATAGAGATGACGTCCACACACCATACTTAGAAGGTCAGGCACAACTGATGCACAGGTAGCCAAAAGAACAACTGTGTACCATACACTGTGCCCGTCACATATGTATTTTTAACCACTTAATGTCATAATTTCTTCTCATTGTAGCAAACAGAAGTTTTTAATGTATACAAGAATGTTGTAAAATAATTGTTAAGTATGAAACATTTTCCAGTATCATAAATGGAGACCAAGGTTTAGATGTCAAGCAATCAGACTGTAAACAAAGATTTCCTGTGAGATTTTTCTGCTATTAAAAGTATGTTCTTACATGCCACCACACAATGGACCTACGTCATGTCATAAGCGCAAACAAACTGGTGTCAAGCTGTGTGTGTGATAAATTTATACATGTTTGCTATTGTTTCAGGAAAATAGTTATGCTGCAAGTTATCTGTGCCCTTCTAGTGACATACCCAGGATATGTGCATTGCTCTGTTCTCTGTCACTGTCACAGGAATTCTTTCATGATTGCCACAAAAAGCATCCAAATATGGCATAGAATTTCTAACACAATCCAGAGAACTTCTTTGATGGATTGTAGTGATAGGAACTTTTGATCATTTGGTGCTTAGCTATGACAGATTGAAACCTTTCAGCTTTAAATTAACAGTCTTCATTATATTTTTAAAAATGCTTCATATACTACATTTTAGTTAAAATGCAATATATTCATTATAAATATAATTCTAGTAATATAGTTACTTGGATATGCTAGTTGCATAATCATGGAATATAATTATTTGTACTGGCTTTACTTACCTTGCTATTTAATACAATTCTTAATCTTTTGTTACCCCCTTTCATGTATAGAGTTTGGGTAATTGCTTGAAATAAACATATCAGTGACATAGGAAAACCACATTGAATTATTTCAGATCAAGACCATACAATTACATTAATAAGGCTATGAATTTAAGGTAATAAAGATTTTCTATTAATTAATAATATCTTTGACTATGTAGTTCTTGAAAGTTCTGTAATAAAATGAATACATATAGTATAAGTAATTCAACATTTTAAAGTTGATAATAAACTAAAAAAATCCTTGCTGAGTCTCTACTTCTAGGTAACAGTGCCTCTTCTGGCTACTGTTTATGCTTAAAATTATTTCTTCACCAAAACACTAAAATCATATTGGTTAGACTATTTTTTTTATAGTGCATTCTTAAGAAAGTATTTTGGAATATGAAACCAATCCTAACTCATATAAACAAATGTGTGTAACTTCCTTGGGAAAGGTCTGCTGCTTAAATTGTTTTTGAGGGAAGTAATTGATTTTTCTTGGCAGATTTGGCAAAAATAATGAAGTCTTGATTGTCTTATCTGAAGGTCATGTCCTGCTCAGGAATCATCAGTGCACAGCTCAGATTAACTTGAATACAACCTGCCCTGGGATTCTTTTACTATGTGGGTGCAACATGCAACCAATTAGTTTTTAATAACACACACTAGCCACAGAAATAAACTGTAAGCCAACAATATATATCTATATGTGTGTTTATATTCCCATAAATATATAACAAAAGAGAAATGAGATTTTTTTCCAAGAGAAATAAATCAGATAGTAAGAAAGACATTAACATTTTTCTTAGGGGTAGAGAGATTTAAGATCATTAGCTGCTCTTACAAAAGGGCCAAGTTCAATTCCCAGTACCATCGGGAGGCTCATACCATTTTTAAATTATTTTCAGGAGAGCTGATGCTCGGTTTTAGCCTCCCTAAAAAAGCAGGAATTCATGTAGCACACAAACACACATGTAGGCAGAATGTTGATACATATAAAATAAAATACAATACAAAGAATATTTCTCTCCTGACTTCCCAATTCTTGGTACTTTTATAAAACTTTCCTCGTCAATTCTTGAGTTTTGAAGATTTGAGACTTTAAGTTTGTTTCTTGTATGCAGCAGAATTAGGAATCCTGTTTTCACATCCATTCTGTTAGCCTGTGTCCTTTTATTGTGGAATTAGGTTCACTCATATTGAGAGATATTAATGACCAATGATTGTTAATTCATGTTATTTTGATGTTAGTGGTGTGTGTGTGTGTGTGTGTGTGTGTGTGTGTGTGTTAATCTCCTTGGGTTGGAGTTTTCCTTCTATCCTCTTCTGTAGGGTGAGGTTTATGGATAGATATTATTTTAATTTTGTTTTGTCATGGAATATCTTATTTTCTCCATCTATGATAGTTGAGAGTTTTCTGAGTATAATAGTCTGGGCTAGCATCTGTGGTCTCTTAGAGTTTGTAAGAACCAGGCCCATTAGGCTTGTAAAGTTTCCATTGAGAAGTCTGATGTAATTCTGATAGGTCTGCCTTTATACGTTACTTGGCCTTCTCCCCTTGCAGCTTTTAATATTTTTCCTTTGATCTATACATTTAGTATCTTGGTTATTATGTGGCAAGTGGCCCAATCTATTTGGTGTTCTGTAAGCTTCTTGTACATTTATAGGCATCTCTTTCTTTAGGGAAATTTTCTTCTATGATTTTGTTGAAAGTATTTTGAAGCATTATCTTTTTGCTGCTTGCCGCATATGGAAGCAAAATAGAAATTCAAATAAGAGAATTTGGGTGATTTCTCAATGGGTTAAAATATAAGAAACAACTTAAAGGGTTAATGTCTTGTTAATTCAAAATTATTTTTACATACATATTTTATGTACATGCATATTTTACATATATTATTTCACTACATGAAGTATACAGTAAATTATATAATGAAGCATTTGTTGATAATTTGTGTAGTGAAGACAATGAGAAATGTATGTCCTGAGAAACTTTCCTGGGAGATGGAGCAACCGCTTAGTGGTTAATAGTACTGGCTGCTGCTCTTCCAGAAAGCCCAAGTTTGTCTCCCAGCATCCAGGTAGAGTGGCTTGTAACTGCCTGTAACTCTAGGTCCTGAGGATAAGATGCCTTCTTCTCAACCCGCGTATCTACACTCATCAACCTGAATATCTATGCTTATCAACCTGAGTATCTATGCTTATCAACCTAGTATCTACATTCACATGTAAGTAAATACCATCTCCCCCCCCACATATATATACATGTAATTCAAGTCAGTCTTCAAAACTTTCTTATAATGTATGTTAAGTAACTTATATCATTATTATTCATTCAAGCTAGTACCATTGGGAAAAATAATATCCTGTGATACCCAAAGGACATGCCACATAATATGATTAGCCAAGTGCTTATTGTAACTATTACATTGTAATTGCTATTATGCCTATATTGTTGCTTATAAAAATGATCAGTATTTTATCAAATATTGCTAACTGACCTCCCGCCAAACAAAGTCATGGTGATGCCAACAATTTCAAAGTATTTTTATGTCTGTCTCTATCAAGGACATTCACTGGATAAAAGTAAAGAAGTTTAGTAAAATCCCAAAGAAAGTTAAAAGATTCATTTTCTTCTGGAGAAAGTTCCTAGAGCATAAAATATCTGAAGATGATCCAAGTTACCCTAAAAGTCAGGAAATTGTCTGAAATTACTGTCCTTCAAGCATAAGAGGGAAGGTCATGTTGTCCCATGAGATGGTGTTTTCTGCTGATGATCAAGATTCTGTCAGTTAACTTCTTCATTAATTTATGTTGTAAAGATTCACCCATATAGAATTTTTGGCTGTAGTTCACACATAAGATCACAAGAACAAAACTCTGCAGTAAGGTAACTGAGGAAAATGTAGAGAATCCTGCATTTTAGAAGTGATGTCTGAGTTTCAGCCATAATGCTGATGTGACTGAGAAGGTAGACTGTTTCGGTCTCTCTTTTGTATATATTGGTAATGTTTGAACATACAGAGCCATCTCCTAGGCAGAATAAGAACAAGGCTGTGTAGACAGAGACTCACAGGGAGTCAGCAGTGATCCTGGTAAGTTTACTCAAAGCCAGATGAAGAAGAAATATAAGAGGAAGAAGAAACACTTTTAAGCTCCTTCATGAAACTAATTTCTTTCTCTGGTGAGGATAAACAAAAGAAACAGCTCACATGGAAGAGCCTATCTAAAGTGAGTCCACCCACAGCTGGCTCTCACTGAATGAGTCCAGTCACACATAGTCTCCAGTTATCTCTCAGAGAAGCATAGTGCCCAAGTTTAGCTGGGAAAACAATGTTCAGAGTTCAAGTTGGAAGGCACAGTCAAACTCTATTCTCTATTCTGTTACATGAAAATCTACAAATAGGCATTATATTTAATTTGGGAGCAGGTTTATTTGAAGGCCCAGATGATAGTCTATAGTTGGTTTAGAAGAAAAGATGTCAAACAAGAAATAGTTTGGAACTCAGGGATACACAGCTTTGGAGGGAGACTGGAGGTGCCCCAAGATAACTAAAGGCTTCTTAAATACTGTGTCTATGGTCTCCATAGTCTGAAGCAGATAGCAACTAGTGCTAATGCCTAAGGGAATAAACCATTTCATGAAGAAGGCTTTCTGTGGTAGGATGTATCATACAGACATGGGGTATGGCAATTCAGATGCGTGAAATACCCTAAATTTCTATTCTATGCTTTGAAATGAATAGCTATTCCCCTGTAAGAGAAGTGGTCAATTAGCCCTGGTCAGTTTTTATAAATTCTGTTTTCTAAGATTGAAAATTTTTATGTTTATATGTGTATATGAGTGCACAGACATATGTGGTACCCCCAGAGACCAGAAGAGGGCATTGGATTCTCCCGAGTTAGAGTTGGAAGTGACTGTGAACTACCTAATCTAGGTGCTGGTAGCTGAACCCTGGCCCTCTGTTACAGTGTCAAGTACTCTTAACTACTAAGCCATCTCTCCAGCCTGTGATTCACATTCCTTTTGCAGTAACTTCAAATTAGAATCCTAGTAATATTCCATTCAGTAATTATTTACTGAGGACAATACCACATTTTGAAGCTCTGTCTAGTCCAGAGTGAGAATAGTGAACATAAGTGCTGAGCATAGCAGGCTTTGTAATTTAAGGTATCAGATCTTGAAAATAAATTCATTGCTGTATCTTAAGCCAATGCATATTAAAGACATTTCAATCAAATTGCTAATACTCAGTACTCAGGATAGTCCTATCTCTATTGGAAGAAACAAACGTTTTTAACACATTCTTACATATGAGTGGAGGGATTTGGAAACCTTCTATTAGTTTAGATAGGATGGAAATGATTAGTGGGTAGAAAAGAACAAAACTGTATAATAATATCATAACCCATTAGTATATGAACAAAATATGATTATGTGAAAGTTAATGGTTTACTATTTTGAAAGAATTATAGCATAAACATTTTCAATTCTATTCCTTTTACATTTTAATAAATGAAGCACACAAAAATAGGATTTTTGCACAACAATCTTTTTATATATTTCATCACATTTAAGAGTTTTCCAAAATATTTTTAGATTATTAAATACCCTGAAGTCTTTCTAAAATGAAGTTTCAGAAGGAACAAATTCCAATTTCTTTAGGTTCATCTCAGAGCTCTAAGCAGAAAGATATAATTTATTTCCTATTCAGAATTTATTTTTTTAAAAACGTATTGCTTTTTCTCATAACTGCACATTTGGAGAAAATCGGCCTGGGAATATCATTAAGTTTTATTCAGCTGGAAAATTTTCATAGCTATTTAAATCTGTTGACATTGCCCTAATTCTTTTCCATCTTTTCTCTGGATCTAAGTGTTGTGACAGGTATGTTTCACACGGAGCACCTCATAATGACCACATTATCACTAGCAGATCATTTTCAATGTTGACTTTTCAATCCTTGACATAATCACCAGCATCAATTATTTTTGTAGATCTTTCTTTTGACAAAGAAACAAAATGTATGTTAAGGGGGTAACACATCTACATTTTTGTATGTGATGTTTTTACACAAACCTATTGTTTCAATTAACTCATTCTCATTGACGTCTCATGGTATGAATAAATCACTCATTATCCATTCTACTTCTGTAGGGTATCTTGTTTATTTTAGGCCTATTGGAAATAGTACATTTATGAACCTTCGCATGTGTCTTTTGGATGCACTCTTTTGGATAGACACATGGACACAGAATTTCTAGGTTATTAGGTATAGATATACTTAGTGTTAGTTTAGTAAATTACATCAAACATGATTTCTGAAGTTTCCCAGTATTTCTTCTCACAGCTATGTATGGATGCAGGAGTTAGTATTCTGATAAGTTCACTTCAGGCATTCTGTTAAAGGTGCTATAGCATTAGGTTGAGCAATAAAGCCAACCACCATTTTATTAGTTTACTAGCTTTTTCATTATTCCCTTTGGTGATGCAAAGGTACTATTCAAATAGTTGTAATTTGGTTGTGATACCTAATCTTGGCTGTCTATGTAACTACATCTGGAATTAACTCAAGCATCTGGGCACACCTGGAGGATTTTCTTGATTGGATCATTTGAGACATGACCACCACAAATACGGATTATATGAAATCAGAAGACCCACTCTAATCTTGATGGCAGGCTACATAAGAGGACATAGAAAAAGGAAGATTTTTGTTTGTTTGTTTGTTTCTTTATATCCTAAATGTTGCCCCATCCAGGTCTCCCCTGTCATGTTCTTCCTCTATCCTTCTCTCTCCTTACCTGCCTCCAGTAACCCACCCACTTGGTGTATCAAATCTCTGGAAGAATAGGTGCATCCTCTCCCACTGAGGCCAGACAAGATAGCCCTCTGATACACATGTGCCAGGGACCTCAGTACCAGCGTGTGTATGCTCTTTTGTTGATGGCTCAGTCTCTGGGATCTCCCATGGGTCCAGGTTAGTTGACACTGTAGGTGTTCTTGTGGAGTTGTCACATCCTTGAGGGTCTTCAATCCTTCCCCTACTCTTCTATAGGGTTCCCTGGCCTCTGTCTAAAAAATCCAGGATGGCCAAAACTATCCTGAAAAATAAAAGATCTTGACAAGTACAGTTGGTCCATTATTACATCTGTATTTTCCTACTCTGTATTTTTTCTAGAATTTCTACTCTGTTGATGTATGAGAATTAGTAGAAGGTCTTAATTTTAAAGTAGGTCAGTGTAGCAATATTTCATATGGTTGCTGTTTCAAATATTCTTTTTAAGCTGGGCAATCAAACTACTTCATTGCTCTCATATTCTTGGTTTAAATATATAATACCTACCACTGAGAAAGAACTTGAACTTTTGTTGTATACTCTGAGCCCTTACTACTTGACTCATATTATATAATGTTAGTCATTTCTGAGCACAATAATTAAGAAGTAATCTTAAGAACTTATAAAATACTTAAACCTTTGAAGAAAGTTTACCTTTGAACACTTTGTCTTTTATTCAGAAAGGGAAAATGATTTTTAGGAATGTATTCATGTTATTTCTAAGGATAAACAATTGAAGAATAGGTTCACTGTGTGGTCATCTATATAGTGGAAGAGGCATTGTTAAACATAGTAAATAGCCAGATGTTACTTGAGCCTCATAAATGCTTTGATTTCTTCTTAAAAAAAATACTTCTATAAAACTGAATGAGTTCCTATTTCTTTATTCATGTTCATTAGTTTTTGGTTTTTATCTTGATAAAAGTCATGTTTTTAATCCCAGGCTGGCCTCAGACTTGTAGTGATCCTCCTGTTTCTGCCTCTTGGACAGGGATTATAGGTATGTACTACTGGGTCCCATGTCTTCATTCTTTCTTATCTAAGGGTATAGTTCTAAAGTAGTAACATATTCTATCAGATTTTTGAAAGAAATTGTTCAGCTTACTATTAAATTAAGTTTAACATAAACAAGTGCATATTGTCATAAATCATTAATTCCACTGTTTAAATATGTATGTAACTCTTCTAGAGAAGACTAGATTAAAAACAGACTGGTGTAATTTCTGGCATTCCTAGGAGACACAATCTCACAGCAAATTCCCTGATCCTCTGGCTCTTTCTGCCACATGTTGCACAGTGTTCCCTGAGGTAAGGCGCAGAGGTAGTAGTGTAGATGTGTCCACTGGGAGTAGACTCCACAGCTCTCAATTTTGATTAATTGTGGTTTTCTGTAATTGTCTCAATGGGTTGCAGAGAGAAGTTTCTAGTAAGCACAATTGGGGTGGCGTACTGAAGGATATAGTCTTTAATGCTCATCTCTATGTTATGCCTAGACCCAAGCAGAAATCACAAAGAACTAAGAAAATATAGACTAGGTATTGAATCTTAAAATAGTAGATATGGAAGAAAATCAGATCACATTGTAGAAAAAAGAGTGATTATTTTAAAAAGTACAAAATCACAGCAGAGACAAGACTCCATGCTCACAATTGCTAATGCCTTCTTAGAGTCACAAAAAACTGATCTTGAGATCAAATGACAGGCAAAACCTACAATGAATATTATAGAATGAAAGAACATTACTAAATCCAGATCACAACAGTCTTCCACTAGATGAAGTAACTTGACTGCCAAAAGTGTGTTACACAATCTTCTTACTTACTTAGTTGCTATTATCTGGAAAGTTTTGAACCATAAGCAAAGCTGAGGATAATACCTTTGATTTTAGAAGGCATGGAGGAAAAGAAAGGAAGGAAAGGCAATCAGTTAATTAAGACACAGTTGCATTTCAAGTGTTGTGTTGACTCTTTTGGTGGTTTAGTTTGGTTTTTGTGGTGATGATATTTTCTTTGCTGGTTGTATTCAGTGCTGGTGACAGAATCCGGGGCTCTGAGCCAGGTCAGTAAGCATTCTGTCACTGAGCCAAATCTCCAAGTCCAATGCTAGGGTCTTAATGAATGTTCTGTCATTAATTATCAGAATAGTAGAGGCAGGTATTTTTCTTCCATTATATACACAAGCAGAGTGTAATTTCACTGGTTTAAGTGGCACAGAGAAATTAGAATGTAATTCTGTCTGGCCTCAAGAACACTTATTTCACTGCTTCATGCCAACACGTAATATGAATGAAGACAGAAGCAGACATGTGGATGAAGAGCTGCCAGAATACAAAATGGCAAACAGCACAAGATTACATATGACTCATAAAATCAAGAAAGGTTTTCTGAAAAAAGTGCTCTTCCCCCAAGGCTCTTGAAAGATAAGTAGGACTGGAGAACAGATGAACAAGAAGCTTGTGGAAAGGGTTATCAGAGGAATAAAAGGGGCCTTAAAGGAAAGCCTTAAGAATTGATTCTTAGAAACTTTAACCTCGATTAATTTACAACCTGACACCCTCACATCCACCCAATCTTATCCAGTGATCTCTCTATACCATACCCCGAGGAATTCAGATAACCCCTTCTGTGTGTATAGCCTGCCCTGATTGTCTTGGTCCTTAGGGTAAAGTCCAGCTCTTTCTTTCCTTACATTCCTGTATCTGACATCAACACACTCTTTAATTCCTGAAACCACCAGACACTTCCTGGCCTCAGTTTGGGTTGATTGCTGTCCCCTCTGCCGGAAATGCCTCTTACTCTCTCGTCTGCACTTGTTGAAAGTCTATTTTCTCAGATTCCCAACTCCTTGAAAGCAGAGCATATGATTTACTTTGTCGTCCGCTTCACTTATCAGATTGGCTGACTTGGAAATTTTATTTCACTCCTGTATGTGAAGGTTTGGTTTATAAATGAATCTTTGCAAAGCTTTATTTATGGAGCCTTAGAAAAACACTGGCACAACCATGTGACTAAAAACTTCACTATCCTGAGGAAGATGTCTGGGTTTTCTGATCTCTTCCAAACACTAGGTGAAAACTTAAAACAAAGAAAGAAGCTCTGTAATATGTATTTCATAAAAATGTCTTTATCTCAAGCCCCTTTCCTGAGAAATTATCCTGAGAAATTATCTTCCAGTTGCTATAAACTGGGACCATATGAGCAAAGAATATTGGGATCTTCAGCCACCGAGAAATATTAATTTCTGCTAAAAAGATAAGTAAAGGAAGTTTGGAGCATTCTAAGATGAGTTAGGTTCACGAAGACTTCGAGATGTGAAGGTTAGTCCCACTGCCTTCATACCCATTATGGTCACAGTTTGAAAGAATATACTTATGTCACAATACAATACAGGAGGACCAAAACTCCTTTAGGACTGGGTCTGTTTTTAAATATCTTTTAATTTTTCCATGTTATCCAATAAAAAGAATCAAAATAATCTTACTCAGAAAGGAGATACAGTTTCACTCTGAATTCCTCTGCTCTTAATCACTAGTAATTCTTTCATAAATATTTTTTGAATCAATAAGTCCATGAATCAACAGAAGTGATGTCAACCAAATAGGTATTGAATACAGTTTCGAGAGCATAGCTTGCCAAATCTTTAAACTCATGGAGTTGTTCAGCCAGAAAATCTGTACAAATACACAGCTATTGTGAAAATAAAGATCAATTTCAAGTGTAAATCTCTTATAAAATATCTTGTTAATATTTTCAGCTAGTCACATTTGTGCATGTCTGTGTATTTGTGTATGTTTACCTTGGTCTGTGTACAGTTGTTATAGGTGTGGTGTGTGTGTGAGTGTGTGTGTGTGTGTGTGTATGTATGTATGTATGTATGTGTGTAGATGTATATACATATATGAGGACGCCAGAGAACAAGACTGAGTGTTATCCCTCAGGCATTGTCCTTCCTTTTATTTCCCCTTGTGAGACAGCTCCTCTCAGTGGCCCAGAACACAGCAACAAGGCTAAGCTAGTCATTGCACATGGATTTGAGAGACTAAAGACAGTACTATGCTTCCAGCACATGTACTTTGATGACTTAACCATCTCCAAAGCCCCAGACATATTTTTTATTCCTGAGGACGGTCACCATTGTTCCATATTATGGCTTAAATTCATTATTATTTTTAAGACTAAGAATAACTGGGCTTTAATAAGATATTTTTAAACGTTTTATCTTTCATCCACCCCCCCTCCCCAGGAAACATGTGTGAAGGAGAAAAGTCCTATTGCAGGAATATCAGGACATTCTAAAATAAAGGACAGATGTTTCCATTAACTCTTTATTTTTCAGGTCTATACATGATAATTTATTATGTGAACACTCTGAGTACATTTTTAAAAATGGTTCGAACAACAGTTGGTTTCAATTTCTTTTCAGAGACAAGCCCAAGGTGGCCTAGAACTCATGATCTTTCTGCCTTGACTTCTGAGTGATTGAGATTAGGATGCCTATTTTTTTAAAATAATTTATTTATTTTTTCTCAAATCGAAATTCATTCATACAGGGGTTATAAACACAGAAAGGCAGGATGTGGGGAAGGGGATTACACTGGAGTATGGGTGTTCAGGGAGAATACAGATATCATCAGAACCTGGTATCGGCTGGGTGAAGGTTTAGGGGACAAGTCACTATGACTCTGCCTATGACTCACTAGTCCTTATCTAAGCTGGTATTGTCTGCCAAGGCTACCTATTTACAAGGTCTATGACTACTCGGGATTGTAAATTTCCACAAAAGCTGCCTGTTTACAATAGCTTATAGCTATCTGCTTCAATGTTTTTCCACAGAGACCCAAGACTTGGTGTTAGTATACATGTATGACAGGCCTATTGCTGATTTTAGGCCTATGGCTGATTTTAGGCCTTCAGTGTATAAGCAGGACTGCCCCTGACATCTCCTCCCTTCTCTAAGTATAGAAGGGCTGTGGTGATTCTAATCTTGGGGATAGAGGCCTGACCTCCAGTAATTGAAGGGGACCTTGTAATGGCTCCAGTCCCTCTGTCATCCAGTGAGGCATGAGGGCCATACTCATCCTGATGTCTTTTTCCTGGAGAGGGGATACTTTTGACATCAACCCCAATGCAGTCAGGCTTGTCCCTCAGGGAACCCAGATAGATATTTTTATCTTTTATTTATATTCCCTTGCAGTGCTTAGCCTCGCAGCCTAAGCAAGAATTCAGATCGCCAGTCAGAGGGGGTTCTGGGTGGCCCCTCTCTGCGTGGTCTAGGGGCAGAAGACCCCTCTTTTAGGTTGGGTGGAGATGGGTTTTGGAAACACCCTGGATAGAGTAACAACCTCATCTTGAGTCTCGTGGCCCTCCATAGCTAACTTATGATAATGTATCTGAATAGGTTTTGCTACCAAATTATTTATCTGTTGTTTCACAAAGTTAGTCAGCCTATTTGAGACCCAGGGACCAGAAGAAATAAACAAAAATAACCCAATTAATGGTCCCAAGATGGGAGGAAGTAGGGTTGACAACCATGGAGAGGCTGAAAACCAATTCTTGAACCAGCACTCATCTTTCTCTTTCTCTCTCTGTCTTTTCTCAGGGCCTTCTCTGACCTATTTCATGCTCTCTTTAACCCTCCCTGTCTTGTCTATGTAAAGGCAACATTCTTCTTTAAGGGCTGTACACGGTCAAGAGCTGTACACACCCTTTTCTGTTGTAAAAGAGTAAATCAAGTCCAATAAAGTCCTTTGCGATTTTGGGGGGGGGGTCTCTTCAGACAGCGAAACAAGGGATTTCTTCAGATTAGTGATATCAATCTCTAGCTGTTTGATGTTCTTGTCAGTGGCCCTTCAAAGGTCTGAGTAGTATAAGTTCGGAGGCCAGCATCTGGATTAGAACTTCTAACAGCAGATATCATGGGTGATTCATTTTTACCTAAGATGCTGCCTGAGTTAAAGCTCCTGGGAGGCCCTCTTTCTCTTGGGTTTCTGAGGTTGGGTACAGAGCTGCTGCCTGAGACCTGCTCTATGCTCTGCCTCTTCCATTAACTCTTAATCTTTGAATATAAAAAGAAAAATTGAGAGAGACAACATGATGTTATAGTGATTTAATCTGTTTGGAACTGGCCACTTGTTTATTTTATTTTTTTCTTTTCTAATTTTGACAGGCTTTGACTATTACTCAAAATAATATTCAACAAAAATGGCTGAAAAAATGTTATTGACTCATAATCATGAAGATATTTTTATGTTTAGTGATGTTGGGCTTTATCCACGGTCAATCAAATAATCTTTAATAGCACTTAAGATGATGAAAGCAGCTAACAGTCAGCCATTGCTGATCACATGCTAGTGTTACAACAAGGGCTACACCTGAATTTATTTATTTAAACTGAACCCTGGTTTTGAGAATCAAATGCATTGATGTTCAACCTCTCCATTACAGATGGAGCTACATGGAGAGTTTTCAAAGTTGTTTGAATTTAGTCTAGGTCAGAAGTTCTCAACCTGTGTGTTGTGACTCCTTTGGAAGTATAATCACTCTTTCTTTTTTTTTTAACTTTGTCACATTGAATTTGTTTAATAGCACTTCATTTGACATTTTAATCTATTTGATAGTGCTTTCACATGGGTACATTATAAAGGAAACATATAACCACATAACAGGAATGTATTGGAAGGCTAAGCATGTTAACAGTCATGCATAAAATATACATAGAGTCCATGAATATAAATATAACTATCATACAAAGATTTTGGGAGGGAGAAAAAAGCAGTCATGGGGAACAAAAGGAGGGAGGGACCCGAGTGAGAGAGGGGAACAAGAAGGGGTAAAAGAGAACCACCTTTTTGTAGGGATCACCAAAGACCATTATAAAAACACATAGATTTGCATTACAATTCATAACAGTAGCAAAAATTACAGTTATGAAGTAGCAATGAAAATAATGTTATGATTGGGGTCACCACAACATGAGAAACTGTATGAAAGGATCACAGCATTATGAAGGTTGAGAACTGCTGCTCTAGATAGTGGCAGGGCAGAGACTTTTCTTATGTGATCATAACATTTATGTTCATCATTCCATTATTTATTATAAAAATTTCTCTTACAAAAATAAACACTGTAGGTGGCAGGCACCTGCAATCCTAGCACTCAGGAGGCAGAAGCAGATGATTTGCCATGAGTTTAAAGCAAGCATGGACTGTGATGGAGAATCCCAAGACAGCCAGGACTACATAACAAAACCTTTTCTCAAAATAAATAAATAAACAAAAGTAAACATGGAATGAAACTGTCCTCACTACAGTATAAACATTCCAATGTTGTCTCCACCAGCCTACTTAGATTGTCAACTTCATCTGCCATGTAAAAATGTTCTCCTAAAGCATGTGTACTATCATAAGAGGCAAGAGATGTATTCTTGGTTTCTGAAGTAAAAACTGTCATTTTCCTAGCAGTATAAGAGTTCATTTGCTAATTTAGCAATTAGGACATGAAGTTGGGTTTAGCCTTGTCAAGTCAAGTGTGTTGTAGATGTAAATTGATGAAATATTGATAATTTAATGAGGTTTAAATCTAGCAGCTCTCTGTTTCATCTAGGGAACTAACCAGAGCAGAGATAGGCAATGGTGAAAATCCAAATGATGTGTACAGTCCCAGAGAGGAAAGGAAAGAAAGCATAGACATAAGTGGATCAGGACATTATGCAAAACAACAAAACAAAAACCCCAAAACAACAAAAGAAACAAAACAACAAAAAAGCAAGAAAAAAAACCCATCTTTTCACTCATTTGTGAATACAAGATTCTATATAGGTTTACACATATAATATATGTGTATATATGACATGAATATAGAAATGAGAAAAGGGAATAGCAGGATATGAGGTATAGGGAGAGACATGGGTGTGACTTCCATCTATCTGGATAGAATGTCTTTAGAAGCCTGTCTTTCTATATCGCAGATAGACAACAGAAAGAAAATGTCCATATATTCATGGCATCAAGAATGAGACCATACATAAAACAACCAGGATTCAATCAATTCTTGGGTGAAAAATGAATGTCAGGGATTAGTAGACCTAGAAAGTTCTAGAAATTTCTAAATGGTCCAGGAAGTGAGTTAGAAGATACCGACCATCAATGGTATAAAGAACAGAACAGAAAGGCAGAGACCTTAGAGCCATCTAAAAGTGTACAGCATTGGGGGGAAAATGGCCCTGGCTGACACGGTGAACTATCTAGGAGGGAAAGGAAGGAGGCTGCAGTAAGAGGAGACACCTGATCCTCACTCTTCCCAGGAACAACAGGATTCTTTTCCAGGAGCTCTCACCTCACAAAAGCACACACTGAAGGAACTAACCAGAGCAAGGGCACAGAGTAAGTGACCAGGAGCAGAGTAGCAGCTTAGTTAGGTGAGTTCAGTCCCAGGCCAGGATGCTGAAATGACAGCCTGGCTTAGGATCCAACAAATCTTATAAGGAATGAGATTTGACTTCCAATTGGATGTATTGGTAGAGCAGGAAAAAAAAAGGACTCCAAAATATTGTCTAATTACTTAAGAAAATGAAAGCAGTGTTATCTCACAGCTAAGATGGGGAGATCATTTATTCTAGTAATTATATAGAGTCATGGTGGTATATTTTCAGACTGAGAGCTGAGTATATCCATATACAGACATTCAATTCTTCACAAGATACTGAAAGGCAGGTTAATTTCATAAACAAGAAAATGAAGGCTCAAAAGGCCCCAATATTTTTGTGAAAAACACATAACCTTAAGTGCTTATGATTGCAAAAACTAAATTCTTGGGCTGCTTGTATATTTTATTTGAGTTGAAGCTGAACAGACAACAGGACCTTCAAGAGCCTGTGTCATAAGGAAAGTATAAATGGGACTGGAGCTGGGGGAGAGGAATGTTGAGTGCCTGGATGTAGAAATCACCACAGTTAGCTGAGCTCAGAAGTAGGTGATTACCTCAGAGCTGAGGAACACAAGGAGAAGAAAAGAGAAAGAGAGACAAAAATTCAAAACCTCAAATCATGAGAGCTACTTGGAAGATGGGCAGAAAGCACAGAGGGGCATGTCAAAGCTAAGACAGAGATAGAGCATCAGGAAGTGAGTTGTTAAGAAATCTCAGTCGTGTGGAGTAGGAATGACTAAGAGCTAAGGGACACGTTGGCTGACATCTAACAGCCCCATTCAATGTTATATGAGTGAAGTATATTCCAGGAAGAGGAGACTTCTCAAGAGTGTCAAGAAGGAAGGGCAGGTGGAGGGAGACAGACAATGGAGGGCTTAGACTGAGAACAGCAATTTCTTCAAAGGACAAGAGTCTGGTTATGTTTTGCCAGATGGAGATCCCATGAGTTACCTACTGTTAGGGAATCAAACACCTGGAGCATGTGAAGCCTATCTCTCAGTCTTAAAGGATCACAGTTGTTTTAGCTTGGGATGCCATAATTAATAAGAGACCAGGGGCTAAGTGAACAAGCATATTTGTCTCATAGTTTCAAAGGCTGGCAAGCACACATAATCCAGATGCTATCTGATAATAGATCAGTGAGGATACTATTCTTGCTTCTAGACAATTGCATTCTTGCTGTGTTAACATGTGGAGTATATGTTGTGGGGAAAATGCAGATCTCTAGACTCTTCTAGTAAAGACATTGCTATCAACATGAAGACTCTGTCTGCATGACTTAATCAGAATTGTTCTACTTCCAAAGACCTTATCTCTAGGTACCAACATGTTTAATGTATGAGCTTCAACATACATGTTTGGAGGTTGGGAGGGGACAAAGACTCATTCTACAGCAGTGGCTGGGGGTGGGGAGAGATTGATTATGTATTGTCTGTATTCGATTGACAAAATTCTTCTGCACTGTCTCATGTTGACCCTGCCAAGTTTCATTTTACAGTAATCAAGGCACACTATCAAAAGCATATATCATTTTGAAAATATCAAAATCAGTGATATGATTTTTACTAATTAAACTGCCAATCAATTGAGATTTTTTGAGGATGAAAGAGAGCTATATTTCCCAGCATTCCTTGACTACTCTTACCTAGAGTCTTCTTCTTCTTCTCCTCCTACTCCTCTTCCTCCTCTTCCTCCTCTTCCTCCTCTTCCTCCTCCTCCTCCTCCTCCTCCTTCTCCTTCTTTTTGTTTACCTTTGGTTCTAAAATGGAGTAGAGCAGGCCTGCCCCACCCCTGTGTTCATAAAACTGGGAGAAAAGTAAGACATAGATGTTGCTTCAGATCTCAATTCCTCTGTCTCAGGATGCTAAGCTGTTCCCAGTTGCCTTCATTGTCTTAGGCAGCACATTTAAGCTGCATATGCCATAAACAAATGGATTTAGGAGAGCAGATATCTGTATGGTTGATACACTCAGCATCCTTTGTTAGGCAGTGTCTCTGTCTCCTAGCAACATTGTAGGGAAATCCATCAGGGGTATGAAATTAGATGTCCATGTAGGCGGAATACCTGTAGAGTGTTCAGTTTTATGAAAAGCTTTCACTAAAAATTATATATATTATGCAAAATGCTACAGTAACATAAGGTTAAAGTAGAAATTGTTCAACTCCCACATGAGCAATTTAAGGTTTCAACAGTACCCAGTAGCCAAGAGTCTACAGTGTATAAAAAAGAAGGAAAAAGGCTCAGAAAGACACTATAAAAGACATTGGAAAGCCAGATAGGATAAGAACCCAGAACAGTTTCTTTCTCAAAAAAAGGGGTGGGAGAAGTCATCTTGCAGGTTCTTGTTTTGTGAAAAAAAAAGAAAAAAGCTTCTGTCAGTTTTGGGAGGGAACAAAATGAAGAACTTTGTCCAGCAAATAAACAATAAACAAGATGGAAATAGAAAATTCCAGAACAAATGCCAAGGAACTCTTCCCTGCAGGTACTGGTGGCCCCCACACAACAAAACCCCATACAAGCTAACCCACTCCTTGGTAAGTTGTTTCTCATAGTAGGTGACAGTCAGCTTTCTATCTCACCCATGAGATCTAACCAAACTAATTTAGGTCCAAGAGGAACATGTCCTGGGATCATTGTATGATCAACCTGCCCAAGAGATTCTTAAGAAATGATGAATTCTACAGAGAGTGCTGTACATGGTGTTTGCCTCATTCATGCAAGGCCTGTGAAGAAATTTGCACCTACAAAGAGCCAATAAAGTTTCCTCCAGCCCTTTAGAAAATGAAGTAAGTTTCTTCTCAGTTGCTTTATTTATGTAGTTTGATTTGTATTCTTAGTCACCTTTCAACTAATTTTATTAAGTACTTATTGTATCGTATGTTAGTCATCTGAATGGGAATTCACACACACACACACACACACACACACACACACACACACACAGAGAGAGAGAGAGAGAGAGAGAGAGAGAGAGAGAGAGAGAGAGAGAGAATATGCACATATGCACATATCTAGCTGCATAGGATTGAGCTTGTTTGTCTTAGACACTGTGCCTGATGCTGGAGAAAGATAGTGGGTAGGGCATGTTGACAGTGTTGACATGGAACTCACAATCCTGAGAAAGATGGGCACACCGTAAAATTTAAAGCTAAGTGCTGTCAAAGAGCATTTGCTTAAAAATATATGTGCATTTAGATAATGAAAGACCTTTTCCTCTAACTTAAATTACCCTCTTCAAATATAAATTATAATTAATAACTGTGCTGGTTATATGTAGGCTCTATTCTTTTGGAAAAAAAAAGAACATTTAAAAAGTCATGAAAGACCATTCAACACAGAGATTGAATGTAAAGATCTTTTCATCATTCTGGCAGTGTTAGAAAGGCCTGAAAAGCCTGGAGCAGGTAGATAGCTCATCTTTTCTGGGTCCCTTGGTTCGTCTATAGACTCTACTTCCTCAGGGATGGGAATGGAAGGTTGAAACAATGATCTTGTTAGGGTACTCCAGATTTCTCCTCCCTGCTAAGTTAGACCAGGACCAGATCTTTCATAAGTGTTATATGAACCAATGGTTCAATCTCCAGCTTGCTTGAAGGGGAGAGAAAAAGAAAAGACATGTCAGGTTAAAATGTCTGCTACAAACTTGATGCATCCTAGAAAATCTTTGTTTGAAACTATTATAAATTTTAGGTGTCTTAGTGCATATATACTGGAATAACAAAATACTTTAAATTAATTTTCTTATAAACAAACAACAAAACTCGCGGGATGAGAAGTTCAGTACCAGGACATTGGCAGATCTGAAGCCCAGTGAGTCATCTTTCCTGTTCAGTGATGGTAGTACCTTTCCAACCACACCTTCACATGGAAGCAGCAAGGCCTGTTTTATAAATGCCCTAATCCCATCAGCGAAGTCCTCACCATCATGACTTAATCCATTTCTCCACCTTCTAGTCACATTTGACAAATATAGGGTTTGGTATATGGATTTTGGAGAGACACAAACATTCAGGGTTCCAGAAACACTGGTGATTTGACACTTACTGCTTCTAGAGCTGGGAATTACCTTGCTTTGGTAAACACAAGCTTGGGCATGTGACTCTCAAATAGCAAGGTACATGAATTCACTCAGACCACTGTGATGGAGTGAGGACTCAAAGAGTACACCAGGAGACGACTGACACATGATGCAGGCCATGCCTCTATCAGTGGGGACCCTAAGGAAGGTCCCCACAATAGTGTTTTACTTAGGCCTCAGGTCTTTGGACTATGGTACAAATTTCCTTCTCCATCCTCTCATAGCTTCTGTAACCTGACGCCTCCTAAAATATCCTTTTTCTGTTTAAGTTAATCTGAGTCAGTTTCTGTTTTTAAGTGATGAGAACTTTGACTACTATGGGTAGGAAGCTAGATCACGAATCATGGGGGAGAAAGGCTATATCAGGTTTAACAGCAACAAGGCTAAGTTCTTAGAGAAAAGATTGGCAAAGATGAATTCCCTAACTTGGGCTCTGTGTTTATGGTTACACAAGAATCACCACAAAGTAGGAAAGCTAGCTAAAAATTCAAATGTTAACAAATATCCACCAAGTTTAAAATCATCCATTAGCCACTACAATTAGGAAGACCCACTAAAGGAACCTACTTGTACTAGCTTTAAAAATACTTCTTTTTAAAGAATGTGTTACTTTTGTGCCTATGTATGTGGTATGGATGTATGTATTGCATGTGTGTGTTCATGTGGAAGCCAAAGGACAGACACCTTCAAATGTTTCTCTGGTGCTGTCCACCTTGTTTTTAGACACGTTTTTTGTTAGCCTGGAATTGATCTCATAGAAGAGGTGGACTGTGTCCCTGGGGAGACTGGGATTAGGAACAATTTCACAATACTCAGGTTTTTTTTTTTAAAAAACATGAATTCTGGACATTGAATTCAAGTTCCTCATGCTTGTATAGTGACCGCCTTTCCCACTGAACTATATTCTCATCCAAAGAGGCATCCAGTCAATTTTTTATTCAGTCTGTCATAACTAGTACAAGATTTGAGCCAGATTTCTAACTAGATGTGAATGGAATGACAGTAAACACAATTAATGCAGCACTCATCTTCCTGAAAATTAGAGATGAGTAAGATAGATATAACATCTGCAATTATACACACAATTGCTCTTCATTTTGCTTTTATAAATTCATCAACTTATTAAAAATATCTCTTTAGAACATATGAGAAATCTGGGAGGTGAGAGACTCTCAGGACTCAAAGAGAGGAATCTTAGATAAAATGCCCAACAGTGGGGAGACAGAACTTGTAGAGTCCACCTCCAGTAGAAAGACAGGGCATCAAGTGGAGGGATGGGGATGCCATCCACAGTCAAAAACTCTGATCCAGAATTGTTCCTGTCTAAAAGAACTGCAGGGACAAAAATAGAGGAAAAACTAAGGGAAAGGAGGTCCAGTGACTGGCCCAAATTGTGATCCAACTCAAGGGGAGGCTCCAAGGCCTGGCCATATTACTGATGCTATGGTGTGCTCACAGATGGGAGCCTAGCATGGCTGCCCTCAGAGACAACCAACAAGCAGCTGACTGAGGCAGACACAGATACTTATACTCAACCATTGGCCTGAAGTCGGGGACACCTGTGGTTGAGTTAGGAAAGGCTGGAAGAAGTAGGAAGAAGCTGAGGAGGAAGGCCACCCTGTAGAAAGACCAGCAGTCTCAACTAACCTGGACTCCTGAGATCTTTCAGACACTGAGCCACCAACCAGGCAGCAAACACTAGCTGGTCCAAGACCCCCAACATATATACAGTAGAGGATTGCTTGTTCTGGCCTCAGTGGGAGAAGATGCATCTAATCCTCAAGAGACTTGAGGCCCCAGGAAGTGGGGAGGCCTCTCATGGGTGGGAGTGGGTGGGTACATCGTCATGGAGGCAGGAGGGAGGAGGAATGGGGTGAAGAACATTGGGAGGGTGGGCCAGGAGGGGGTTAATGACTGGACTGTAAAAAAATAAAATGAATAAAGAAGAATGAGGAGAAGGAAGAAGAAGAAGAGGAAGAGGAGAAGGAAGAAGAGGAGGAGGAGGAGATGATGACAACTTGCACAGAAGAGTAAGAATATTAACTTTTAAAAAAAAGAAAGAAAAATATTTATAAGTTCCAAACCAGTCCATAGTAGACAGATGAGGACCTGTAGATAATTGGACTCATGAGACAGACGAATTCCCAGAGGTCACTCTGTCTTGTTGGAACTCTCAGGCAGAAAGGAGCAGATAGGGGAGACAGTAGGGGAAAGACAGTGTAAGGAGCATAGACAGTTGCAAACTAAATTGAGTGAGCATCCAAACCCCAGCTCTGATTAGCAAGGCAGCCTCGTTCTGCTTGGAGCAATGTTTCAGAAAGTGATAATTCAGTGATTAGGACAAACCATGGTGAATAATGAGAACTGACCATAATAAATCTTAATAAAGTGACAGACACAAGGTGTTATGGTGGCAGAACACAGTAAAACAGTAATTGAATCAGGAGACCAAGAAGGTCAGTGTAAAAAGAAGCTGCACTAAATCAGTCTCTGAAATATGAGTAAGAATTTCATCAGCAAAGTTTTTGAAAAAGAAACAATTTGTGCTCTACCCACTGCCTATGGCTGCAAGTGGGTAAGGATGCCTATGGATGTGGCCCAGTATAAAACTGTAAATATATTTTTAAAACTTTA
>NW_021621323.1:5003534-5011764 GCF_004785775.1 Grammomys surdaster
GCTGCTGCCTGCGACCTGCTCTAGGCTCGGTCCCAAACCGGAAGTCCCCTTTAGTATATTTTTGATTTCAAATATATTTTACGTTCTAAAACTTCTGTTTGGAGTTTTTACATTTATAATTATTTTCTTGTTATTTCCTTTATATTACCCAGTGAAATTTTTTGCTTTTTAAATTAGTATTTATAATATGTGGGTCTATAAATTATGTCATTTATTTCTAGACTAAACTCTAGAAACATTCTCTATTTCTAATTATATTTGCATATATTTTACTGCTTCTTTGCAAGCCTGGATACTTTTGTCATGTGAGTGTAAGACACTGTGAATTACAAAGTACTGTAAGCTGGCTTTCCTGCGAATTCCTGACCTCACTTTAAAGAGCAGTAGTACTAGATGAAGACTAGCTTTTGATCCTTGGTTCAACGATGCTAACACATTTTCTTTTGTCTAGGCACATCTCATCACTAACATAATACCCTAATATCTAATGGCATATGTATCCCAAACATTCCATTTTTGCTGATTGTTACACAACAATAACAGTCTGGATAACAATCTGAGACTGAATACAAAGAGCAATAAAACACAGCAAGAGTAGAGCACCCACATTCTACTTCCTCTGGCTCTTCATGTGTGAAGACGTGGAGAAGTAGCCTCTCGTACCTGCTTCCTTGTGCTGCCTGCTACCATGCCTTCACTATATGCCTATCTTAAGCCTTCATAAAAACATGAGCCTAAGAAAACCCTTCTGCCCTTAATTGGCCTTTATCAAGACATATCAAGAAGAATGACTGGTATAGAAAGCTGATGCAAAGAGTGGGGGCCATTGCTATGACAAACATGAACATGCTGGTCACATACCTTGGGACTGTTAAGAGTTATGGTGAAAACTTTGAAACTGTGGTCTAAAGAATCGTAGACTGCTGTAAGCAGAGCTACTTAGGCCATTCTGATGTGGTAAACCAGAAAGTCAAGGGAAATGTAAACAGTAAAGGCCATGTTCATGAGGTTTTATAGGGGAACAAGGGAATAATTCGACAAGAGGCCATGTGTGTTCCTTCTGGAAAATAATATGACTATGTTCAGCCCATGTCCTAAAAATTAGAATGAAACTGAATTCAAAAGTGCTTAAGTCATCCAGCAGAAGACATTTCAAATTGGCATGGCAGTCATGATGTGGTTAGTGCTTGCTACTTTTAGCCATATTTACAGTGGAAGAGAGCAGAAAGGTATAAAAAGTATGCATCTTGGTCAAGAAAGACATGCAAACATGGTTAAAGTCACATATAGGGAAGATATCAAAAAATAGCCATGCATGTTAAAGCTAATGATTAAAAATTAGCAGGAAAAGTTTTCCAAGGGTGAGAACCCATTCCTCAAAAGCTCTAGGTTACAACAATGCACATTCATTTGAAAGAAGAGAACCTATACTGGTAATGTTTCCTCAGAGATTCCTAGGTCAAAAGTAATAACCTAAGAAAATACTTTTCCAGGTTCACCCAGGAGAGATGGTCACTATAGATGTGCTAGACTAGGGTCTATGATGTATTTAAAGCTACCAGGACTTACTATCATCATTCATATGATGTTGCTTTAGAGGCTAGCACGGTACAAGAGTAGGGGACCTATGGAGGCTTATGCCAAACGTCCTGAAAGTCATTGAGGGCAGGAAGTGTATGAAGTTCAAAATGCCAAGAAGCTCCAAACAGGCCACTGTATGGAGTTTTAAATATGAAACCAAAGTTAGAGTAGAGACCCCAGAATGATAATGCTAGAAATAATGGAAACCCTGCTCAGGAAAATTACATGCACCAAGTGGAACTGGTCCTAAAGAGACTACAGGTGACATTAGCAACAGAGATTTGGGTATGGGGTTATCCAAGCTCATTAGAGCCCCAGATGATGACACCCTGTATCCAGTATGTTAGATACGACACAGAGATTTCATAATGCTGTTTTCCCTGTGGTTTTTTTTTTTCTGGTATTGAACTTGTATGAAATATGTGTTCAATGTCTACCAGGGTTGTCTTCTTTTTAGTAACTTACTTTCTCTCTCTCTCTCTCTCTCTCTCTCTCTCTCTCTCTCTCTCTCTCTCTGTAATATCAAGGGCTTCTTCTTTTGGACTCTCTCAAAGGTTTTAGTTATAGACTACAGATTATCCTTCTCTCTGAAGATTCCCCAGATTTGATATCCTAGCCAAGGAAGTGTCTCTGAGGTGCTTTGGGAATGTCAGAATTTATTTCAACACTGAGATTTTTACAGATGGAGGTCCTGGCTTCCTCTTTTCCAAAGTCCCTAAGTATTGGCCACTCCACTGTAAGAATACAGCTATAAATGCTGTGTTCCAATGATCATTAAGAATTCTCAGTCTGTACAGCTTTGCATGGCCGATACACATCAAGAGTTGAATCCATTGACATTAGGGTCAGGGCATTAGAGTTGAGCACTATTCTCAGTTGATGAGGTTCGCTCCGGCCCATTCATGATGGGACTATCATTCCATCTACCATTCACAGGTAGAGTTGAATTTCAGGAAAACCAAGCATTTTGTCTGTTAGCATCTAGCCTTTCACTTTCCTTCTCTCCTCAGTTACTCAGATAGCTCAGGTTTTTGTTTTGTTTTGTTTTTAAATGACGTATTTACTTTATTTATGAGTCCACTATAGCTATCTTCAAACTCACCAGAAGAGGGCATCAGATCCCATTACAGATGGTTGTGAGCCACCATGTGGTTGCTGAGAATTGAACTCAGGACCTTTGGAAGAACAGTCAGTGCTGTTAACTTCTGAACCATCTCTCCAGCCCCCATAACTCAGTTTCAAACCATAAGTTTGTTCTAAAGACCATACCTGACCACCCCAACCTAAGCTATATTAGGATGACAATGTGAGATTATTCCCAGTGTTGACTCATCTGCCAGAGATCTACTCTATTACCCAGTCCTACAAAAGGCCTTATAGTTTGTGAGGGCTGAGGACTTGTCCTGTGAGTAGGGCTTGCAGTCTCATCACCAAGGCGCCTGATTTCTCTGGGTAAGGCTTCTCCTTACACTCTGCCTGCAATGGAGGGTTAGCTTCCCTTATTTCATTCTGGCACATTATTTATTCTTGTCATATGTTCAGCTATTTTATCTGTCCCTTTATGAACTTTTGTTTTTCCTTCTCTCTGTTTCTTAGATTCTCGTCCTATTCTGACTCATCTTCACAAGGTTACAAAGAAGCAGATCTAGCCTACCACCAACCAGAGAATTTCTCTGACTACTTTCTAAAGTCTGAACATAGCATTGAAAATATTCAAGGGACATGAAAATCCAGGAAATATGACACCATTGTGGAGACATAATCAATTTCTATTCATTAACACCAAACAAAGTGGGACTCTATGAATTGCCTGATTTTAAAAAACCTGAATCCAAAATTTCTGCATAGAAGCTTAGCAAATCACAAAATATACAGATTTTTCCCTGAGCAAACTCAGAGAAATCAAGCAAAACATTTATTTCCACACTGAATTTTAATATCTAAGAAGAAAGGAGTGATTTCCTCATGTTCTCAGTTGAAATCCATGCACAGACAGGATCTCATTAATTGTTTATAATGACTTGGTGACATTAGTGATAAAGCAAACACAAGTCAGAGTCTTGCTTGTACTCATATCAAGAAGTGACAGGATCAGAAACAGAATCTGATCTCCAGAGTGATTAAATATACCTTATCATTTTATATGCTCCTAGGTCAATTTGGTTTACTAAAACATAACAAGTTCAGTTTCGATGGTTCTTCAGAGTTTCCTGAGGGCTTTTAGGTAATTTACCCCATTTTTGCTAACAAGTGGTAGAGTAGGCTACGCTAGAAAGAACAAAAGTCTAATCTCTGAGAAATTAGAAGTCAATGTCATTTGAGTTACATTTCTATTGCTGTGATAAAACACTATGACCAAAAGAAATTTGAGGAGAAGAGGGTTATTTTCAGCTTATAACTTAAAGTCCATCTTGGAAGGGAACTCTGGGCAGGAATGAAAGTAGATGCCATGTAGGGATGTTGCTTTCTGGCTTGCTCTTCATGGCTTGCTCATCCTGTTTTTGTACACAATCCAAGAGGACCTGCCTAGGGGTGGCACCACCCACAGTGGGCTGGCCCTTCTTGAATTAATCATTAGTCAAGAAATTCCCCCAGACATGCTGACAAGCCAATCTGATGGAAGCAATTCTTCAACTGAAGTTCTCTCTTCCAAGATAACAGCAGCTTGTTTCAAGTTAACAAAACCAACTAATTCTTGAAATGGCACACAGCTAGAAATGTGTAGAGCTATTTTCTAAGGTCTTCTAACCTTAATGTCGACAAACTTCTTTGTGCATCAAGCTAGTATAGCATGGCTACTCTTGAAGAACTATGGAATTTATTTACAGCATATACTTCCCATATTCTATCTTTATAGTTTCAGTTAGTGTAGTGCTCTTTGAGGAGGCCAGGAATGGTGAAAGCTGCCCACCTTTAACCCATAACTCAGAGTTTAATGTTACAGGAGAGAATATCATGGAATTATTTTTAATTTTTCTCCATTGGTCTCTATTGCCCAGCTGTGTTGTTGAAAGCTGGAAGCTTTTGCCTCTCTTATATCTCTCTGTTCAACCAGCTTTCCACTGCAATTATGTTTTTTAAAAATAAGATCCTTGGCTTGTTTACTTTCAATAAAGAGAATATTACACCCAAACATTTTCAGAAGCTGATGTAGGTGTTCTCCTACACCCACATTTGCTAACTGTATGCACAAGTTCCCAAATGTCAAAGATATGGCAAATACTCATGAAATAAGTTGTAAGTTGTTTCATTCCCTTGAAATATAATAAATCACACTGCATAAGTTTTTAAAACTTTCTTCCTAAAAACATTACCATAAAGGTAGAAAATGTTACAGGATATCCTCTGATGTGTGAAAATTTATTAATGTCAATATTTTCTAAAATTAACCATTCTGTCTCCTTAGAGGGAAGTACATAATGTTCGATGGTACAGTGAAGCCCATTTTTTCTCCCAGTTGATCTTATCTTGTTTATCCATATTTAACAAAAGATAAATGGTTGACTCCCTTTGTATTTGGTATTTATCTTTGTTTCTTAACTTAAAATTATTTTTAAAAATTTCATACATACTTACATACAAATGCATATTGATCACAACCAGTCCTCATTTCTATCTCCAGCTTTCTTCTCAGACCTTACCATCACCTCTTCTTCCCAACATCATGTCCTCCCTTATTATTGTTATCATTTTTTAACCCACCAAGTTTAATTCTTTCTGCTTATAAGCTTATGTTGTTATTTATTGGGGCATGGGGAACACACCAGTGCACATGTCTCTGAAGGAAAGTGATTCTCCCTTCCCTAGCAGGTGTCAGCTGCCAACAGCTCCTTAGCTAGGGGTGGAACCATTGGATCTATTCTCCTGTTCAACCTAGAATTCTAAGCTTATTGATCTTGTACAGATCTGGGACAAAACACACATCGTGCCCACAGGACAACATGTCACAATACTCTTTCCATTTGTCTGTTACAATAAACATGGTCAAAACCCACAGCTAGTGAAACCATAGTCCCCAAGGAAGAACCTACTAGTGTTGTTGTTGTTGTTATTAATAGTCATGCCATCAAAGTATCAATGTTGTCTAAATGTTTATGTTTCCATTACAGATTTTTGCTGATTCCAACCTTGGTCAGAGAATCTTCACGTTGTACTGGGTATCAGTTAATGCAAAGGCTCAGCGCTGTTCAAAGTGCTAAGAATTAGTGACTTTGGGTACTTTATCAGAGATGGAACATATATATCAACACACACACACACACACACACACAGAAAGAGAGCATGTGCATACTTCCACACATGCACATACATAAACACAATGCATACACACATGCACACTCACAAAAACCACCTATGCACATGTTCACACACACACTCAGCTCAGAAAACATCATAGAACAGAGGGAAGGAGAATGTATTTCTTAACATTTCAAAATGTAGGAATAGTCAATTTTTCTCTTTGATTATTAAAAAACTACTTCTGTCTTCTAAATTATATTAAGGTACAGAAATTATAACAATTCAACTTGCCCAAAATATAACAATTAATGTAGAAACTATGCTTTGAGACGTTTTCAACACAGTTATTTTCAACATCCCATTATAATTTCTATTATGCTCATCAACATTCACATTTAGTTTCCCATACCAGTAAATATGGACATAATATAATTTTTCTTGAATAGAAAGAATAGCATTATTTTACTTATTTATAATATAAATATGGGGCTTAAATAAAATCTTCTTTCAAGGCTTTCTATCAGCATTGGGCAACATTTAGTCCTTCTATGTGAATTTTTTATATTTCTTTACATTCACTCTCAATTCCTGGTCCCCTCCATTTCCCTTATACTTATATCATCTATAATGTGTGTGTGTGTGTGTGTGTGTGTGTATGAATTATACATAATCTACTAGCACATAGGTATTGATCTATTATATCAGCATATAACAACATACACAAAAAGTACTCTAACACAATTGAGTAGAGCAAATTGTTATGAAATTTGTAACTAGTATTCCCAATCCACAATGTTCAAGATTACCCATTTTGATTTGTTTTGACTATGGACATTGTATTGAAATTGTGTGTGTGTGTGTGTGTGTGTGTGTGTGTGTATTTTTATCTCCTGTTTCCAAAAGAAATAAAATCCAGAGAAAGAGCCAGAGGAAGCTTACTCTGGCATTTCTAGATTTTACTCAGAACCAAAATTGGTTTTGTTTGGTCTGCAATTCTAAAGCCTTCCACTTCCTGTCCTTCTCTCTTATTTGCCATCTTCCCTTTACATCGCTTTCAAACAAGCAATGCTTATCTTATTTCAAGGTAGGGACTGACAATTTACAATGACACCACTTTAAAAATTACTAATTAAAAATTTAACATCATTTGCTTTTTGTTGTTCCTGTGTTTTAGTAGGGTTTTTTGTCTAGACTAGAGTTCTTTTTACAGATTTACAGTTGTTAGAGTGAACTGTTTCATGATTTCTTCCATGAGATTGCTTTATTAGTAGACAAATTTGTAGATGGCTATTTCTGAAGCATAGATACTCTATTTCACTTATGGCTAGGCCTCTATGTTGCCTGTAGTCTCTATTTGAATACACACACCTTGCTGGTTTGTGGTATTCATAGGAGTGAACCTGCCTCATAACAAACCATATGAGTATTAAAGTAAGAAAGAGGTTCCTCTTCACAATGGCTCTGCTGGTTCATATCTTCCCCATAACACATTCTAACACTTAAATTATTTTCCACTTAGGGAAGGGAGGTATGACTTCTCTAATTTCAGCCTTTGAGTTAGTTCTACTTCTTAATATATTTTTGATATATTAAAGTGATTTGATATACAGCTTTCGATATTGGTCTTTGTTCTACATTTTGTATATTTTTGAAAATAATTGCTTAAATATGTGGAAGTAGATGACAACTGATATAATGCCTTGATACATTGTTTCAAGTTCCTTTCACAAAGTTTGTTCCAATTCCAAATCTTTTCATGAATCCTTCTAGTGTTCACTTACGAAACATTTATTGTCTTTCATTTTCTTGGTACTTGTAGGTAATTGGGAGGTTAGCAAAGAGTAAATCTCCTTTCTTTGGGACAATTTTGTGAGAGAGATTAAGTAAAGGAGGGAGGACATGATATTAAGCAGGAATATAGGAATGGAACTATTTCTACAATGTCTTCCAGATATAACAGTACAGATGCATAAATGAATTGATCAAGCCTGAAGCAGTACACATATGACCTGCAAAGGTTCAAGCCAAACAGGATCCCAGAACCAAGACTGAGAAATGGTCTTAGGGTCCCAAACCTCATCAAAATGCTAGTTGCATTTTCTATAAGCTTGTGTTTTTTCTCCTGGCCCTTACTCCTGTAATAACAAGTCTGAGACTCAAATATATTTACAAATACCTAGGAAACGGACTTTGGCTGTTCTATGACTAGCTGGTAAGTTAATCACCCTACTACTTTATTCAAAGTTCTGCCACATGTCTGGTAACTGTGGTTACCTGGCACTCATGTTTTTGGTGTTGTTTCCATCAGTATTCTGGGGTCAATCTCCCACCCTGTCTTTCCCAGCATATCTCTCTCTCTCTCTCTCTCTCTCTCTCTCTCTCTCTCTCTCTCTCTCTCTCTCTCTCTCTC
>NW_021621323.1:5011774-5110568 GCF_004785775.1 Grammomys surdaster
CTCTCTCTCTCTCTCTCTCTCTCTCTCTCTCTCTCTCTCTCTCTCTCCAATCACTTTTTATTGACAGGTGAATGCTTTTTCTCACTGCACAAGAGCATATTTCTACATTTTTAGTCCAATAAAAGGCTCTTTTTCTTACAAAAATAAACTACTATAGTAACAATTATGAAAACTATCAGGTAAGATTTATTTTCACAATGTTCAGTCCATATGTTTTGGGACCTTGCAGAAGGCATTCTATTTTCTATCCTATCTTGGTGAGTTCAGGATTCTCAACCTAAATCAATGTCTATCATAACTTGCATTATCAACCTAAAACATCTTCATAGACACAAGGACATTTTAAAAAATCCTAAATAATATAAGGTTAATTGTGAGACCATAACTATCTAGTCATCAACCCCATTAGAGTCCTGAGAAGGAATAAATATTACCTGAGTATGTAGGAAGTGCAGGTAAGCAGCCTGCAAAAAATATAGAAATGACATAGAAAGTTGGCTGCCTGGACAGTCCACTCAAATTCTGCTAGAATGTTGGAACATCTATCTTCAACCTTCTGGCACAGCATATCTGACAGACTTTTCTGTGAATCAAGAATTGTGAAGGACTTGCCTACCTTGTTCTTGCAAAGCTCAGAAGTCAATTTCCCTGCATCTTGTTTGTCCATTTTGGGCATCATTCTGTTTGCCATTGAAACAAGGGCAGTTTTGTCCAGCGTCAGTTTGTCACATTTGAAGCAAACTTCATAAGGAGATTCTTTGATGCTTATATTCTTTGAAGTAGAAAGGGGGTGCTATCAGAAGCTGATATGTCTCGCTGTCAAAATGCCTTTTAATAGGAAATATCTTTAAATATTTTATTTTGTAAATCTGTCATTTTTGAAGACCACCGATCTGTAGTATATCTGAATTATTTGTTTTTAACTATTCACTATCTGATTAAGCTTGTAAACATCGACAGAAGACTGAAACTAAACTAGTACCTACAAGACCATATGTTTGATTGATTACTAACTCATATTACTTAACAGTTTGTATCCTAAACAGTTTGTAATAACAGCTTAAAAGAACTGGAACTTAATACTGCATTTAAAAAAATCACATATATTCAATACCTCTAAGAGTTGAAGACATGTATATATAGTATGTTGTAACAAAATACAACCTTGGTTTTTTCATCAATATAAAAATATCTCTACCAGTGTAACAAAATACAACCTCAATTTTGTATCAATACACAAAGATTTATACCAATATAAAATTTTTGGCTTGTTAATACTCTTTGGTCTAAATGTAGATTCAATAATCTACCCTTTTCCCCTATTAGTCCTGCATCCCCACTTTTCCTTCTCATCCTTTTCCCACCCTTTCCTCTTAACACTACATGGGAGAGAAAGGAGTGTAGGGGAAAGACACAGAGAGAGAGAGAAAAAAAATCCCTTACTCTAACCTTCTATATTTTTTTCCTTCATGATCCAAGACCCTTACAAATTGTAACTACACCTCTTAAGCAATTACAGACAATCTATAACTCACTTAACGACTAAAAATATCACCCACCCTGCCTTTGGAGGTTGTGGTATCACTCTCTTAAAATTGCTTCCTGCTGATGTTGGGATGTAGTTTCATTTTGAGAGACCAAGAAAGTTAGGAAAGTTACCAAATTTTAAGAAGGCTAACTGTAAAAGTTGCTGTCCAGTCTCTATGTACCAAGAAAATTCAGGATTTATCCTAAGTCCTGACTGGAACAGTCTGTATGCTGCACCAATTGGGGTCAGCAGCTTTCTCTGCAGCTGGATGCAGAGTTTTGAGAGAATAGCATTGAGGCAGTCTGAGGTAGGATCAGGCAGGATGATGGAACAAATGAGCTTTAGCATCTCAGGATCCTTTTCAGTATCCTCAAGGTGCATCTTGTCGGGGCTGCTTTTCTGGTTGTTTTTCTTTGAAAACATATAAACTTTCAAAGGTCTTACATGTTTCTGCATTAACACAAGTATGGAATGTGTTATTCAGTGTGGACAAGTCAGTTAAAGGTGACTCTTTGTTCATTGTTTGAGCATCTTAAGCATTATAAGTTGGTTTGGATTGTATGACCAAACTGCAATATAAATTTTTATCCATGCTATATGAAGGGATAGCATGACAAGTTCTGAGCATTCCCCGGCAAGGTGTCACCCCATCTGTATCTTCTTGATCTACAGTCATTAGTGCACTGTCAGCCTTTGCCATACCTTTGATATTTCAGGAAGCTGAGGCCTTATTTTATTTTACTTTATTTATTGTTTTGGATTATCTCTAGAAAGAAAACATTGTTTCTAAAAACACTTTGCCTAAAATCCCTCTTAAAATGACCTTTCTTACCATAATTAACAATCTGACATTTTGATTTTTCTTAAAACCTTTAAGGATTACCTTTCCTATTGAAGTTACATCTGTTTTGTGTCCATTAATCCTTTAATCTTAATTCTGTCCAACTGTAATTTTAACTTTGGTCTCGTATCATTTATAGTAGTTTGTCAAAATATCTGTCTTTTGGTATCTTTAGAATATATTATTCATAGGAATGGTTCTGTCTGTTAAATGACTCATTTAAGTTTTGTGAGCAGGAAACAAATGGCTCTTTTTTTTTTTTCTTTGTCGGTCCTGGAGTAAATCCTGTTAGTCAGTTTTCTGACATTAAAGAATTGTCTTGAATATTTTTGGATGACCTATATGCATGAGCATTATGTCTGTTCCTTCCACATCTTCTACATTTCACAGAAAACTTTCTACCTGAATTTATTATTATTATCATTATTATTATTAATTATAGAAAAAATTTCTTTAGTAACTGTTTCTATACAGTTCTTTAAGAAATGATCTAATCTTTCATAGCCACAGCACTAGGTATTTTGTGTCTTTATATCTCCTGTAATTGTTTGTCTAAGTATAACTGAATTGTGAGCATTAAATCCTATATCCACAGTAGTCTTAATTCACTCATAAAAGAAGTATAGATCTGGCCCTTAAAAATCTAAGAGCCATTTTGCATTCAGAATTTGAATTTTTTAAAGCTAAAGATTTAATTGAAATTTCTCTAGCAGTTGAATCTGATATTGGCCTATTAAGAGTGTAATCTTTGTAAAATGTCAGGGAAGATTCATTTGAACCCTGGATTATCTTTGTAAATAATTCAGTTTATTCCTGTTGTTCAACCTTGTCCCAAGCATTTAAAGATATTGCATGGCATTATTAAAAGTACAGTGTTATTAAGGGTAATCTGTACTCACACTTTAGAATACAGACCTTTACCTGGTATCTGATTCTTGGCAATCTCAATGCCTCTAGTCCTATTTTGTTGCTCCATGATTGAAGCCCCATCTTTCTATTGTGTCATCCATTGTAATTGAGGACCAGGTTCTAAAATGGCTATCATGAAATCTCTCCAAACTTTTGGAATTAGACAGTTTTGTATGGCTCAGTTATTAAGTCTCTGGCATATGGCAAATGTAAGCCATAGCTCACTACTGCTTCCTTAATCCTTGGTAAATCCTCTGCCTCTATAGGTTGTCACTTGAATTCTTGATATCCCTGTGGATATCCCTCATCTCCTCCTAATTTCTTTATCAAGGCTGGGTAAGTCATCCTTGGATACTTAAACATACAGCTTGACCTTTTGCGGTCTTGTTATAAGATGGTATTGCACGTTCAGGCCTTCCTTCCTCTGCCTCTACTTCAGTGTCTTCCTCAATTCTAATTTTTAAGATTTTTTCTTTTAAGGCTTGTCTCCATTTTTCATATTTTTCTTCTTGTATCTCTACTAACAGTATTTTCTTCATTTTTATGTATTAATCTTTCTAATTTGTCTTCTATGGCTTATCTTCATTTTACATATTTCTCTTGCAGTATCTCTACTATTTTAGCACTTTCTTTATTCTTATTTATAAAAGCTTCTAATTTTTCTTCTAAGGCCTGTAACCTAGCATTCCATCTTTTAGCCCTCTCCTTCTCTTTGTCTGCATTCTTTTGATCTCTCTTTAAAAAGATATATAAAATTATAATCATTATTGAAAAATTCTTTTAATGCTGATAAGTACAGCAAAATTATATAGAATTGAGATTCCCTGTGCCATTGTGTTCCCCCCCCCCATTTTTTAGCATAGAAAATATTTTTCTCTTTAATCTCCCTCTCCTTGAGGACTTCAATTTACCAATTTAAATCTGTTTATATCTATCTATGATATTTTGTATTTAGTGTCTTTCCTCTTTTATTGTTTTCAAACTTAATACCTTACAAGTTCAGAAGTTTGGAGCTTTTTAGTCCCACCAGCACATGTCTTTGATGGTTAACTCTACCCTTTCAGCTTAGTTCAGAAGGCTGCCCATAGGTTTTGCATTCTGCAGGTCTTGGGCAAGGCTCACCAACTAGTCATGCTTCTGTTTGACTTTGGCCTTTAACTTTAGGCATTGGCTGGGAACTAGGGTACTTGCCCCAGCTCTGGATCACATTTTTGCATTCTGTGCTTAGTTTGTGCAGCTTTGAGAAGTTGTTTGCCTGTGGAGTGCACCTGAGTTTCCTAGTGCACGGTTGTCTGACTCTCTCAGCAGCCTTGGGAGTACAAGGGCATCCTAGATGCTTTAGCTGTAGGCTGGAGTGCATTCCTACTCACTCTCTGCTTTTGTTGTTCATGAATGGCCACTCAAGTGCTTGGGTGCTACTGCAGGGGTTCTTAAAGGGGCTGTGCCTGGCTTTTTAATCTGGCTCCCAATGTCTGGAACTTTTCTAAACTTGGATGCTAAGCCTGATAGTTGATGGTGTTGGAGTCTAGGAATTGCTGCCCAAACCACTCAGACACCAATCTCAGTCAAATAGGGATGGTCTATTAAATGCCTAACCCCAAGACTGATTGATCAGAGGCACAGACCAGACTTAGGGAGGAGCTGGATGTGGCATTGAATTAAGATCCTATGTGACTTTTAAGCCTAAAATCCATAAACATTTGCGCCAAGTTATTCCACCAATCAGGATCGACGGATAGGGGATTTCCATAGGAACATGTCTTTGTTGTACACTTATCCTGCTCCCATTGGTTGGGGTATTCAACTGTGGCAGGGGGCTTGCCTTGTCTAACATTCATGTCTTAACTTGCCAACCAGGATGTCAGTTACCCATATATATGTCTCTTTCTGCCATGAAGAATGTCGGTTCCCAGGGAGGTCTTGAGAACATAAACTTCACTTGACCCTTACTCAAAATGGAAGTCTTAATCCAAATGCTTTTTTTAAATATTGCTACAGGTGTTTTTCTTATGTTGGGGTCCAGCCCAGGGGTAGCTTATAAAAATAAAGCCATAAAAGCTTATATATAGGAACAGGAAGTGTTGCTTGGTAGTTGGTTCAGATCCAAACTTATTGTGGCTAACTATACAAAGCAGTGCAAACTGACTTCTATTGTGATTGGTTTCCAAGCACACAGAACATAACAGAAGATGCAATCAACTTGGGCATGGGAAAGTTTCCTAGTAACAGCATATGAGAAAATGTCCTTAAAACATTTGTATGTAATAGCACAAAATGGCAGGCTAGACAGGCAACTGGTACCTAGGCATTGACATTTTACCTAGGCCTTAACAGATGTCATTTGTAGTGTGCATTTTCTGTATGCTGGTGTGTTTCTTCCCTGCCTCTGCTCCTGAATAATGACTGAGACTCAAATATATTTACACATAACTAGGTTATAAGTCTTGGCTGTTCCCTGACTAGCTCATAAGTTAATCATCCTATTGGTCTACTCCAAGTTCTCCTACCTGGCTGGTTACCTGGTCCTCAGGTTTTTGTTGCTATCCCCATCAGTGTTCCAGGGCCAGTCGCCCACCTGTCACTATCCCAGCATCCCTCTCTCTATCTCCACTGGTTGTCCCACGTTCTAATACCCTGCTAAAGCTCATTGGCCAATCAGCTTTATATTGACAGGTGAATGCTTTTACATCATGCATAAGAGATTATCTTTACACAGAGATATACAGGAAACAGTTTCAAGAAACCCTTGGAATGTAGCTCTCTTGTCTATGGAATATGAATTTATAGAGTTCTATTATAAGGGCCCTAAGGAATATTGGAATCTGGGAAGCAATTGAGCTCTTCTAACTCCTTAAAATTCAGGCATAACGTGTCCCTAATGCTTCAGGCACTCTGTTCAGATTTGGCTGCTTCTGCAATAACTCTTTGTGCTTCAAGTAGCATACCAGGCCAGTGGACTTCAGTTCACATGCCTTCTCTCTATACTGCACAATCTCATGTCATATCCACCAGCCCTTTTCCACTACTGAATGCCTACATCTGTATCTCTAGGTACTGAGAAGACGAAATACATTTAGCAAGGAAAAATTTCTGCCATGAAACCTGCTGAAATGGAGTGGAATGAAATGGAATTCATTTTTTTTTTTTTTGTAGATGAGCTTAGCCACCTTGCATAAATTGAGTGATTGCATGTAAACCTCCCAGCAACGTCCTCAGTTCACTCATTTCTGATAGACCCGGGGCAGAATGCCACTCATTCATTTCTTAGGAGTCACAAATGTTATAGCTGAGGAAGATTGCTTGATACAAGAACCTTACTGTCAGGGCTTCAGCAGAGATGGCTGTCACATTACAAATAAGGGGCTTCAGCTTGTGCTCCCTGGGTGACTAGAAAAATCCCCAAGGATCTGGTTGTGAAATTCTGCTTTTGCTTCTGCCTCCCTCTGGAAACAGCTGTAAGAAAAAAGTGGGAATCAGCTCTGACAGAAATATCAATCTTCACTGCTTGCAAAACCTAAATTGATTTATTTTCTGGGAGAGGTCCATAAGAAAAGAATGTGATGCTTGCTATTAGGGGACCCACTCAAACCTCAGGGGACAGCTCATTAAAACAGAGTCACTTGGTTTGCATCTTACTTTATTGGACTGAGTAAAGAAAAGTTCTTTCCATTATTCTACGGGTAATTCATGTACACATCTATGGGATAATCCAAGTTGCTTTTGCTAATTGTTATGAAATGTTTCCTTTAATTTTTTTTTTTGCTAAAATTTAACATCTAACTTATTCTCTTGATTTTCCTTCTTTCTTCCATCTAATGCCTTCTGTAATGAAACAAAACAAAATACATGCTAATTAATTATCCCAATATCAATGTCTGCCAGTGGTTTTGGAGAGATGTGTAAAGTCTAAGACAAAAAATAAACAACTGCAGCAAAAACATCATAGCTTTTCACCTTTGTGAACACCATTCTTGATGTAATATAAAAATGACATTTTTTTCCTTTTCAAAAGCAATAATTTTTTTTTATTTGTTGAAAGTTCTAGAAGACAAACTTCAAAACTCCTTTATATTTTTAGTGATTAAAACCTTAAAAAATATCACCATTTCTATCTGCACCTCGTCATTACTGCTGGGAACTGGAAAGATCCAGGCAGATTTGAGACAATTTTTTAAAAAGTAACACTGATATCAAAAGCCTGGGTAAATGAATAGTTTGATAAAGAGTTTCAGAGGCATAAGCAAACATGCTTTGAGGGGCTACTGTGTGTCAGCAATCACACTGGGTGCTAGGGGAAAAAATGACATGGCACGTATACACACACACACACACACACACACACACATACACACACCCCAAACAACAACAAACCCCATCAACAACAAAAACCATGTGAATAGCGTTAAGAACATAAGTCCTGTGGATGTGTGGGTATTGACTGCCCAAACAAGGAGCCATCAGGCCACAGCAGAGGAAAGAACTGAGGTTGGCTCACTGCTTAGGAAACCTAGGGGTTGAAAATAAATCATTTTTTAAAGGACACAGGAAGAGAGAAGTTAAAAGAGGACCTAGAAGGCAGAAGCTTTGCAACCAGAACATGGAAGGCACCAAGTAAACACCTGGGCCATTAACTCAAGCACAGTGTGTATGCTCTTTCCCAGGATTTAAGTTTGCCTCTTTAGCTCTATAAGGATTTTTTGCTGTTTTGTTTGCTGTTAAGGATGACACAAAAGCAAATGCTTAACCTCTGCTTCATGGGCAGAGGACCAAATGGCAGAGGACCAAAGGAGTATAATCTGATTATTTTAAAAAGTACAAAGCTTCCAGCCACATTTCTCCTTCCATTGTAAAACGTCATATTTCTGTGACATAGGCTGCAGCTCCCCTTTAAGTCCAAGAACTGCACTGTCCTTATGGCTTCTCCCAATAGGAGAGAACACACACATTCTTGTCCAGGTTGAAATTTCAACTCACTGCGTCCTCACTCCAGCTGTGTTCCACTGGATCAGAGAACACATTCCACCAATCAGGAGCTCTCTGCTGCGTGGGGGAAGATGCCAGAGTCATGGCTGCCAGAGATCCAGGAAATGAAGAGATCATAAAAGAACTTAGTTTAGTTGCTGTGACATAGCAGAAAGATCTAGAAAGCTCTCCCTTTCTCTGACAATCAGGAAATACTAGTAAAAAGTTCAAATCATTCTAAATGTCTCTGGATTGTTTTTCTTCATGGCCATATTTAATTAGAGCTGTGTTCTCACATTGGGCCCAATGCCTTCTAATCAACAAAAATGAACTTGGCCATCAAGAATCTTAACAGTGCTTTGACTGACACAGTTGCCAAGAGGACAAATGCTTGTTAAGGGCTTAAACCACAGCTGGAGTGACCAGGAGTTGAGCAAGTGTAGAACCTCACAGGATTTTGAATACTTACTTTTAAAGCAAATGTAACTGAAATATCAATTCAGTGATTCTGAATATCAGTTCAATGCCTCATATATGTATTGTGCTAAAACAGTACATGAGCTAAAGGAAACAAAAGTTGACATAAAGTTTCCCTTTTCTTTGTTTCTGTCTCTACAACATGGCTACTAGAGAGCCTCAAGTTGTACGTGAGACTTACTACAACCACATCCCGTGCAATGCATGTTGTGGTAATTATTTAAAATCGGCCACTGGTTCATCCGACTATCTATGTTGCAGTGGCTCTGCCTAGCCCAGCTGCCATGTTTTCTCAGCCTGAGGCCACGTGCGCACTGCAGCTAGAACCAGCCTGCCAGAAACACCAGCCCTGCCACCCATTAGATACCAGCGTGAGAGATGGCTCTGCCAATCTTCCTTCCACGCTGTCTCCACAAGGCAGGGCATTGCCCAGATCATTCTGCCATCCATGTGGGCCCAGTAAGAGAATGAGACTCTAATTCTTATAGATTAATCAAAGGCTTTATATGTTTGATAATGGTTAATAACAAGATGCCCATACAAAGAGAGTTGTATCCCAATTAGCTAACCTAATTATAAGCTCGTAAGTTGTTCCCCACGAGTGCACTCCATACCTGTGTGGTTCTCCATCCTCCTACATCTCTGATCTCTCTTTCTCTCTCTCTCTCTCTCTCTCTCTCTCTCTCTCTCTCTCTCTCTCTCTTCCTCTCCTCTCCTCTCCTCTCCTCTCCTCTCCTCTCCTCTCCTCTCCTCTCCTTTCCTCTCCTCTGCTAGCTCCTCCTCTTCCTTTTCCTCTTCTCCTTACTCCTACTCTTCCTCTCCTAACTCCTCCCACATTAGCTCCTCCTACAGATGCAGGTTAGCAGTCAAGTTCTTCAGGACATGGGTGCTACTTCTGGATCTTGATTAAAATATTCAGTATATTGGGTCATCACTTTTCTGATCAGAGCAGTAAGATTGATATTATCTTTAAACAGTCTGCTGATACAAATAAGTAAATATTTGTTTTATTGTTAAAATTGTCCTGGGATGATGGTTACTATGTCATGTTCTATGTTAGGCTTTACTTTATTTCTAGTCAGAGCTTCATATTTTCAGGGAAGCTTTTTTCTCCATTTTCTTTTTGTTGTTGTACATTAAGTATCATAATGTATACTGGAGATATATTTACCAAATATCCAAGGACTAAGAAAAAAGAATTAAAAATGGATGTTAGTTATGTCATTAAAACAAAAAGCGAATAGAGGTTCAGGGACAATCAGTAGTCGGAGATTGAAAGCCATCAAAATTCATAGAAGGTAGAACTGATGTGAGCACAGACACACAGGTACACACACACACACACACATACACACACACACACATACACACAAGCAAATAATGTAAGAAGAGTTTAAATGATCTGAGGAAAGTTTTGTAAGAGTCTCGGAGATGATGAGTATGTGAAGTTTCATATGCAGCAAGGAGCTGGAGGGAAAGCTGGAGGGATGAAGGGGAGGCGGTCCTCTCCAGAAGCCTGGAGGTTAACCTGGTCTGGGCTGGTGATGGGGCCAGGCACTCCCAGCAAAAAAGAACACCCTTAGCAGTAGTGAAGGCTGCTGATAGCAAGGTGGGTCAGAGATCTTGAATGGCTCTTTGTAAAGGCAAGGGAGATTTCTGAGACATCATTGAGTAGAAGGCAGGTAGAAGAGACACGACTGTGGTCTTAGGCTCTAAATCAATGCCAAGTTATGGAATGAGTAATGAAGCAGTCAGCTGAGGAATACTAGAGTTTTTGCGTTTTGTATATCGGTAGAAAAATTATAGTCTGAAAACAAGACTGGGAAGAAAGGAGGCAATTTAAAAGACACTGGAGACGGAGTTCCAGCGCTGACCATCTAATCTAGGTGATTCGTTACTAGAAGCAGATTACATGGTTCAATTAAAGGGCAATCATATCTCCAAATTTAAAAGTGAAATAGAATTGCAATTCCTTTTATTTAACTTTTAAAGTTACTCACTTTGGCTTTTCTTAAATAGCTCATGTTTGATTTGTTTCTAGGGACTTGTCACACAGAAATTTTAAATGAACTGAACTCTTTCTCATATTCTCATACTTCAGTTTAGGGTTTTGCGTTATGTTTAATTAGTTTTTGGATTTTTAAAAAAGATTTATCTATTTGTTTTTATATCTATTTGTATTTATATCTATTTGTTTTTATGCTTATAGGTATTTTACCTGACTATATATTTGGGCACCATGTGCACGCCTGGTATCCCCTTGAGGCCAGAGAAAGAAAGAAGTCAGACCCCCCAGAACTGGATTTACAGACAGTGGTGTGCCACCATGTAGGATTTGGAAATTGAACCCAGGTCCTCTTTAAAAGCAGCCAGTGCTCTTAACAAATGAGTTCTAGCCCTATTAGTTTTTGTTCTTCTAGCCCTTCTAGCCCTATTAGTTTCTGTTGAAATTACTGTAAGAGAGAATGTACTTTCACAGCTAGATGTGGTACTACACTCAGAAGTCAAAGAAAAGAGGATTGTCATGACTTTGAGACTAAACTGGATGACTGAGTAAAATCCTGTCTCAATGAAACAAGCATAGGGTAGTTTGAGTATACTTGACCCAGGGAGTGGTACTATTAGGAGGTGTGGCCATGTTGGAGTAGGTGTGGCTTTGTTGGAGGAAGTGTGTCACTATATGGGTTCAAAGCTCTGTCCAACACAGAAGTCAGTCTTCTCCTAGCAGCCTTTAGATGAAGATGTAGAACTCTCAGATTTTCCTGCACCATGGCTGCCTGGATGCTGTCACGCTCCTGTCTTGATGATAATGGACTGAACCTCTGAACCTGTAAGCCAGCCCCAATTAAATGTTGTCTTTATAAGAGCTGCTTTAGTCATGGTCACAGTAGCAAAATGCTGACTAAAACAAAGCAAAACCAATGACTATATGTTCCAAGTTTTTCTCTCTCACACATTTGTCTTTAGGTTCCTTAGGAATAAGATATACCATGTTGGCCTCTGGGCTAGAAATGCTAGTGATAGGTTTAGTGTTGAATCTTCAGTTTAAAAAATTACTGTCTCTTACTAAAAATTTTCATAATTTATTAAAGAATTTTAATGAGAAGAATTAAGCTTTTAAGTTTAACTCAGATCATCAATATTTTGTGAAGGATGCTTGAAACTTTCCAAGTTCGTTCATCCAAAGTTATAATTAATCACTTTAAGATTTAATGTTGGGAATTGTCTATATTTCTGTTCCCTGTTTTAAGACATTTTTGATGCTGTAACACAATCCCTAAAACTAGGCAACTTATAATGTGACTTTTCTCAGCTCACAGCTCAGGGAATGGACATCTATTATTGACAGACTGATTCAGAGTGAAGATGATATTGGGGTATAATTTCATTGTGAAAGGTAAAAAAGAAAAAGTGGGTGCATGGGAGGAAAATGGGGATGGAGGTACAAAGAAATAGAAACCAAGAGAAAGAGAGATAGAGAGAAGGAGAAGGAGATGTTGATTATATTGATGGTGAGGAGGAGGAAGAGGAGGAAGAGGAGGAGGAGGAAGAGGAAGAGAAGGAGGAGGAGGAAGAGGAGGAGGAGGAAGAGGAGGAGGAAGAGGAAGCTCTTATAATTGCATTGGTTGGTTATGCTTTTAAGTCTATTCCACCATTTCCCTAACATGTTTTTCATACAGGACAGCATTGGAGATCAAAGATTTTAAGCCTGGGTTGGTGTTTATGCTTCTCTTTTTGTGACTTGCCAAGTACCTTCCTGTACCAAAGAAACTAGAATGTGGGGGTTAAGGTTCTATAGGCACCAACTTGACCTCTTCATGTTCAATGAATTTATCAGTCTTATTTTCAGTAACAAGGCCTTGATATCAGTATTTGGAAAGCAAAATATTGTCTTGGCAACAGCAATGTTGTTTGGGGATTTCCATGGGACCCCTTTGACAAACAACTTAATTGAATATATCTGAATCCCAGTCCTGGTTTAGTGACAAGAAATGGGCAACTGCAATTTTGTCTCCCTCATTATTTAGAGATATCATCAAGATTGCCTTCACACATTGTAAGAAGTTTCCACAGCTCTAGGCTTAGATACTACCTCTCAAATGCCCCTCAGTCCTAGCTGTTTCTCCATGTATTCCCACCCTCCACTCCATTTCACCCCCTCCACTTCTTGATCCTACCATTCTCATTCTTGCTGCTCCAGTTCTCCTATAAAATCTATTCTAATTACCCCTAAAAGGGAGGTCCATGTGTCCCTGTTATGTCTAACCTTTCTGGATCTACAGCTTAGAGTTTAATTCTCATATATTAAACAGTTAATATTCACATATAAGAGATTATGTACCATATTTATCTTTCTGAGTATGCACTATTATTCAGGATGATTTTTTTCTAGATCTATCCATTTACCTCCAAATTTCACGGTTTCATTTTTTAAAAGAGCAGAATGAATAATCCATAGTGTAAATGTACCAGACTTTATTTACTCTTCTGTTGAAGAATATCTACATTGTTTCCAATTTCTATTTATTATGACTAGAGCAACAAAGAACATGGTTGGGAAAATGTCCTTGTGGTAGGATGAAGTACCCTTGGGTATATGTCCAAGAAAAGTGTAGCTAGATCTTGGTGTAGATTGATCCCATCTTTCTGAGGACCGAGCGTAATGGTTTTTATATGGGCTTTCTTAGTTGCACATCTACCAGCAATGGATGAGTGTTTCCTTTATTCCACATCCTTGCCAGCATGATTTGTCACTTGTGTTATTGATCTTAGACATTCTGAAAAGTATAAGATGGAATGTGAAAGTAGCTTTGATTTGCATTTTCCTGATGGCTAAGGCTGTTGAACATTTCTTTAAATGTTTCCCGGCCATTTGAATTTCCTCCATTGAAAATTAACTGCTTTGATTTGTACTGCGTTTTAACAGAATCATTTGAGGTTTTGATATCTTGTTCCATGAGTTATTTATATATTTTGGCTATTATGTTAGTTCTCATAGCCAATAGAGTTTTCAAGTTTTAAAGTACCTATATACTATTACTTGAGGTAAATTCTACTTTCTTATAATACTTATACTTTTATATGGGTGTAGATTTTAAATTGTTTCTCAGTATTGTACAAAAGACGGATACATCTAGAACTTAGCAACCTCATTATGGCCAGATTTGAAACCAATATAATTAACAATATACATAAGATTTGAATAATTTTTACAAGCTCATTGCAACACTTAGGAGATTTTCTATCAACAAAGTAAAGAGCAAAATGAAATTGACACATATCCATAAAGTGATGCATATCATTTGCACTGGGGCTTCTTGAAGCTGCCAGAACAAAGTTACAAGCTGTATGGTTTAAAACAGCAGAAATTTATTTTGGTGACTAGAAGTCCAAAGGCAAGGTGCTAGAAGGCTATATCTAACTAAAAGTCTGAAGGAGAACCCTTTGATCTCCCCTGCCTTTTAATAGTCCACAGCCTTTGATATTCATAGACATGAAGATACATTGCTTAAAATAGCTTTCTTCACTATCAATTCCCGTCTCCTTGTGAGTACTCATGTTCCAATTTCCCTCTTCATTTCAGCATATAGGTCATGAGCTCTGTTTTAGTAAGACCTTATTGCAACTTCTTACAACCTTAAGGTCTCTATTTTGAAATAAGTTGTATTTATTGGTTCTATGAAGTTGTAAATTTTGGAAGACATTGCTTAATCCATACACAACTGAACTTTAAATTTGATGTTAGCAGTTTATAGAAAATATCCTTTCTGAAGTGGAGTTTTTGATAACCATGCTATAAAAAGTCAAAATTCCTGTATTATAACACAAATATATTTTATGACTTAGCACCTTCTTTTTTTGTGCTAACATGAATTGCGTCATTGATACACATGCTGTCCAGATGCTCTGTGACTTACAATACTTACTCATCTTACAGAGACATGATCTACATCTACTTTGGGCTCTATAGGAGATGAGGAGCTAGACCTAGGAAAACTCACTCTGCCTTCTAGAGGAGACTGGCTTGGCTGAAGAAACTCAATCTGGATTGCAGAGATCTTGACTGTGTACTCTAAGCTAGATGACCCAGGCCTCAAGAAATTTAGTGAAAACACACACACACACACACATTTATATATCTATGTGGTGTTTTTTTTGTGTGAAGAGAAGGCAAGGTCATATTCCTGAGGTTGGCAGTGACAGTGTCCTTAAGGAACTGTAGTTTCCCACTGTTACTGATCATGACAAGTAGATGCTGAAAGTAGAAATACAGATTTGAGGTCAAACTCAAATAATGGCAAAGCAAAAGAATCTTCTTTTTTATGTGTCTAGAATTTCAAACTCTAGGAGCATTTACTTTTAAAGAAACTTGCTGGATATAAGTATGCACAGTGAAGGTAAACAAAGTTCTTTATGTTCTATGCAGGTTGGAACCTTGTAAATAATTCTACTGTCATGAATCTTATTCTGAGAGTCGTTACCTACAAAATGTGATTTGAAGATTCTGCTGTTCTAGAATAGTCAGTAAGTTGGTGAGGGGAGTTTTTATGATTATCTGAAGACTCCTACCCTGACCAATACCACTGTAGACGAGCAAGAGCTTAGATGTGGGAAAGGGGTTATTAAACTTAACTCTTTTGTGCTTTACGCTGTGTCTTTGAAATAGCAGGAAAACTAGAAAACTGTTGGGACTTTTAACTGTTAAATGGTCAATTGGTCCTTAGAATATCTAGCCAAATAAATTACATAAAAGGTTTAGGACAATTGTTATTATCTCATTGTAGTTATTCATATAAACAGTGTAGAAACGCGGTAAAGGAGAAATGAATTGGGAGTAAGCGAGGAAAAAGAAAGAGGAAGCAGAAACGCTTGCTGTAAATATTGGTAAGGGCAAAGTTGGTTGACTTCTTTATTCTAGAAATAAGTTGCAGAGTGCTGTGTATAAGCAATGATCCTTGAACTTTTAATAAGCTTAAAATAAGCAATAACAAAAAGCTGTGGAGGGGACAGAGGGACAGAAGCACTTAAATATGGGTAGAAAGTTTTCTTAAAAGGGCAATTACTCAAGACACAGAAGTCTAAAGGAAATTAACGAGGAGGTACTTAATTGGTACTTAAGAGGTATTTCTTTGAACCATTTTAGTAATCCTAAGATTTCCTGCTAGATGGCTTTGAGCTATTTTGAATAATTTATAATAGCTTTTTAAAAGTTTTCCTAACCACTCACAAGTATAAATGGAGAAAGAGGCCTACTTATTAGTGCTGTGTTTAAAATTAAGGGGAATGATTACAAATGGTACCTATTAGGCCCATGCAATCTGCATGCCACCATCTAAGCTGCAAATCAAGAGTTTAAGACTGAGTGTTTTTTCTCAGAAGATTGTTGAGTGAATTGGTTTTAATGACTCTTCCTGCACACAGATATGGTTGTGTAAGACCTCTTTCTGCTTCTTGGATTGTTCTGAGAGTATCCATTAAAGGAAGCTGAGTCAAATGTTTCCAATAATTTGTACAGAAGAGGTGTATATTACTTTGACTTCTATTTCTTCATAGAGTGTCTAGCTTGTGGAGTCTTGGCAGGGAGCAGTCATCCAGTCCTTAGTGAGCAATAGGCCCTGAGACTTTCAGAATACTGAAAGTAGGTTTGGACCACAGTTTGTTGTTTGTAAAAAGATATATTCAAAGGTTCAAAGGACTAATAAAAAATTGCCTAATTGCTTTAATTGATCTAGGCCATTTGGACATGGTATTGTAAAATACTATAAGCTAGACAAGCCTACTTCCACAGGAATTATTTCTCATACATCTGGAGGCTAGGAAGTCCTCAGCATCTACTGAAGTCACATTCTGGTTTCTAGATAGTGCCTTCCCATGTTCTCAGAAGGTGACTTGTCTTGGGAGTTTCTGCTCTGGTCTTATAATTAGTTTCTGAAACCATGCCCCTAACAAAATCATACTGACAATTCCCAACATATGAATGTAGTGATGGTACCATATTTACAGTGTAGCTCTTGATAAGGTTGAAATAATAAGAAGCAGAACCTGTTGTGATATAGCTAAAATATGACAACAGAAGATGCAGCCAAAAACATCTTTTGCCTTGCCTTCTCTGTTCCAAGTGAATTTATGAGAAATCCAGGAAAAAGAACCACATATAGTCATTTGTTCACAATCCCCATCTTCTTGCAGGTGTAAAGTGAAAGCAACTTCATGGCTAACTGAATATGAGGAAATAACAGATATAAATGAATAAAACCCAACTGGAGATTGCTAGATTAATTTACCTTAGAACCCCAGAGCCCACTGAAAATGAAATATCATTTCTCTGACCTTAAAGAACCAAAATTAGGCAGACAGACAGTAACAAGTCTGAATGGTCCCAGTCAAGGTTCTGTACAAGAGACAGATTTGATATATGAAAATTTCAGGAGCTGAAGAAGTGCTAAAGTGGATAAGACAAAATTCCTTTTCCTATATACATGTCAGGCATCACAAAACCAGTTGTAACGCCACCTCCATAGTAGCTGATATCTTCTTTTGGTTTCTGCAAACAGTCACACAAACATGCACATATGAACACACACACACACACACACACACACACACACAATTTGCTTTTCCTAATGATAGTGTGCTTATGAAGACTAAAGTTCAGAGAAAGGAAACATGTCGAAATCTTGATTATTCATCAGTGCCAAGGTGTATGCCTAACGACAGATCTAATCTATCTAACCACATACAGAGTGGCAATCTCCATGTGGACCATGGGAGAACAGAAGACTCAAAGTGTGTGTTGTTTCATCTGAGGAGTGTGGAAATTACTTGCACTACAAGTAGAGGACTTGAGTTTTGATATCCAGCACTGACTTGAGAGCTGGGTGGGGTTGGGCCACAACTGTTAACATCCCTAGGGAAGAGTGTATAAACAAGCAGATACCAAATGCTCATTGATTAGCCACCTAGCCAACCAATAAGAGACACCATCTCAACAGACCAAATGAACAACTATGATGGCCAAGGAGAGCACCTAACATTAACATCTGCAATTTATATACACCTGTGTGAAAGCATAGATTGCTGGAGAGTTTTATGTCAACTTGACACAGGCTAAAGTTATCTGAGAGGAGGGTACTTCAATTAATAAAATGCCTTGGCAATGTCCAGCTGTAAGGCACTTTTTAATTAATAATTGACATGGAAGGGTCCAGTCCATTGTGAGAGGTTCCATCCCTGAGATGATGGTCCTGGATTCTATAAGAAAGCGCACTGAGCAAGTCATGTCAAGAAAGTCAGTAAGCAGCACTCCTCTATGGCATCTGCATCATCTCCTACCTCCAGATTCTGCCCTGTTTGAGTTCCTGCTCTGACTTCCTTTGATTATAAATAGCAATGTGGTAGTGTAAAATAAATAAATCCTTTCTTCTCTAATTTGCTTTTGTCATGGTGTTTTATCATAGACATAGAAGCTATAAGACATATACTCACATGTATATGTACACACAGCTTACATGCCCCATACATGTGTACATACACACACACTTACACAGAGAGAGAGAGATAGACAGAGAGAGACAGAAAGAGAGAGAGAGAGAGAGAGAGAGAGAGAGAGAGAGAGAGAGGCAGGCTATCAACTCAAAAGGGAAGAACATGGGAAATTTTGGTGGGAGGATTCCTCAGAGGGGTGAAGGGAGATAGGAAGATCAAAGTAATACTGCTTTATTTTAATTAAATATTTTGAAAATTTTAAAAAGTTTGTGAATATGGTAAGTGTTAATTTTAAAAATATGTGTTGTAATATAGTATCATTGATATGTTAAAACACTAAACTCAAAGTCCAATAATTCTTTTAAAAAAATTTTTAAAACGGTTTTCCAATTTTTGAGTAAGAGTTTCTCATATGGGTACAAGAGGCCTTCAAAATCCAAATAGAACCAGAAAATAAACTTCCCATGATATATTAGAATTGAAGCATAAAAGCAAAACATAAAAGATATTGCAAGTTGCAAGAGAGAATGGCAACATCACATATGAAGGCACACCTACTAGAATAATGGCTGATTACTCCACAGAAACCTTTAAAGTAAAAAGGGACAGGGAAGATGCATTTCAGGTTCTGAAAGATCACAAATATTATATTCAGCAAAGTCATCTTTTATAAGTGAAAGAAAAATAAAAAACTTTGCACGATAAAAAAAAAAACTAAAGGAATTTATGACCACTAAGCCAGCTCTATAGAGGAGAGTGGCAGGAGTTCTTCAGACCTCGGAAAAAGATACTCCTGAGTTGCCACAGTGAGAAACAACCTACATGCTGGGAGTTAATCAAGAGGTGTCTAAGAAAACAGCACAAAGTCATCACACACCTTACTATAATAGCTGTGGATATATGCTCTCAATTTCTGAATAAAAAGGCAGACTAACAGACTGATTATTTTACTGGCTGGTTTTGTGTGTCAACTTGACACAAGCAGAAGTTCTCACAGAGAAAGGAGCTTCAGTTGAGAAAATGCCTCCATGAGATCCAGCTGTAAGGCATTTTCTCAATTATTGATCAAGGGGGGAGGGCCCCTTGTGGGTGGTACCACCCCTGGGCTGGTAGTCTTGAGTTCTATAAGAAAGCAAGCTGAGCCAGCCAGGGGAAGCAAACCAGTAAGAAACATCCCTCCATGGTCTCTGCATCAGCTCCTGCTTCCTGATCGGCTTGAGTTCCAGTCCTGACTTCCTTTGGTGATGAACAGCAGTGTGGAAGCATAAGCTGAATAAACCCTTTCCACCCCAACTTGTTTCTTGGTCATGATGTTTGTGCAGGAATAGAAACCCTGACCAAGACAATCATTAAACAGGATCCATCTTTTTGTTGCCTCTCAGGAACACATATCATTATCGAGGATAGAAAACACCTCAGGACAAGAGGATGGAAAAAAGATAATACAAGGAAATAGAAGTTGGAAAAAAGTTGGTATACTCTAATATCTGATGAAATAAATGTCAAGCCAAAACAAGTTACAAAAAATAAAGAAACCACCTCATGTCGTAAAGAACAGCCCATCAAGAGGATATTATAATTCTAAATACATACACACAAAAAAATATAGGTATACCCAACATCATAAAACAAATATTATTAAGTATACAGCCATGAATTATTCCCAAAATAATGATAGGAGGTGACTTCAGTACTCCATTATCATCAATAAACAGGTCATTTTCCCAAAACCTAAAAAGAGAAACATTGGAGTTAAATGACAACATAAATCCAATGTACCTATCAGTCATTACAGGACATTCCAACCAAACAATAAAGAATACACATTCTTCTTCGTAGCACATTGAATTTTCTCCAAAGCAGAACACATTTTAAGACACAAAGCAAGCCTTCACAAACACAGGAAACCTGAAACAGCAATCTGTATTCTGCTTGACCACAATGAAATAGAGTTAGATGTCAACCACAATAGAAGCTACAGAAAATACAAAAACTCAGAGACCAAATAACACTCTACTGAATAACAAGTACATCACTGAGGAAATCAAGTGTGAGGCTTAAAAAGTTATTTGAATTGAATGAATGAAAACACAATGTATCCATTTCTAGGGAAAACAATGAAAGCAATTCTAACAGGAAAATTTATAGCAGCAATTGCCTCCATTAAGAGATATATAGAGGCAAAGAAACACACACACACATGCACATACACACAAACGGGGGGGTAGAAAGAGAGAGACAGAGACAGAGAGAAACATAGAGAGACAGAGAGAGAGAGAGAGAGAAAGGAGAGACAGAGATAGACAGAGACAGAGACAAACACATATAAAGTACAAAGACAGAGACAAAGACACACATATACACAGACAGAGACATAGACAGAGACAGGCACACACCCTGGGAGACAGAGACAATGACACATACATACATACACACACACACACACACACACAAAGGGAGAGAGAGAAACAGAGACAAGCACACACACACAGAGACAGAAACAAAGACACATACACACACATAGGCACACACACACACAGACACACACACACAGATATCGAATAAATAATTCAATAACGAACCTTAATGGTTTGAAAAATGGAGAACAAAACAAACCCAAAAAGTAGAGGAAAAGAAGAAATAATTAAGATCAGGGTAGAGTTAATGAAATAGTAATGGGAAAAAAGTACAAACAATGAAATAGAGTTGCTTCTTTGAAAAATTTAACAGGATTGACATATTTTTAGTAAAATTAGCTAAAAGAATGAGAGAGAATACCCATGTTAATAAAGTTAGAGGTAGAAAGGAACACATTATTATGGAACACGTTATTACAAATACCGATGAAATTCAGAAAACAAGAAGCATATAAGTTGAAAACCTAGATTTGACTCAGTTTGAAAATCTAAGAGAAACAGGTAAATTTCTATGTGCTTATGGTCTACCAGTTTTAAATCAAGATGGAATAAATAATTTAAGCAGACCTATAATCTACAGTATGACTGAAAAGTAATAAAAATATTTCCCCCTTGCTTACCCTTAGATGGACTCTCCAGGACCACATGGATTCACAGTAGAATTCCACAAGACTTTCAAAGAAGAACTCTCACCAATATTGTTCAAAGTAGTCTACAAAGTAATAAAGGGAAGAATTCTGCCAAGCTGTTACAAGCTTAATTTAAGTTATATGAAAAAGATGTGCACCCTAATAAGGTTAGCTTCATTCCAACAATGTAAAATAGTTCAACATATGCAAATCAAGAAATTCACCACAGAAGCAGACTAAAAGAAATCACATGATCCTTTCAATTAATATAGAAAAAAATTTTCTGGACAAAATCCAACATCCCTTCATTATAAAAGTCATGGAGAGGCTAAAGATAGAGAAAAATTCAACTCAATAAGGCTAGGTATTTCAAGCATATAGTAGCAAATGTAGAAAACTTCAGCTAATCTTATTAATTACAGGAACAAGAGAAGGATGTATACTCTCTGCTATTAAACATAGTCCTTAGAGTCTTAGAAAGAACAATAAGACAAGAAAAGGAAATAAATGGAATACAAATGGGAGTGAAAGAAATCAAATCCCCTTTTGCAGAAAAAAATATAATACTATACTTAGACAAAAGATTCTACCAAAACCTTTTAGAACTGATAAACCCATTCAGCAAAGTAGCAGGATACAAAATTGATATTCACACTGAAAACATCAGTGACCTTCCTAAAACCAACAACAAACTTACTAAGCAAAATCAGTAGAACAAACACATTCATAACAGCCACCAAATATCCTCATGTAGGAATAAACAGAATCAATAATTTGAGAGATCTTCACAATGGAAACTTCAATGCACTGAAGAAAAATTAGTAAGATAAGAAGATGGAAAGACTTTTGTTTATATATTAGGAGTGAATGTCAGGAGAATTTCCATCTGGCCAAAACCAAAGAGATTCAATTCAATCCTGACCACGATTTATTGATCTTCAAAAGTAAATGAAAGATAGTATTAAGAATTTATGTAGAAACATGAAAGAGCATGGATAGCCACAGGAATCTTGAAGAGGAAGAAAAAGTAGAGAATGTGGAGGAGAAAAAGGAGGAGGGGAAAGAGGAAGGAGAAGAAGAGGATGAAGAAGGAGGAGGAGGAGGAGGAGGAGGAGGAGGAGGAGGAGGAGGAGGAGGAGGAGAACAACAACAACTACTACTACTACTGCTACCTGTACTACTACTGTGCTGAAGGCATGAACGTATTTAATTTCAAGTTATACTATGGTGCCATGGTAATAAAACCCATGTTATTAGCTCAAAAGTATACACGAAGATCTATGGAATAGAGAAAGGACCCAGGTATAAATGTATCCGACTATAGCTACCCCAGTTTTGATGAAGATGCTGAAAATATACTTTAGAAATAAGACAGAATTGAGTAAATAAACCAAAATCTCAATGCTAAGTGTATATTTCTGCATGAGCTCTTTGCCAGAGATGTCCCAGAGGCATTCCCCTTCCCCCAAACAATTCTGGTTCTTGCTCCTTTTGGTACCCAGCAAAGCTAGTTAGTTGATAAGACCTCATTGCTGAAGATTATGCAAAACAAAATTAACAGCGAGAAAAACAAGTAATGGGGTTGCTTGATACAACAAAGGGGATTGACATAAAGGAATTTTATTCCTCTGGAAGCTTCTGAGAGTCCTTATTTTCAGGTTTAAATGATAAACTTGAACAAAGTTGAACCAGATATAAACATAAGCAATAGTTAGAAGAAGAGGGCCACTGACCTCAAAGGTTCAGCATGTACTCCTTCTGGGTACATTCAGTTTCTAGTCTTGTTATTTTAACTCTGCTGTCTAGCTGGCTGGTATGTATTTCTCACTTTTGTTGCTTGTGTCAATACCTGTCAGTTGTGATGAGTTTTTCCATTTCCAGAGGCTCATCTGTGGTGAAAGAGTAACTAATAAGCACCTAGTTCATTGCACCCTGTGGGCATGCAATAAATACGTGTTTCTTAACTGCCTGCCTACATATGCCTTCAGGAGCCCAGGCAAGCCTCTTAACTGCCTTAAAAATGACAGATGATGCTGTCTGCTAGGCATCTCTTGAGAGCTTGTTAAATACATAACTAATGTCAGGAGACACTGGTGTCTTGTGACCCAAACAAACAACTTAGACTTAAGTCACTTGCCAGCACATAGACTTATGAGGAAGGCACTGACCTTACATACTGTTGATGTCTAGGTGTCTGAGACTGTGGTAGAATGGAGAAACTGACAGCTGCCATCCAGATTAGGAAAGGGATAACTAGCAAACAGAAGAGTTTCTGAACAAGATGTTGAGCTAGAAGCTATGAGAAGAAATGAAGAAAGTTGGGTAGTGAAGGATGGTAGTGTTTATGTCCCGTCAGCATTGTCCAATTCAAGTAGGTGTGTGTGCTAGTACTTTGTTTAAAGTTCTAGAAAGAAATATAAAGTGAATGTTAAAATTGAGGGCAAATGTGGTTTTCTAGTCAAAAAAAGTGAGAAAGACACTTAACTGTCCTACCTTTTAAAATGTTTCTACATGAAAGTAAAGATCAAATTATAATAAGAAATGTATTTTTAGACAGTCCAAAGTTGTTAACACACATAGAATACACCAGGAAATCACAGGGAAGGCTGTGATTATGAACACTGACATAATGACCGCACATTAGGAAGATAATACTGAAAATAGGAAATGCACAACTAATAACCTTTATGTTTTAAAGAGAGCTCTAGGATCATTTTAATTAGAAGAATACACACTCTCATATTTTACCTGCTAAATTATCAATTAAAATGAGCAATGATTAGTTATAATTCCATGTAGAAAGGGGACTTGGCAGAATCAAAATTGTATTTTTTTCAAAGCTCAACTATTCACGCTTGCCTTTTGGAATGCTCTACACACTTCCCCATGAGCCAGTTTTCCATATTATTTATTGTTCAGCCAATCCAAAATGTGCATCTCTTAAAACATACTGTGTTTCCCTTTTCCTATACGTTTGGTCATTCAGACTGGGATGTACTCTAGCTTTGTTAAATTAGAAATCCCTCTTTAACACATCCTGACACCCACAGCAGCCTTACTTATTAAGTCTGTCCAGTGACAGTCCCATTATCCACGTCTTCCTACCAGCTCTGACAGATAAATTCTCTCCCTCTCATATTTTACTGTTCCTACTTTCCTTCATGATGTATACGATGTTTAAATAACTTACTGGTCTTTCTTCTCATGCACTCCACATTGATTCAAAGCAACTATGCAACACAGGTCTCAGTCAGGAAGCTTTAATAGTAAAAATTAGTCATCAATTTAATTAATGCTTTTAGTGTTTTGGTAACTGCTACTATGTAACTTAAGTATATGTGAACAAAATATAACTTTAGTGGGCATTGTGGTGCATTTGGGAGGCAGAGGCAGGTCGATCTCTGAGTTCAAGGCCAGTCTCGTCTACAAAGGAGGTTTCAGGTCAGTTAATACTGTGCCATGAGACTGTCTCAACTAATAATAATAGAATAAAATCAAATCTTAGAAGAGTTGAAGACACTTCCATTGAAAACAAACAAATACAACCTTAAACCAAAAGCATTTCTCTCTTCCACATTTGTAAAACTGTATACTTCATATAAGCAATTTCAACCAAAGCATGTGAAAATATAAAAATTCTCTTATTTGACTACTGAGTATGTGAGTTAGTATTTGTTAACTTGAAAAATACTAGTGTCATTTGGGTCAGCAGATTTTTAGTTGAGGGATTTCCTCCTTTAGAGTGGCCTGTGTGCTTGGCTGTGGGGGTAATTTTTAATTGCTACTTGATATAAGAGGATCCAGTCTTTTGTGGGCAATGCCATCCCTAGACAGCTGGTCATAGGTTGTGTAAGAGACTTGTTGAACAAATGAGAGAAAGCAAGCTAGTAAGTAGCACTTGTCCATGGTATTTGCTTCTGTTCCTGTCTCTAGGTTCTCACCTTAATTCTCCCCTGATGGCTAGATTATATAACCTGTAAGAGAAAATGAAGGCTTTCTTCCCCAAGTTGTCATTGGTCAGAGTTTTATCAAAGCAGCAACAGAAAAGCAGTGAATACAATGAGAATTCACAAATGTGAATCATCCAATCTCAAGAACTCTACTGGCTTAGCTTTTTTCAATATGTAGACAGCATTAGGAAATGTGTTATAAGCAATTTTAATGGCAAACTACATAGAGATGTGACACAAACAACACAATGCCCCAGCTGGCTTCTGCCAATTCCAAATGAAGTTTCTTAGGGAAATTAGCTCGGTTATTTTCATCCACACAGTCTTTCGATCATCACAGTGTTCTTTTTATGCCAAAATAAATGCCCTTCCATCACAGGTTACCGAGAAATTGCTCATCTGTGGTTATGACACTTTTATATTTTCAGGTCAATTATCCCATTGTAAACTGGGTGATATTCACTTTAAGGTGTGCTTAAAATATATAAAGTGAAACACCTTATATATCATGAATTATTGATGACTCCATCTATATAAAACTACACTCCACTAGTGAAATATCTAATTGAAGCTAATATGGTTTTTAATATTTTAAACATTATAAAATAAAAATTTCCTAAAATATGCTTTACACTTCTCTGTAGTCCTGAGGAGGAAATTTATCAATTGAACTTTTCTCGAAGATTCAGGGAGCTCAGCATGAACGTATTTTATTATTTCATGTCCTAATTTTATTATGATTATGCTTAAACCATATACATGTTAGAATTTACTCTATTAGAGAGTTCGACATCATTGTCGTCTGGACCATTTAACTGTCTTCATTTTCAGCTAAATACCTTTTTCTGAACTTCAAGCAGATTGGGCATCACTGTCTGTACTGTTTGAAGCCAGAAGTTAAGATACGAAAAATATAATAGTTGCACCTATAGAATTAGATATTTTGTGTTGTGTTCAAAGTCCAAGTACAGCTCCATCTATGCAGTTTGTACACACACACCTACATGCAGTTTTATACAGTGAGATGTTGCATGTGTATATTTTCAGTTATATCCTCTCACATAAAATCAGTTACTAAATTTCATTCTGTACTGTTGGTGTCAGTGTTTAAAAGGTTTTTACATTTTTCCCCTGTACTTTAACTAGCTTTGGCCTTCTGCGATGGTCTCTTTCCTTCTGTAAAATGAAACTTCTTTGTGGACATGAAGATAATATTTAGAATGATTTGGGAACTATGCTGGTTTAGGAGCATGGTGATAGTAGGTTCTCCTCTAGGATTTACAATCTCTCCAACAGTAAGGAGTTGGCTATGTTTTCAGTGCCATGCATGAACCACCTCTTCTTGAGTGGACTTTAGGTCTAAGTAAGAGGCTATAACTTACCCCAGAGGTATTTCACCCTCCCATGCTATCCATTATGGCTCATAACGTTTACAGTTACCGTATTCTTAATATGAAAGCACCCTACAAGTGCTTTTAGCCCTTGACAGTTTATATAGAACTTTCTGGTACTAGAGCTAGTATTCAGAGAAGAGCCTTCTAAATCTGCTTCAGCTGGATTCCTCCATTTCTAAGTGCAGTGTAATGTGAAATTTATGTTGTTTTCAGCAATAGGATTTTTCCTTCAAGTTCTGGAAAGCAACTAAGGATGAGGCCAATGCCATGTGCTATTTTTAGAGTCTGGAATCCCATGAGCCACAACTGAAAGTGTAGTTTTCTGAATCTTTCCTTTAACAGGCGTCCAACGTCACTCCATACAGAAGTACATGCCCGCATGACCTCTGTGTACATACTATAAAAAGGACTTCACTAATCTATTAGAAAAGTTCTACTGTATTTTTATCTAAACATTGGCAATTTACAACAAAATGGGAAATTATAAAATGAGTATTTTAATGCATTGCAACTTAAAGTTTTAGAAAGGCTGAGAATTAAAGTGTTTTATCACTTAATCAATAACTTACAGAGAAGGGCTTCAAACACCATTTGCTCATTTGCTTGCTTACATTGTGAGCTTGCAGAGAGCATTTCTTCTCTAACACAGCATACCTTCAGATTTCTAAGTGTGGACATGATGATTCTTACATGGCAACTCTTCACAATTAATCCTCTACTCCTTCCTTAATATAAGACATGTCAGATTTCCTTGGACATCATGGTTTTTGTTGACATTGCTTCCTCTGGGGTGTCATCATCCTTCCAGTCCCATCTATTTTCTTCACTTATACCAATGTCTTCCCTCCCTGATTTTCCCTGGCTATACATCTGGAATCCCTCTGGCAAGTAAAAGGATGGTACTTGAGAATATCATCCAGAGTAAGGTAACCCAGTCCCAAAAGGTCATGCATGGTATGTACTCACAAGTGAGTATTAGCCATAAAATACAGGTACCATGTCACAATCCACAGACCCAAAGAAGCTAAACAAGAATGGCCCAAGCAGGGAAGCTTTAATTTCACTTATAAGGGAGAATAAAATAGTATTAAAGGCAGATGGAGTGAGGGAACTGGGATGGAGAAGGAATGGGGAGGAGAATGAAGGTTCAGAATAATCAAGTGTGGGGGAAAATAGGAGAGGTGGCTAGATGGCCATGAATATGCATAGAAATCTGACTGGGGTGAGGAGGTGGGAGACATCTCCAGGACAAGACAGAGATGGGAGATGGAAGGCACCCAAGAATCAATGGAGTGACCTTAGCTGTGACTCACAACATTGGGAATATGAAACCTGAAGAAGCCACCTCCTGTAGCCAGACAGGAACCCTAGTGGAGCAACAAAGACAGCACACTATCCACAAAATTTTCAACCCAAAATTTATCCTGTCTACAAGTAATGCAGGCATGGGAGATGGAGTACAGACTGAGCAAATGGACAACCCATAACTAGACCAACTTGAGACGCATCCCATGGGCAAGAACCATTTTCTAACACTATTTAATGATACTCTGTTATGCTTGCAGACAGGAGCATGGTGTCCTCTCAGAGGCTTCACCCAGTAGCTGACTCAGACAGATATAGATAGACACCCACAGACAAACTGTGGATGGAACTTGGGGACTCTTATGGAAGAACAGGGGAAGGATTACAGCCACTAAGGGAATAGGAACTCAACAGGAAGAGCAATGTATTCAACTAACCTGGACCCTTGGGGCTTTTAGAGTCTGAACCACCAACCCAAGAACATGCACAGGCTGGACCTAGGCCTCCCTGCATATATGTAGCAGATGTGCAGTTTGACCATCATGTGGGTCCTGAACAATGGGAGCAGGGGCTATCCCAAAAGCTTCTGCCTGTACATGGGATATGTTCTACTAGCTAGGCTGCCTTGTCTGGTCTCAGTGAGAGAAGAAATGCCTAGCCTAGCAAGGACATGGGTGGGGATATTCATGAGGACCCCCCTACCCATTCGGAAGAGAAGGAAAGAGGGGATGGGGGCAGGATTGTGGGAAGAGGTGACCCAGAAGGGAACAGTAAGCGGGATGTAGAGTGAATAAATAAAATAAATAAATTTAAATTTAAAAAATTAAGCCAGAGATGCTTGGCTACTTATGAGTCACGAACTTCCATAGAAGTAACATAACTGATCATGGATCAAGACATCTGCACTTGTCATTTATATAGACGTTCAGGGAAGGGAGACTAGGAGCAAAATTTGTGTTTTGTGCAAATGATCAATGATTCTCTAATCAAATCAGAAATTTGAAGCATGCTAATGGGATACTGGCCGTGGAACTGACACGGCAAGCTGTGCAGAATGAAACCTCAACCTCCCTGAACGCTGTGCCCTTTGTGCTTTAGACTAAGAGATGCCAAGTCTCACATGCACTGTGTGCCTTCTAACACGCTCTGGAATTTCTGTCTGAAGGAATGTTTTCTTCAGCAGTCAGGTGTAGAGGTTAGCACTATAATCTTCTTCAGAACTGTATATTAGAGAACCTTCCCTTAGTATTTGTGACCTAAATCTTATATCATTGTCCAATAAGACTGTGTACATAGTTCTTGCACCTGTGCCTATTTCATTTTTTAAACATTTATGGATCATTTGCTTTATTGGAGAATGCATAGGATCCAATTGTCATTTGCAATCTTTGTTAAGTATTTTATATGTAAATTACTTTCACTTATATTCAGAAATAAGACACATGTCAGCTTATGTTGATTATTAATTTATTCCAACAACAATAATAATAATAATAATAATGTCTTTAAAGATTCTGCTATTCAAACCAACTATAATAGTTATTAGCAAATCCGATATCTCAATAGGATATTAGCAGATATGAATTTGTTAATATATAAATTAAAACGTGATTGAACATCTTATTTATTATTCTTAAGAATATTCTAAAATTAATTCATAATTAAACTTTCTGTTGGGTTCCAACAATTCTGAGTAGCAGTTTTATATTAGTTTATCTTTCACAGGAGGTCAGTTATTTCTGTAAGATCCACATTTTTAATTATATGTAAAGCTGGAATACGAGTGATTGTGTTCAAAATGCATGCTGTCTGCTGCATAGAAAGCTCACAAATATTCTGAAAATAATTTGAGTTGAATAAAGTATGTCTTAATACATTTTTCTTTGCTATTGTCTTTCTTCCTAGCAAAGCCATTCTCCTTTTCCTTCACTCTCTGTGACCCTGTGCTACTCCTAAAATGTCTATACTTTTCCACAGTGGTGATACATTCGGGCTTTTAGGAAAACTTACTACTAATCAATTACTTCAGCCCCTGCTCTCCCATGTTACATAAACCAGTATCTTACTCCTAGTGAAAAATTCATTTGCTTTCCATTAAGGTCTATAGAGTATTAAATTCTAACTTAAAGAGCTTACTTACCTCTTTGGAATCTTTTGTAATTTATTATATAACACAATCCAGACATCTTATAAATCAAAACAAAAGTATTGAACAGTACAATTGCAAACCAATAAAAAGAAATGATAAGCAAGCAAGGAAGGAAGAAATTACAGAGGGCTGAATCTAAGTTTTTAGTGTTTCTTGAAGTCATATTATTTCAACTGAATAGATTCTCAATGCATAGAATTCTATGCATCCATCCATTCATCTGTCTGTCTGGGAATATTAAGTGAACATCCAGTTGGCATCAGGTGATAGCACATGGTATATGCAGTAGCATTCCTAGCCAGCACAGTGGAAATAGGTGCCTGTTGTACAGCAAGATGCGTTTTCAGAAAGAAGGTGGTACAAAGCTCTGTGGCAGTGCTCTGGAGGAGACACTGTGGTTGGGAAACAGTCACTGTGGAGCTTCAGGACTAATATGGCACACTTCAAACATGGAATGGGAAGAGAAATTTTAAAAGAAAATACTTCAAAACTAGAAGGGTATAACTTCTGCATTCTACAAAGAAACTTGATTTTATCCTTAAGGCAATGAGGGCTGATGGTGTACTTCCAGCAAAAACTAGTGAAGCGAATAAATGTAATTAAAGGATGCTTTATTAAACTTCTAGCAATTTTAGTACATAGATCTTAAACCTCTTTTTTTCTAGATGCTTGAGTTGTCTTTTAAAGCTCAACGGTGACAGAATTGTGACTATAGCAAGCTTCTCATACATATTTTCTTTAGCTTTCTGCCTTCTGGGAGTTGTCATCCTTCCAGCTCAAAGACTTTCTGACTCAGGTAGCTCTCACTGTTACTGCCTAAAACTTTTCCTTGTTCTTCTCTTCCAAAACACTTTTCTCATGATCTTAAGAAGCAGATCTCAGGAGAAGCCTGTTTTACTGTCTCCATAATGACTGTCTCTTACTTGAAATCCTTTGGCACTTTTCAGTTTGTCAAGGAGTTTGCTGGTATTCAGCGTCTTCAGTGATGTCAGCCGTATTTATGGCCCAACAATCTCAGCTTGGATGCTCTAAAAGTTCATGAGTTTATAGTCAATGGATCCAGCAACAGGATCACCATTCTAATGTGTGTCATCAAAAATGCTGCTCCCTTTCTATCTCAGCTCCTCACCGGCAGAGTGGAAAGCTTGGTCAGGATGGGTTCATAGCCTGATGTTTAGTTTTCTAAGGATGCCTCAGGAGTTTTAAAAATACATGAATAGAGATGTAGTTTTCCTTTTCTTTACCTTTTACTTCAAACTGAATATTTGTTCCTTCTTGTCATATTTGTTAGGTTTCAAAGCTTAGGCCATTTCTAGTTAGAGGGCCATTCTCTTCCTCTCCCCTCTCTCTTTTTATCATGCGTATGTACACATACGTATGTATCTGTATCTACATCTACATCTGTTGTCATATGTGTGTACACATGTATATATTAGGTCATATATATGTGCACATATTTGTACACATACATATATATTGATGATGATGATGATGATGATTGGAAATAATAGCATTAGTAGCATAAGTTGTATTCAATGAAAGAGAAACATGTAGCTTTTAAACATCTTTCTTGCAGAGTATGACTAGTACTATTCAGTGTTCCTCTGGTAAATATGGAGTGGTCCATTTGTGGATGCTAATGGATAACTTTATTTTGGCCTGACAAGATGCTACAGGATCTAAGGGAATCTCCCACCCTTAGATAGACTGATGCAGGTATTATTAATAATGTCTCCAAACATTCTCATCCTGAAAAAGAGTGAACACAGAACTTCTCAGCTTAGTGCTTAGAGCATTGTGCCAGATAGTATAACCTGGAGTCTGTATTCTTGTTCAAACACTTGACAGCTGGCTGTGGAGGATTATTAATCTTCATGTTGACTTCAACTACAGTAATAGAGTTGCACCCTGACTGGGTGGCCTGTCAGAGTACATTGCTTTCTAAGCTAGCATGTGGGTTTGAAAAACAGGTACCATGATAAACCCAACCAATGACTAGAATTTCAATTCATTCTTCCTGATGTGGTGACAAGCAGGGCACATGTGGGAAGTTAATTCTCCGGGTTTTACCAAAAATAGCAATGCACTGCTTGGTTGGTGTGCAATCCAGGAACAGGAATAAAGAATAAATGAAAAACAAGTGGGAAGTTCCCAATTAACTTCAATTTACTTCAAGTGAATCTCCATAACTCGACATTAGTGCGTATATGAGAAAAGTTAATTTATGCATTTCAAAGCTTGCTTTTATAACTTTGCTCTTGAAGAATGACATAATCAAACAACAGATGGGGTATATTAACTAGGGCTAGAATTACTGTGCTTCAAAGCAAGCCACCAGGTAATTGAATCTACTTAGTTTATGCAGGGCAGGATGAAAATAAGTAATCTAGACATTTTGAATAAACTCTGCCAAGTTAAAAGCCCCATGACCATTTTGTGAATATCCCTTGCTCTTTAATGCAATCTGAGAGCATCGAGTTGTTTACAGTGATTTCAGATTTCTGCTTGGCCATTATTATTATCATTATCATAGTTCTTAAAATGTTTCCCCTGACATCCTTCCTGTGTAATGAATATGTCCCAAGGACACCCCAGTAAATGAGGTGAACTAATGTAAAATATTAAATAATTCATGTCCTTGGAAGCCACTGATACTGTCTTCATGTTTTTAGAGAAAGCAAACTAATGCTATGCTGGAGAGAAAAAAAAAAAAGGGCATCTGCAAATGAAAATACCGACATTATTTTCTGTTATAGCAAACATCCTCCGAAATAAGATGAAGAGGAAAGGGGGTGTCTTAAAGAATATAACAGGTAACACTTAACAATATATCTAACAATATATCTACTTTTATTTCTCTAATTTAAATATAATTACATCATTTGTTCCTTACCTCCCTCCAACGTCTTCTATGTGCCCCCACTCTCTCAAGTTGATGTCTTCACTTTTTTGTTATTTTAAACATATGTATAAGCGCATACATATATAAAGAAAATCACCAGTGTCTGTTTAATGTTACTTGTATGTATGTGTTTTCAGGATTGACCAACTGGTATTCAATAGTCAATTTGTGTGTCTAAAGAAATTGTTCCTTTTCCCCTTTTCTCAGCAATTCTTAGTTGCTTGTAGTTCTTTAATTAGGGCTAGGGCGGGTGAGATTTTCCCCTTCCACTGGTGTTGCCATTGTTCAGGTCCTGTTTAAGCAACCATATTGTTTGAGTATCGTGAGTGTAGCTTCTCTGTCATTTCCAAGGGCAACATTGTCACAGCAGATTCCTTACTGGTATTGTAAAGTATACATTAGGCCTGGAAACCCTGTCCTCAGCCTTTTCACCAGTATGTGGTTTTCTGTAGTAGTCTCTGTCTTTAGCATAGAGAAGCTCCTATGATGAGGTGAGAGGTGCACTTATCTGTAGTCATCAGTACTTAGAATGAAGGCACCATTTTTTTTTTTTAAGTAAGGTTTCAATTTGGTTTGCGATCCAGGGAAAACGAGTTGATTTCACTTCCTAGATCATCATTATGAATCCTATGACTATGAATTAAACTAGAGTGAGAGTCATAGGAAGATAAGAGAGAAAGTTCAGAACCCAGTGAAACACATCAAGTAGGACTGTAGGATCAAGGAAAGTATGAAATAGATAAGGGCCTGATGTGTTTATGCCCCATGACCCATCTTCATCTAGGTATAATGTGGGTGTTGTTATGTAACCCATTAGGGTTATCATATTCTTGCCTCTAAAATGTTACTATAACATCATCTTCAGTTATGTGTTGGCTTTTAGGTGAGATGCTGCACACAAGCAGAGTGAGGTGTCTGTTACAGAGAATGCACATGGGATTTAGATCTTATCTGAACATATTCTTCACTGTATAGCCACATTCTGTCAGATATGTTGATAAGGGAATCTCAAAATATTTCCAGAGGCTCTTGAAAGTCAGTGAATGGGACTAAGAAACAGTTGATTTTGAAGAAAAGTTCTTTATTTAGAAATCCAATTTTGCTACTTGCCAAAAATGTAGTAGCTATTCATAAAACGTTACTTAACCAGTTTTGCTAACCTCTTCAATACAGACAATACTGGTATTTACCTTACTGGAGAGCTGAAAGAATAACATGAAGCAATTACATTAAGAATTTAATATGACTCCAAGCACATGCCAAAGACTAAATTTTAACCTCTGATTATTTGCCAATAGTTTTACGTAACTATAACCCAAAATATTTTGCGATGAGAGATAAACATACATATAGACACTTCCAGACTCTGGTGATTTCCCTGTGGTTAAAGTGTTGTCTCTCAAGTATGAGGCCAAAATATTAGATCCTCAGAACCCACATAAATACCAGGTGGCAGAGGCATCCCACCTGATGCAGAGAGAAGAACCTCAGATCAAGTTGGCTTGAGGCACACATCGAATCAGTGAACCTGTAACTGGTTGAGAGGCACTGCCTCAGTGAGTAAGTTGGAAGAGCAATTGATGATTCCAAACATCAGCCTGCACCTATACCCACACACGTGCCATCATACACACATGTGCATGCATGTATGTGCACACACTAAAATGAAAAGTGTGGGTGGAGAATAACACTTTCTTATCTAGCACAGGATTCCTCTCTAAATATGGCGCTACTGTTTCCTATCTTAAAAACTGCTTAAATATTTTTCCAAGTTTAATTAATTTTAGCAAATAAACCAGAGAAATGCCAATTGCTGTTCTAAAGAACCCCCCTAAAAAGCTATTAGTGTTTTCCCTTCCATTATATGAAAGCAGCAGAGGAACAGATCAAGAGTGATTAAATATTGAAGAGGAATCAATTTCTGAAACAATAGTGGGTGGGTTTGGATTGGGGACCCTTTTTCTTGTGGGCACAAACAGTGTGTGATGAGTGGGAGGCTGAAACTGAAGCAGAGGCTAGAGTGTTACTGACAAGAAAATCCCAAGAATGCAATTTGTAAGTAGAGTAGGTAGAAACTGAATGGGCAAACATTCTCAAAGCTGAGTAAATTTTACTGAAGTCCTTGACTGAACCTTGAATTACATGTACACAAGGGAGAGATGGAGGAGACTGGCTGAAAGTTAGAGCTAAAAAGCCAGGGGAAGAAGGCCCAACTTCAAACACTTCCTACAATAGGAGATTTAGACTTCAGCAGATGATTCCAGACATAGATAATTTGTCTGTTACACTGAAAAGCCACCATATTTAGAGGTATATATCATAATTAAAAGTCTCTGTTTCATATGCAATATTCAGCATATAATAAAAATGAGTACACACAAGAAAAAAGTATGAAATTCATAATCAAGAAAAATGTAGCCTCCAAAACTATTCTGACATGTTTGAATAAACAGGTGAGAGACTGACTTAAGGTGGTATAGCCACAATGAATAAACAAATAGAAAATCATAGCATATAAGTCATAATCGAGTGGAAATTAAGAAGCTTAAACTAATATTGTCTAAGATTAAAATGTTATCAACTTTAAATCTATGTGAGAATTCGTCAATCTTAGTAAATTAAATAAGTAAGAAAGATAAAATCTAAGTACGAGTTCTCACTGCCTGATAGAGAAAAAACTATAGTAATGTTTGTGACTGAAATGCTATGAGGAATTAAGAAGATAAAAGGGAACAGATAAAGGTTTGAATATCGGATCAGTGAAAATACTCAATTCTCGTGATGAACAACAACTTACAGTTCCAAAGACTGCATAGGAGTCAACTCACATTAAAGGCAAAAGAGAACCATGAGGCGCTTGGCAGACTGCTGAAACCAAAACCAAGAATAATCTACATGTCCCAAGTTGTTGAAAACATCCAGATGATTTATTACACTAAAGAAAAAGTGGCAAAAACAATGGCTGATGTATCAGAATAAATAAAGACTGAAAACATCCAAGGAGCATTTAAAATGTTTTAAATATATAAGAAAAATAACAGCTAACCCAAGATTCTATGTTCATCAAAAAGTCACTTGGAAATAATGCAGAAATAAACAGCATTTAATATTGACAAAACACAGAAAACTCAGTATCAAATAAATTACTTTAGAATGATAAAAGATGATTCCATACAGAGGCACAGATTTGGAGGAGCAAAAGAAAATGCCAGAGAAGGAAAATGTATAAGTAATTATATATTTTCTACAATTAAGGTACATGTGCCTATGTGAGAAAAACCTAAACTATCATCAAGTTTACATCATATAGTTCTACTGTATGTATACCGAATATAATAACACACTCTGTGTGAATGTCTGTTTCTTTTCCTACTGTTTATAAAATACTCCTACAATAGCAATTTAAGAGAGTATATTTCAGCTCACAGGTGACAGTCTGTCATGTCAGGGAGGTCACAGCACTGGAATTAGTCACGTCATGTCATTAAGGAACAGTGTGATGAACATCTCCCATGTGTAGGTGATTCTAGATCTTGTCCCATTGGCAACTAACAATAACCACCACAGTGATAATAGCAAAATATACAAGCATCAAATCAAACTATACACAGCTATACAATTTTGATACTTTATATACTACAATAGAACTGAATTTGATTCAAAGTAAAAGGGAAAATAATCTAAATATTCAAACTGAAAAGCTATGCTTTATGTCTAGGTAAGAAGACAGAGAAAATGTGTACCTTAGACATGAAGTAAAGATCAGCTGACAAGGAATGGATGAGAAGCACATTCTATTTGAACAGTAAGAATATCTGTGGAGTGGCTTTTACAGCCAAATTAGGTATCAAGGGAAAAGCGTGTTGCCAGAAACGAAGTAGGAGAATTAAAAGGTATAGAAATATACAAGCCTGAGTAACTAACTGTTGCATCGAAACTAGAAATCAGTGTATGCATAAAGCAAAGTAAACAGAACTCAGTTATACGTGGAGAACACATTCCTTTCTGTAAGAAATTTGTAGAACCGTAATTGATATAACAGCTATGAAGCATCAGTAAGAATAAAATATTCTGTGCAACAAGTTTATAAAACAATTCTACTTATTTTATTTTGTGGGAGTGGGGTTTGAACCCAGGGCCTTGTGTCTGCTAAGCAAGTGCTTCACCCGGAAGCTACATTGTTACTTTGCTCCTTCTCCATGCATATCTTTTCTTGACCTTTCTAATAAAATCTGGGATAAAAACCTTATTCCACCAGGATTGGCTCAGAGAACTTCCATCAATATACATAGGGCACATTCACATCAATAAGTGATGTACTATACCATAAATAAAAGACTCCATAAATGTCAAATAATAAAACAGTATAGAATCATCGCTCAGGGAAAATAAGTTGGGAATCAATAACTAATATATCTTTAAAGATTTCAGGATATTTGGGGATACGTCCTCACTGTTCTGCCTAGCTAGCTGGCCAGGTAAAATCATAAGAGCACTTCAAAATTCTGGAATTTAACTTCCTACAAGACTTGTGATACAGCTCGTGATGGCTAATTTCAAGCAATGTTGACTTTCTAGCTGGCAAAGTTTTAGGTCTTGTAGTCTTTGAGGTGCTAATGTGTGACCTAGTAAACTGGGGACAGGAGACTCACCAGCATCACTTTGACAGGCATGTCCCATCCTGTGAGTGTCTGAAGAGAACATAAAAATGGAGGAAGAGAAATCTGCCCTGCAGAAGCTGCAGCATCCATGCCTACTGCCGAATAATTATATTTCTCTTCTTAGACTCAACCCTTTTTTAGAGGACCAGTAGAATGCTCATCTTCAAACCATGTTACACCAGTTATCTTGGCCTCCATCATTGCAATAATTGATTAATATCACCACCAACACCATCACTCGTACAGTAGCTAATTATAATATAAATAATTAACATATTTATGTATTTTGATATTAAATAATTATGATTATACATTTTTTTCCAGAGAGCACACTAATAGCACATAGAAAAAGAAAGATTTAGGGGTAGAAATATTTATTTACACTATACTAAGAACTCAGAAAACACCAAGAAAACAAACTTATCAAAAAATAAGTTATAGCATCAGTTAGATTTGAAGACGATGGCCCTGTTATACTGAAGGGGTTGCCTCTGTCCATAGTTGGGAGAGTAGGCTCCAGTGTAAGCAAGTATTTCTCTTTTGGCTTTTGCCCAATGATTTTTATTTGCATTATTCCACTTTACTTTGTACATAAGTTAGTGCTGTATGTCACCTCTTATCATCAGTGAAACACTTATGGTGACCAGATTATCTAAATGAGCAACACATCATTACAGTTCTCACGCAGTGACCATTTTATCATGGTAATGTTCCCATTGTTATGATTGCTGGGTCAGACCTATTATGTAATTTAAAATTATTGTTAAATATAAATTAAGTAACATATTTAAATCATCATGATTATGATTATAAGAAAGATCTTATTCCTTTAAGAAAAATGAAAAATATGGTATAATAATGTCCTTTTTTGTAACCTGTCTTACATAATAAGAGACAGAATTTTATGTGTTTGAGATAGCAACCTCCACATTTAGTCTGATATAATAAGCTGGGATTGGTTTGTTTTGTTTGCGGGGGAGGGTTTTGTTGTTTTCAGTATGAGAGAAATCATTGACCTTACATAGACAGAGAGTTGAAGAAGTGAGGACTAGCGTTTCTTCTTTAGATAACTGCTTATATCATTTGACATTAAACCAAAACACAACGAAGAAAAACAAGCACCCATGGTAAACAGATCAGGCCTCAGGTTAGATAAATACTCACAGAACCATGAAGAAAACCCTGATACTTCCTGCAAGAAGTAATTGCAAAACTGAAACCCGAGGACAAAGAAAAGGCTGTTTTAGAAAACATTCAAGCAAAGAGGGAAAATTCATAAAGTCCAGATCACTGACTGTGGTCTCCTCTGGTTAGTTACAGGGAAGGCTGACGTGAGTAGGAGGCCGGGAGAGTAAGTGGGAAAGCCAAACCTGAAAAAATAATGAAGAATTTGAATCTGAAAGCTTGTTTTGGGGCAATTTAGTAACTTCAGGCTTCTCTAGGGATAGTTAGGACGTAAGAAAGAATTAAAGCAAAAGAGTGAACATTCATGAAAAGCAGGCTTCAAAGGGGAGCTACAGATCTATTATCAAAGCTGGAGCAAAGGAATCTAATATAATTAAATCTTAAATGCATGCACTGGTCTGGGCACTAACAATACTGTTAGTGATTTAACTGAAGAGACGTGGTCACTGAGGAGAGGCTGCAGTGGTCTCAGGGACAATGAGAAGGGAAGATGGAAAGGCTTGCAAGAGGCTTGCCAAGAAATGGGAAACTAGGCAGTGCTTAGTTATTAGCTGGAAAAGTGGCCGAGGGTAAGGGACTGGCATAAGAGAACACTGGACCATGGGTCTGAACTCTATATGAGTGCATAGACCAGTATAACTTTGATGAAGCAAAGGCAGACTACAGTCAGCACATCAACTACTTCTTGCTTTTCCCGTATTTTTTTTTAACAGTTCTTGAGGAAGTTGTGACATTTTTCATGTTTCACTTATTTAACTTCCATGTCTCAGAACATGAGAAGCAAACAGTGGTATAAATCCCGCTTGAAGAATGTTGAGAACTCACATTAAGAGCGTCTAAATCACTGGGGTTATTTTATGCCAAGCTTGGGCAGCATTGTTAGGCCATTCTTTTCCTTGAAGAATGAACAATGAGAGTAAATTCAGAACCAAACCTGCAGGAAACACATGCCAGTCCCACTAAATCTTCGCCTCGGACATGACACGTATGCCCCATTGCCTTAAATATTTTATTAAGGCCATTTGAGAGTTTTGTGCTTGAAGATTTTTAGTGTACGAACTCAGTTGGCTGCAGGTTGTAGATTAGAAGGTTTTAATACAGCTTAAAATGGATAGAAACACTTGGAACCGGTTTATCAAATAGAATCAAAGGTTCTTTAACAATTTTAATCTGCATAAAACTGATGTGGCATTTGGTCTGTGATATGATTTTCCAGAGTCTGAGAAAATAATGAAGATGGACCAGGTTAGCTGAGAATACAAGAGAACTGCCTGAGTCATACCTGGTAACTATGGGTGGCTAATTAGTAGATGCAGGCTCATCAGTAGGTAACACAGAGGCATAAGGATAATGAGGTTTTAGAGTAGTCATTTCTCTCCTGCACAGCTCTGGTGTGAGAGAAATCTTCCCAGAAAACTCCAGACTGTCATCTCTGGGGGCATCACCATAGAAACAAAGCCTGCCTGGCCTCCATCAGGGTTTAGGGAAAACATCACAAAAGATATAACTATTGGAAAAAATTACCCAAATTTCATAAGATACTACATGTTATGAGCCAGAAGTGTGTGAATATATGGTGAGGTATTTAAAATGGAAAACAGTTGAATTAATCTCAGTTTATAAAACAGAGTGTTTGTTTTATGCACAATCTTATTTAAAAGCCTGGATGGCAGCAAAGGAAACTCTCAATCTAAAGTAGACCAAAATAGAATTGATCTAATAACGGGCACACAGACCAGCAGAACTTTGATAAAGCAAAGGCAGACTGCAGTCAGCACATCAACTACTTCTTGCTTCCCCCCCTTTTTTTAACACTTCTCAAGGAAGTTGTCACATTTTTCATGTATCATATATTTAACTTCCATTCTACACATCCTACACTAAAGTCTTCTGATCACAGAAATGGCTTAGTACGTATGCTTGTACTGTACATATCCTGATAAACCAAACCTTGCTGTGCAGATACCAATGGGAAAAGTACAACTGTTATGCATGTTGAAAATCTGATGAACTGTACCGTGCTTTACTTGGACCAGTGATCATCACATGTTGTGTGTAGTAGGTATAAATTTTGGTTTCATTTACGTCTGGAATCATATATTCCTGGCTCTTTTTTTTTAAGTACAAGATTTACTTGTGAAGTCATCCCTCACTACTGTGATATTGTTAATTCTTATCTGAAAGATGGTAAATTGTTACTATAGTAACTATACACTACCATGTAGTAATTTTTGTGTCCAAAATGCCTAAGCTACCATGATACAGGCATCTGTGAGCTTTCGACACCTAAAGGCTCTTAACTTCAGAGCATCCTTGCAGCAGATGTAGTAGAGTCTCTATTTCTTTTGTGTAATGATATTATTGTATTCTAAAGAGCCAAGGTCCTTCAATTCTTTCTGTAAATGTATGTCCTTGCTTCAGGCCCTGGGAACTTCATATCTGCAGATAAGCTTTACATTCTCATTTGCAAGAACTCTGTTTCCAAGGAAACAATGGAATTTGAATGATGAAAACCAAGCAATAATATAGCCTCAATGTGGCTATATGTGTGCCCCTCCACCGTAAATAAAGGAGTGTCACTCACAGTATTTCAAAATGTGAGTTCATTTGGAGACGGAGCCATTATGGGTAAATTTTTGTGATGTGCTTCTGTGGAGGCAGAGAGCAAGTAACAATCCAGTGCTACCCATGTCCTGCTGAGAAGTCAGAGACTGAAAGGCGACTGGCAGAGGCGGATGTAACCTACCTGCAGGTGAGGGCTATGGATAGTACCTGGGAAACTGTCAGAAACTAGAAGCAGGAAGCAGAGAATGGAGGTCCATATAGGCTTCACGTGAAGAAAGGAACTGTTTTTTGTTTAGGGGGGGATTTTTTTTTAACAGAAACGTGAACAAAAATACACATCTATAGTTTTAAACTATCTACTCTACAGTGCTTTTTAACAGCAATACTCCGACACCTGTCCAACTCTTTCAACGGTACAAAACCTAAACAAACACAGAACAGGAAAGAAAATCACTTTCCGAGAAAAGTCTCCAGAAAAAAAAATTGCCAGAAATGATAAAATTTTCCATACATTTCACCACGGCAATTGAAATGATCACAATCATAAATGAAACACCTTGGGGTGACACAACTGAACGGCAGACGGTGATATCAAGGCGTCTGGCAGTAAAGTCGAAACTGCTGGAATCCAGGGAAACAGCAGAAGGAAAAAAAATATTTAAGAAGCAAGTCTTAAGAAGAGGATTGAAAGCCATGCTGATAACAGTAAAATGCATATCCGGAAGCTGGCAGTGAAGCTTGTGGATGGGGTGCTCGCTTATGGCCTGAGTGTGAACCCCAATAGCACAGGAATAAAAGGACACTAAAAGATGGAGAGGGATAAAGTCTTTTCAAATGTTGAACTTGTCATTCTAGCACTGAGGGGAGAGAAGCAGGAGGATCATGGCCATTGTTGGTTAAATTGAGAGTTTGAGGCCACCCTTTTTCTAAAAAAAAAAAGGAAATCTCTGGTAATTACATAATACATACAAAAGAAAGAAAGCCTGGCCCAAGGAAGAGGGCACCACTTCCTCATAAAGACAAATTATCTTTGTGAACAGGAAGCAATGTCAAGGTCATTTCATATGAGAGCAAACTAGGCTGATGTTGGGCTCTCCACACCCATTTCCTCCCAGAAGACAATGAGGAAACACTTGTGACATTGAACACCATGGCAGACATGTGTGAATGATGCTTTCCATGCCTGGTCAGACTGCTCGGCACAGTACACAGTAGGGACAGAGCCGCAGGAATCAGGGCTATCCTTCACCCCAGCCTCAGGAGTCAAAGCAAGAGACGGAGCAACCAAGTAAATAAAACCTGGTGCAAAATGGTAAGCAAAGGCTGGCTGGTGAGACTTTACTACTATAAATTAGTTATAAAATTGAAAGGACATGCGTGGTCGAAAATTATTTAAGTAACACCAGAAGTGAGAACACAGGGTTGGGAACAGGAGGAGGAAGTGGTTAGCAGTGTAAGCTCATCTGGGTTTTATTGCAATAGCTAAAACATGAATTATGTCACTGCAAGCCTACAAGTCACCTTTCAAGCACATTTAAAAGTATAGGGCATCACTGGCTTAATATAACTTAAATAATTGTTTCTGAATGCCTGTTATTCTCTGTATGTTCTCTCACACAACACTCTCTTGCCCAGCACATATATTGTTTTTGAGAAACAAACCACCGAGAAGAACACTGCACACATTATCCGGAGGTCAGGGTCTTTCAAGTAACACTACACTTTGGTTATATAAATGATAGCCTCAGGAGGTAATGCAATCTCCCAATGGTCACAGCACCAAATATAAGATAAATTTATTGAAATAGCCCAGGTGAAGAATGAAGCTAAGTTTCTCACATGTGATTCTGAAATATTAAATGAGGCTTAAAAGCCATATCCAGAAAAGTAAGCCTTATAAGGAAGAGGTAATTCGAAAACATCATTGTATAGAAAATGCAAGGATAAACTTTAAAAGATGGCTTAAATCAATATACAAAGTAATTGTACCTTGGGAACAATTTCTTCCTGGGGAGAAGAACTAAATTTCTTAGTCCATAAAAATTTATTTTATATTGAGAAAAGAAAAGAAAACAACCAAGAAAATAGCAACAAAAGAGCCAAAAGAGGATGGTCAACTCCAGGGAGTATACAGGACAGAGGGTGGTAAGCCAGGCTTTACAGCATGTGACTTTCCACAGAAATGAGTTTCTAATAATTTGCAATATTTTTTTCTGTTGGGTTGCTTGGCGTCTGCTTGTTTGTTGATATGGGCTCTCACATGGTCCAGGCTGGCCCCTGCCTCACTATCCATGTATGGTGAGAGTCAAACCTCGGGCTTCATGCATGAAGGCAAGCACTTGAGTTACATTGCCAAGGCTCCTTTAAAAATATTTTTGATGCTCTACTCAAAAGTAATGATGAAAGAAACTGCATTAAATCATGTCCTATAACATCAGGTTGTATTTAACAAATACAATTGTATATGCCCTGAAGAAAAAAACGGCATTAAGAAGGAATAGAATGAACACTGAGGTCCCACAGCAGCTTGTGGCCGTCAAGAACATCGTGATTTTTGTGTTTACATGGGTGCATTTGGGAGAAAAGACTAGAACAATGTAACCACACTTTAGAGATAAGAAGCTAGAGCTGTCTCTGGGGATGTGCAAGAATGGGAGGGATTTGTGGTGAGTTTTCCTGCTCATCTCCTCTCCAGTTTGTTTTTTCCCATCTTCTCCTCTGCCTCTAGTGATTTAATTGTATTGACACTTACTCTAAATCGTTCATCTTTTTCTTCAAGCAACATGCCATGAAGCCTGCTCACGTCCTGGAGTCATTCCCAGTTGTCTCCGCCCTTCGGGAATTCTGACACAACTCCTTTAAGATGAGGTATCTGACGATATCCACACTGTTCCTGGCATTGTCAGTCATTGCTCATTGAAGCCAATCCTGTGACCACTTTATGATACATGTAGCCACTTGGATTAAAGCCTTCTTTAGAACTTTGGAACTTCCAACCAAAGTAATATTTCTTTTTGAAAACATATCATCATCATCATCATCATTGAATTTCACATCATCTACCCCAATCCCGTTCAGGTTCTAGTGTCTCCGTATCTGCCCTTCATCCTGCTACCTAAGGGATGATTCTAACTTAGGAAAATTATTAAATCTCTTTATAATAGGATAATCATAGGCTCCAAAGAACCAATATTCATTGGGAAGATATTAACAAATGCTCATGATATCCTAGGATCAATACATTGACAATCATTTTCACACAAGTTTCATAATTCTGCCCCAAATTTTGTTTTCTAATATGATAATGTTAAATTTATACCTGTCTTGACTTTGGAGCAGTGAAAAAATTTTAGGAATAGATACATTTTCCTTGACTGAATAATTCTTCTTCTTCTTCTTCTTCTTCTTCTTCTTCTTCTTCTTCTTCTTCTTCTTCTTCTTCTTCTTCTTCTTCTCCTTCTCCTTCTCCTTCTCCTTCTCCTTCTCCTTCTCCTTCTCCTTCTCCTTCTCCTTCTCCTTCTCCTTCTTCTTCTTCTTTCTCCTTCTTCTTTTTGGTGAAAATGTAATTAAAAATTTTTTAAAAAAATAAAAAACAAATCCCTAACTGTAACTATGCCATCTGCTGCTGAAGGCCTCTGGCAATTTTTTGCCATACTTACTGTTAGGAGAGGTCCACAGATATCTGAATTCTCAGTTCAGCCTTAGAAACCCAGTGACACTCTTGCTGTTTGTTTCAACGTTTGAATACTTTTTGTCTTACAGTAAGCTCCTTCTGGAGATAAACACATGAAAGAGCACAGTGGCGTTTTAATCAATCTCAAACAGGAAGGAGATGCTAGTTTTTGGCATGGAAACGTTCCACATTTAGTAAGGGAAGATTGAGAGAAGGCATACTGTCAGCTCCACCAGGTTCCATTAATTGTTGAAGCCAAACAAAAATAGCCTCGCGGCTTCCATTGTTCTGCAGCTGTCGGCTTCAGAGCGCTTGCTGTCTCCTTCCTTATGACTCATCTTCATGGTTGCCCAGTTTCCGCTCTTGATTTCCTCCCAGGAGTTGGGATGTGTCATAGCCAGAGCGGGCGACTCTATCAGCTTCTTCCCAGGCCTTTGGAACACAGCCGTCCCCCAGCACTTGTCTCTTTTCTTTACATCACTGGCTCTCTTGACCCATCTGCACTCAGAGGCCATTTAAAATGGATCCTAAGTGGTTTCCTGTTTGAAGAAAGGGGGAAAGATGTGGGCTCAGATGAAGCGTGTACACAGTCTTGAGTCACATAGTATTGCCTATTTGGAAAATCCCATCTTATTTCTTGCTACTTTGTTGAGAAGAGTTCTAGATTACTAAAAATATAATCTGCGTTCTGAGTTTGACAATTATTAAAGGATTATGATGCTATGTGTTTAATAAGTCTCATTTAACTGAAAGTCAAAATTGTAATCACTTAGCTCTTCAAAATATAGACAATAATTCAGTTATAAAAACTCCATAACTCTATGACCCAAACATTTCTTATACAGACAAGTCTTGAAGGATAGAACATTATTTGGTGTGCATTATTCAGTAGATAAGTGTTCGTGAAACTATTAGAACTTATCAGCCACTTTTAGATATGTCTAGCAATCTGGGTTATTGTGTTTCTCAGGAAGAAAAATATTACCGTTCATGCTTCTGAATGGTGACCGAAGGCAGCCACATAACAATTCAAAATCTCCTTTGGATATTTAGTCATAAAAGTGAGAGAAGAATGAAGCTGTTGTGGTGGTCCATGGCTGCAATACAAACATAAGTACTTCAAACATAGAGGTGTGTGTGTGTGTGTGTGTGTGTGTGTGTGTGTGTGTGTAGGCAAAAGGTCAACCACTCCCTGTCTGCCTGTTTGTTTATTTACTTACATACCTCTGTGACAGGGTTTATCACTGAATGTGGAGGGCCAAGATTGGCTGCACTGGGTGGTCAGTTAACCCTACAATTGTCCTTTCTCTGCCTTCCCAGCTCTGGGACGGTAGATGTACATGGCTGTGCACAGCTTTTAACAGCTACTGTGGCTACAAACTCGGGTCATCCGTGCCTGTGTTGTCAACATGTTACCTACTGAGCCCCTTCCAGCCCCTAGCGCCCTCTTCTGTGCGATTCTCTCCCTCCCTAGTCTTTTCTTCAGTGCTCAAGACTTTCCTGTGAAGCCGAACAGTGATTACCTTGGGGCTATTTAATCCCTTAAGATACACTTGACACATCTCAAGATGTTTCTTATTGTGATAGCCTGGGCAAAGTTCTGATAAACTGCATTGAGACAAGGCTGATGTTAAATATTTCCAGAGTTTGCGGGTGGGGAGCAGGCAGCCTGGTTCTCTACAGTAAAAAAAATGACCCAGTGCAAAATGTCAAACATGACAAAGCTGGAGACTTTGCCACCCCATACCACCCTGTCCTCATTTTCCACACTTCAGTTCCAATGTCACCTCCTCTGAAACTATTCTTTCAAAATTCTCTCTTTAGGAGATGAATTGTCTTTTAGCTTATTACTTAATTTGATGTTTTTCCTTCAGTCGTCATGGTGAGTGTGTGTGGTGCCTTGACCAGTCCTCTGTCCAGTACCCAGACTGGTTCTTACAGTTAAGTGGTTTTAAAGTGTGTGAGTGATTAGATAAAAGGAAATTTTCTCGTTGAAATTATGTCTTTGTGTTTCCGCTAATCACTCGGTAGTGTTAGGTACCTACTGCAGACCCCCTGTGAGAACATACAGGCATTAAACAAAGGCTCTTCATCCTGTCTGTCCACTGCCTGGCTTCTAGCAGACCTCAGCGCTGATGATATTGGGGATGATGGTCTCTGAATGCTGTTAAGGGATCATGTAACATTAACTGAAAGCCCATCTTTAACTAATCATCGTCTCCTGAGTTAGAATCAGTGTCTAGTTAGGAGTGCACTCACTCCTGCACTCCAGTCTGGAATCCAGAGCTCACCACTTGTAGCATCTTGAATAGATGTCCTAAAGACACTGTGACTCTATTTGCAGGCTTACAAAGGGGGAATTTCAGAGTAGAAAACTTAGAATTGACTCATTAGAATTGACTGAGTTGGAATTTTTTTTCAACATAATATTTTTACTGATTCTTTGGGAATCACACTCATTTCCCAGTCCTTCCAGGTCCCCTGACCCTTGTGATCTCCCCCACAAAAATTAAAAAAAAAGTAAAACTAAAATAATACTACTAATAATAAAAACAAAAATTAAACAAGTACAGATCGTGTTATCTGTATACTCATGGTGCACGGTCAAATTCAGTATAAGACAATGATGAGCACTTAACAAGACCAATGCTCATAACAGCCAGAGAGATAAGGAGGCGGGACTAGTGTCTTGTTTGTGAGGGAAGCAAGCCAAGTGGACTTAACTGACCTGAGAGTATGACTTTGCTTCGTTGTGTTCCCAAGGAGAAATAGGAGGAACCAGGTTACAAGATAAGAGTATCCAGCTTTCCCAACCAAGCATGTATCATAGTCTGAGGAAAACAACCTCTGCAATTCTCTGCAGTCCAGACAAATTTTAACTCTTTCACAAGTACAGAGGTCCCTGGCTACCTATGGGTACCACTATAGCTGAAGCCTAATTTTCGTGCTTCAAACAGGGGCAGTTAAATCCTTCTATCTGTAGCAACTAATGTCCTTTAAATTAGCATTAAAAATTCATTCTTTCAGTTTACCCTTCGTGGATCAAGCTCATTAACTATCAGCTGAGAGGGCTTTAAATTATAACCTGAGCACATTATTTTCTAATTTATAATGGATCATCCAGACAAATTGAAATCTCCAAAAGGAATGAATTAATTAATGGTAATTAAAGCATCCAGCAGGAGACAGATGTCAGGTTAATCTTTAGAGAGCGCTGGTAAGGCCACTGTCAGGACAAGGCTGTCCCCCTGCAGTAGTTCTGGCCAAAGGCTTTGCCATGGTACCCTCAGAAGGATGGGAGTGAGAAGCCAAAGATAAAACTGGAAGCTGAACTATAGACAAACAACACATGTTGTGTCACGCCTTCATATGCCTTGGCATCTCGGTATCTCTGCTATGAAGCAAAGTGGTCAAGTTTAGTTCTCATTTTTGCATAGAATTTCTCCATTTATATTTCTTGAAACAGAAAGTGTTCTCTGCCATTTGACAGTGTCTTATATGGCTACTGAGGGAAATAGATCATCATTATACGTAGACCCTGCAGTACAGAGCAGTGCTGTCCTGCCCTGTACTGTTTTATCATTATACGTAGACCCTGCAGTACAGAGCAGTGCTGTCCTGTCCTGTACTGCTTTCTGCCATGGTGAGGATGCTCTGTAGATACAGATCATTACACCTGCCACATGGTGATGCCTAGCACTTAACATGGGGCTCGTGTGATGGAGAAACTGAAGCTTTACACTGACTTCATTAATTTAAATTACACACATGGCTCCTGGTTACTGTCTTGTTCTATAAAGTAAGAGAAACTGAATGTTGTTCATATTTATTAACAAATTAAGAATGTACAGTCTATTTGTCAATATTATTCAGACCAAACCGTTCAATATCCTCTTGTCTCAGATCTCTTTGATTTCTCTTCAATGTGTTATTTACCAAGTTAAACTCATTTCCCTTCACAGTGCAATGATGAAGCTTCAGAGACGGAATACAACAGAATTAATATAGAAGTAATTGAATGGTGAATTACAACATTCAAGAGCTGTAAACCACTCTTAACAGAAACCTGTACTTGTCCACTGGCAGTTATACTATAATTTATAATTTGCAAAAGGGTAGGAGAGCCCCCTAGGATTTTTCTCTTGACTCAATGCATACTTGGATTTATGAGCTCCAAGAAATGTTAATTTAGTTTACAAAGTTAGAATACATTACACCAAAGGGCCGCCGGGGCCTCTCATCACAGGAGTCATTGTTGATTATCGTCGTCTCAAAAGGTGTGAAATTCATTGTGTTCTGCGAACTAAACTCATTGGCTGCAGGTCTTAGACAAATAGTTCAGGTTTTATTCTAATGTATCAAAAGGGAGCACAAGTAAAAGTCTAGTTTTAGTGATAGTTTAAAATGTTATGAATAAGCAAGGTGTATTCAGGGACAATAACACTGGGGCTTGTTAACTAGTACACAGAATTGAAAAAATATTTTTTCCCACTCGAATCTGTAATTCAATGGGGGCTGTTTGGCAAAGGTAGTCTAAATTCCATAAAGACGAGTAAGTTGACCCCAATTCAAAAGTTGCTTTGTGTTCCTCAAAGATTCCAGAGACAATCAGTTTCTTAATTAGGTCATTAAATTATGTTCCCCCACTCATCCCATCTTTTGTGCTTGACTTGAACAAACACCAATATTGCCACCTATAGGCAGAAATGTTGTGAGGGGTTATTTCTTATGAGGAAGAAAAGAATGAAAACACAGTTCAGAATTGATTATTCTTGACAGTTGACTTTGACAACTGCTTAGCTACCGTGCCTTTATACACTTGTTTTTTTTTTAAATGTGTTTCTTCCTTTTTGTTTTTTTAACACTAAAAAATCATTTCCAAATTGCCACAGAAGAGTGACTTATCAGCCACTACTCAGGAAATATGACATTTTTTGATGATTAAGGATGGTCATGGGCAGAGATGTTTTAAAATGTTAGTCACCTGAGGCCAAGTCCTATCTCCTTGGAGTACTGCTCAGTGGATTTAGTCACCTGTCTGGACACTCCTGACTGTTAATTTGTTTGCTCACATACAAACTTTCCACTTTTTCTATCTTGTTAACCCAAAAGTATTGATGATGTGGAGCCCAGAGCTTCCTGGAGCTAGTAGTCACGATGACAATCCTTCACAGCAGTGGAAAGGGAGCAAGAAACAACTCACCTAAAGGAATCATGTTTTAAATCTCGAGGGTGATTTGTTATGAAGCACTAGTTAGCCTATTTTGATTGAAATGCTGGATCAAAGAATAAAGAAAATACATAATCATACAAATTCAAAGGATCTATGAAATTTTCCAAAATTTATCATAATAGTATAAATGAAATTCAATGGGGTTTCTGTAGTGGTTTTACCCTCTTCCAAAATCTGAGATATTTTAATGTAGGAAGACTAGATACATTGAGAATATTCAATGCAATAAAACCAGAGTCCTCACTGATGGTAAGGCTGAAAACTCTGAAGCTCATAAGCACATCCAAGCTGAAGTTGTCCACACTCCATCTTACGTCCAAGTAACCTTTTCTTCTGTACACCAACACTTCTGTGAGTGAGCTATAATATTCTTGCCTTCCTCCCAGGGCAAAAAGTTCAAAATGTAGAAATGTGGACTTGATGAAGGTATCATTTCAATTTTGTTTTCCTAAAACATTAACTCTTTTATTTTTCCTGCACATTGATCAAAACATTATTATTATTTTATTGCTGTCGCCTATTTCCAAAAGGGAGCTTCAATATTTCCACTGAGTCAAGTAGAAAAAAAATGAACATCATTAATCCCAGACTAAAGAATGATTGCTGTTATACAGCAAAATCTGAAGCAGCTTCTCTCTCCATCTATGATCCGGTTACGAAACAGAGAAAATTTCTCATCAGTGCAGCTTCACACTTGGTGATGACCTTTTCTGAAATCATTGTAAGACACGATTAACATGAACTCATCTTTCAGTTGCTTGAGCTTTATTTCTCTGTAGTTTCCAGTTCGTACCCATCATTAATCCCTGAACTTTTCTTAAACTTCAGGACCCTGGAAAGACTCAACAAGAGCGGCAGAATTCAACAGAGCAAGGAAGGAGTGAGAACTTATTTTTTTTCATCTGTGCTCATTGGCTCTCTTGACTTATGCTACTTTCCTGAAGGAACTTTGAATCTTCAGTCTTCTAGCCTTTCCTTAGCCCTTCATTTAAGAATCACAGAATAGTCACTCTGTACTAGGGAATAGTCACAAAAGAAACGGGATAGATACTGCTGAAAAAATGCCTTAAACATTGATGTGTACTGGTAATATGCTGCCATTAGTCACGTACTGAGAGTTTATCCAAATCAATTAAAAGTATTAAGAAGTTCAGTTAATTGCTCAGTCATCACTAAGCCGAGTTGCTCACTTGCTATTTCTGAGCACTGACCACTGTCTTTAGTGGTAGACATGGAATATTTCTCACATCACTGAAATTTCAGTAGACAGTGTAAGATCTAGAACTAACATGGACATATTTATAAATAACAGGACTAAATGATAACAGTACTAAAGGAAGAAGTGCTAAGTGTCTGTGATGAGGGAGTTACACAGGCACATAGAAGATGGTCAGAAAAGCAACAGAAGATCATCCTTGGCAAAAATGATCAAGATTCATCAGTGCACTTAATGAAGTACACATAATACGTATTTTGAAAATAAACAGGGAGTAAGTGATTAAGTCTAATGCTGATCACAGATGTAAGGATGATATTAGATATACTCTTTATCATTGTTTTTAATCCTAGGTGTATTGATGTGTTTTGTTAGAAGCTATCAATATGACTCTCAAATGAATCTAAAAATCTATTTTTAGCAGAGTATGACATGGTCATATACTTTTCAATGACATTTTTAGTATTTACTTATATGTGTTGTGTGTACACTCATGTGTGCATATGCACTCATATGCAGCTACCTAAGGGTACCAGAAGGAGGCATTGGATCTCCTGGAGTTAGTATTACAGGCAATTGTGAGCCACCAATACTGAGAAGAGAACCCTGGTGCTCTTGAGGAATAGCAAGCACACTTAGCTGCTGATCCATCTCTCCAGTATTTGTTACAAACATTCAAAATGTTGTTACTTACTATTTGCTAATGCTGATTCAGTAAACTGAAGCAAATTTCTGCTTCAATTATATGGAAATGGTACCGAGAAAATTTAAATAAAAAAGATGGATTTAAGGGGAATTAATATAAGGGAAAGAAATAAAATAGAAACAGTGACTATTGTTTAAAATCATGCTTAGAATTATTGACTGAAGTCAGAATTAGATCAAACTATTCACTGCATGCATCATGTTCAGGTTTGAAATATCTCTGATATCATGCAAAAAGTTGATATCTCCCAAATAAACCATATATTTGAATCTCTGGAGGGGAAAATACAGCACTGATCTGTATCTACCAACTTCCAAGTATAAATCCACAGATACTTTTATTTAAGACCAAGAACATAGTTCATGGGCAGATAGACTGATGGACACTAATGTGAATTCCAGGACACACAGATCACTCACACTTTGGAGGCACCTGAAGCCTTGGATTTGCTGAAGAATTATGAGGAAAATAAATGAATTAAGAGAATTCACCAGTCATCCATCTTTATGGAGAATTAAAGGATGCAATTAAGTAAAAACAAGACACCTCCCAAAGGAAGTTCATGCAATACAATAGCGGTGTTCACAGAAAGTTAAAGATGGATTAGTGAATTTGACTATCCATTGTGAAGATAGAGAGCTACTGTTGGAAACTTATACTAACTGCAGACTGCAGTGGCCAGTGCCCATTTCCCATTGAAATTAAACTAAGGACTAAATTAAACTAAGAACTAAACTACCCGGACTGGATGAGAGCAGGACTGACATGATAGATAGAAGGGAAGCCATCCCTAGTCAGTTCTTGATGTCCTCAGCGGAGAGAGGAGATACCCAGCTGCAGCACAGTTCTTGCCATCTTGCCTGACCTTGGCTAGCAGGAAGAGGAGTGGAGGGCGAAGAGGTCCACATGGAGTTCATAGTCTAGCTAACTAAGGACCTGACTCCAGCAGCTGCAGAGTTTACACACACACACACACACACACACACACACACACACACACACACACACTCACGAAAGAGAGAGAAAGAGAGAGAGAAAGCTCATGCACAACTAAAAATAAAACAATTCTTTTAAAAATCACATTAAAATGGAAGAAAAGCATTTTTTAGTTTGAGGCTGGTAATTGAGCCCAGGGTCCTTGTGTATGTATCAGTGAACTCCATCTCAACCTTGCCAGACTTCTTTGAAAGAAATTCTTTCTGTCTCTATATTCTATCCCTTCTTGTATGAGTCCTGAAGCTTACTAAATTAGTGTGATGATTGTATTGGTTCTGGAGGTAGTTTCTCAGTTGCAAAGAAGTGACTATTGATAGCAGTGGTAATGAGCCAAAGATAATCTAAATCTCTTTTATGGATAATACAGAAAGATGAAAATTCACTTATAATGATTTTAAGGGAACACAACTATAGCTTTGAAAGCCAATTTAAAATGCAAGGTTAAATGTTTTAATGATTCAACACCATGATATATGGTATAAATTAGTTCACAAAGCAAAATCTCAATTAAAATCATACAGATCTTTATATGTTTTAATGGTCGTTTCTGGATGACATACATTGGTAGCAAACATGGAAAATTTAAAAAAAAAAATAGAAAAGCTTGACCAAGATATGAGGGCAATTTTTGTAAAATGTCTAAAGATGTGTCTATTACAGTATAATGTTGACATAGTTATACACAAAGAAAGCTGACAAAATAGAAGCACAGAAAGGACCTACTTTAAATAAAGATATAGAATTTACATAAAAGAAAGATTTAAATACAGAATAGACAAGCTATTCAACAAGTAGATACTCACATATAAGAAATAATATTGGATCACTTCATAAATAACAAGATTAATTCTAGCTAACCCAATAAATTGGCATTAACAATTTTGAAATGAGGATATAAACATACAAACTCCAGAATTTAAAATTAAGAAAGCTAGTTATATTTACAAGATCAATACTCACAGAAGAGCCTCTTTCACAAACAAAAACAAAATCACAACTGAGAGAAAATATCTGTAACAAGTATAGTATTCTAATACCTTCAAATGCTGCTATAAATTCATTCAAGGGAAAGAATTTCTACAAGTCAATAATCTGATAGGAAGTGAAAAATAAAAGACATAAATAGGCTCTTCTTAGCAGGAAAAATCTGAATATATAATAAATGTGTGACAAGATTATCAACTTAATTCAGCAGTAATCAGAGGACTGGAAATGAGACAGCTAAGATGATGGGACATAGCTGTGACAGCAAACTGAAGCAACCAAATTAGAAAATGAATTGCCCAATGTGTTCCAGATGTGCACACCTGTAGCCCAACAATAATATTTCATGAGCATGTACAGGCAGAGAGGTATAAAATATCCATCATGCAGCGTGAGTATCTTAAGACAATTTGAACAGATAAATACATTGCGATGTATTTAGAGAATGGCATACGGAAGAATTCTTTATGCCCAACACACATTAAAAAATGTTGAGTTGTGAAGAATGGGTGAATTTATTCCATACTATGATCACAAAATATCTTCCCATCTTTTAATATCTTCCTCAGTTTCTTTCCTATATGAAATGAAGTTTTCATTTAAGAGATATGAGTTCCCTTGGAAGGTATGCATATTCATAAGATATTTATTTATTTATTTATTTATTTATTTATTTATTTATGACTATTGTGAATTGGGATTTATCTTACAGTGTGTTACTCACTGGTGTATAAGAAAGCCACTATTTTGCGTGTATCAATTTTATATCCTGCCACTTTGCTGAAAGTGTCCTCTAAGAGTTGTTTTTTTTTTTTTATTCCATAGAGTCTTTTCAGCTTCTTCTATAGAGATCAGTGTATCTGCAAATAGGGATACCTAGAAGTTTTCCCCTTATCTTCGTGCATTTTGCTTCCTTCTCTTGTCTCACTGCTCTGGCTAAGACTTGACTGAATGGAGACAATAGACACCTTGTCTTGTTTCTAATCTTAGTGGTATTATGGGTAATTCTTCTTCATTAAGCATGCTCTTGTCTCTATTCATGTAATATGTGACCTATACTACACTGATGTATGCCCTTTCCATTTGTCGTCTCTCCATGACTTCTATCATGAAGATATATGAAATTTTGTCAAAGGCCCTTTCTGCATTTATTGAGATTATCATGTGATTTCTCTATTGGAGTCTATAAATATAAAAGAAAACTTTTTATTTATATAAGTATGCTGAACAATCCTTGTGTCCCTGGAATAAAGCAAACTTTTCCAGGATGAATAATCATTTCTTCTGTGATTTTGAATTAAGTTTGTTGATATTTTATTGAGAATTGTTCCATCTGTGTTCACCAGAGAGACAATTTTGTAATTTTCTCTTTTCTTTTCGTCTTGTATACTTTTCTAGATTAAGTATCAAGGTAATACTGTTTTAATAGAAATCATAGAAGCCTTGCTTCCCTTTCTTTTTCATGGAATACTTTGAGTAGACCTTTTATTAGTTCTTCTTTTAGGTTTCCATAGTATTCTGGTGTTAATCTATCTGGTACTGGGTTATTTTTAGTTGGGAGCCATTTAATCTAGTTGCTGACTATGGGTCTATTTAAACCACTTACCTCTGTTTAATTTTAGTTTGCCATATGTATCTAGATAATTATCCATCTCTTTTATATTTTGCAATTTAAATATAGGTTTTGAAAGTATGTCCTTATGACTTACTCATTTCACTGATATTTGTAATGAAGTCTGTACCCTTTTCATTTCTAATTTTATTTATTTGTGTCTTCTCTCATCTCTGGTGAGAACTGTTAAGCATTTGTTAATCTTCCTTACCTGTTCAAAGCACCAGCTTTTTGAAAACTTCATTAATTCTTTGTTTTTTTTTTGTTTGTTTCTATTTTGTGTCCTGAATTTATCTAGTATACCTATTGCATATCCTGAATTTTATTATTTCCTTCATCTACTATTTTAAAGTTTTGTTTCTTTTTATTTATCCAGGGCCTAAAGTTATTAATTCTGTATATCTTAGAATTTTTATTTAGGTACTCAGTGTTTTAAACTTCTCTCTTCAGGCTACCTTTGTCGTCTCCCAAATGGTCTCATCTGTTATGTTTTATTTTCACTCACTACTAAGAATGTTTTTTTTTCCTTCCTGGTCTATTCAGTGTCCCAGTTTTCACTCTATAATATGCTGTATACTCTCCATGAGAGGCCATACATTCTGTGACTTTTATTGTTGTTGATAGTTAGCTTTATTCCATTGTAGTCAGACAGAATACCATTATTTTTTTTCAATGTCCCTGTATATGTTGAATGTTGCTTTGTGTCTTAACATGGGGTCAGTTTTGGAGAACGTTCCATGGGTGACTAAAAAGAATATACATTATTTCATGTTGGGTGAAATAATCTACAGATGTCTGTTATGCTATTTGATTTATGATGTCATTTTACCCCACGATTCCTCTGTTTAGCATTATTTCAGATCAACCTTCTATTAGCGCCAGTGTCCTATTGAGGCTACCAACTATCATTGTGTTGGAATTAATGTCTCGCTTTATATCTAATAATATTTGTTCTATGGAATTTGGCATAGCTGTGTTTGGTGAATGTATGTTATATTATAATAGCCACTTGGTTGATTGTTCCTTCAATCGTTGGTGTCAATTTTTCCTTACCTCTTCTATTTTTGCTTTGAATGCTAGAGATAGAAGAATAATATCTGTTTGTTTCCAAATTTCATCTGCTTAGAATAGTGTTTTTTATCACCTTACCCCAATGTTGTATCTATCGTTGATGTGCTCCGTATGTTTTAGAGAAATCAAAAGGATGGATCCTGTTTTGTAAACCAGTCTGCACGTCTGTGTCTTTATCTTTGGAGGGAAGGAGGCCGTTCATGTTCAGAGTTATTATTGAAAATCATGTGGTGATTCTGTGTTTCTCTTACATTTTTTTGTGTTTTCCTAGACCTCTTCTGATTAACTGGTCTGGTATTATTTATTATTTCCTATGACCCTTGAGTGTTCCTTCTTCTTTTCTTCTATCAAAAGAATTCGCACTAGTATTTTGTAGAACTCACATAGTGGTCATAGATTGTTTTAGTTTGTTTTTTAATCATGGAAAGTTTTTATTTCTTCTTTGATTTTTCTTTCCCATATGGTAGAGTAGTATTCCACATTGTCTTCATCTACACGTTAGCTGGCAGGCACTTATGTTGTTTCCATTTATTTTTTTTTATTGAAAATACGGTTTCAATAAACATGGAAATACAGATGTCTCTTTAACATACTGATTTTATTTCCTTTGGATGTTTACCAAGTAGTCAAGTTGCTGGATCATGTATCGTTTCTATTTTTTGATTGTTTGACGAACCAGCATATCTGCTGTACTGATTTGCACTCCCATCAACAGTAAGCAAGGGTTCTTTTTCCTCCAATTCTGGCCAAAACTTGCTACCTTTTATCTGTTTGCTGTTAGTCATCCTGACCAGAGTAAATGCTACGGATTGTGTTTTTAAATTATGTTTTTCACTGAAACACAACTACATCACTTTTATGCTTCCATTTTCTCCTTTCAGATCCTTTTAGCTTCTTTTCCTCAAAGTTGTCTAATCTTTCCAAACTTTTGTTGATAGCCTTGTTTTCTTTATTATTATTACATGTATATTTGTAGGTATGTAGGTAGGTAGGTAGGGAGGGAGGTAAGTAGGTAGGTACATAGACAAATGTAAGTAAATACAACCTGTTGAGTTCATTTTTATTGTATGTGTATATATATGGTTTCAAGGCTGACCTCTGTACACAGGAAAACCAAGAAAGTTACTCATCATTAGGAAAGGCTAATTTTCCTTCTCTCAGCAGCCAATAGCTGACTGTAGTTTTTGACTAGGCTCTGGGACTCCATGAACCTTTCCCCCCTTCCACATTAGCATGTATACATGTCAACTGACGTTTTCATTTTTCTGGTCTTTTTTCTTCCTTCCCCTCCCCTCCCCTCCCCTTCCCCTCTCCTCCCCTCCTCTCTCCTTCCCTTCCCCTCCCCTCCCCCCACCATGGATAAATGTTTCACAGAAGGTGCTCCAATATTCTAGCTCTTACAATCTTTTTGATCCTTCTTCCGTAGAAGAAGGCTATCTAGGGCTTATTCCCTGAGCCCTAGATGCAGAAGCTGTTATGTAGATGTATCTGTTGGAATGGGTTCCCAATAATCTGTTTATCTCTGCACTGTGTCCAGTTGTGGTTCTCACGCTGTTGTTTCAATCAGCCTTTTCCTAGTGATAGGAGCATTAAGCATGATTTGTATAGACTTATTACCCATTTGTATGTGTTCTTGTGAGAAAGAGATACTTAGGTATAATGCTAATTTTTAAATGGAATTTTTTGGTTTCTGTTACTAAAGTTTTTTTTATTTGCCTCATATATTTTAGGCTCTATCCTTATCAAATGTATAACCGGCAAATAATTCCTCCTACTTTGTCTCTTCCCTCTAATGATGGTTCCTGTGCTCAACATTACTTTAGTTTGCCATATTGCCATGTGTCTATCTTGCTTTCCTTCACCTCTGTGTTTTTACAGTTTTTTCCTCAAAGGTCCTTGACCAACTCAAGAAGTAAACTGCTGCTTTTCTTGTTTTACTCTGATATTTTCACTTTCAGATTTGTAGTTGAGTCACTATCCAGTTTTAATTTGATTTTTTGTACAGAAACAAAGAGGCTCTTGAAGGTAGAGAATTACCAATTATACAACCTGGGTCTAGTTTCTGGCACGCATGTGATATCTCACAACTCTCTGTAACTCCATTTCCTGAGGATCTGACTTTTTTTTTCTGGACTCTGCAGACAGTCCCTTGGTATGTTGGGAGCCGACTCTGAGCAGAAAGCGGCTCTCATCTTTGCAGCCATCTTGAGTCATATACCCTGACAAGAGACTTGTTTTCAACAGCCCGCAACAGCTGGGCACACTCTGATATTTATCTTGATCCTTTCAATCAAGGCCAGGCAGTGGTGGCACACGCCTTTAATCTCAGCACTTGAGAGACTCAAGGTGAGACTCGAGGAGAGATTAAAGGCGAGACTCAAGACTTGACTTGAGGAGAGATATAAAAGGAGAGACTTGAGGAGAGAACGAGGCAGACTCTGTCTCCAGAGCAGACTCAGCTTCATCTCCAGATCAGGCTCCCTGTCTTGTCTCCATTCTTGGGGTCTCTGTCCCCACTCTCTCTTTTGCTAGACCCTGACCTGTGGACCGGAGCAGCAGAACAGGCCGTTACATTGGTATACATAGACACATTTAGGGAAACAATTTATACACATAAAATATAAACTGTCTTTTTAATTTTTTTTTTAAAAGGGAGCAACTTTTTTGGTGTCTCTGAAAATGCCATGATCAGCATTGACCTGCATGAAGCAAGAAAGAAATCTGGTTCAACATGACTCAGTAGCCAGTGTTGGTACAAACTTTTAGAGTTTAACACCATGTAGTTTATTTTAGGCATATGCAAGTACAGTACAATTTATAAAAAGTTTCCTGATACAACACAATCCCATGTGCACAAGGGATTACATTAAAACTCTTCTCAAAAGTATGTGTCAGTTCTTTCATGAAGATGGGTTCTTAAGGTGAGCTTCATGTATCATATTAAGGGCCTAACAGGAAGACCTGGTGTGGTCAGAGTCAACAACTAGCACAGAAGTAACCTAGACTATTAGCTACTTCCTGTCCTGTAGAAGTAGCTTTTATTTCTTCAGATAAAGAGATGAGATGAGAGCCATACCGAAACTGGGAGAATGTATGGCCTGGGCTGAGCTCAGAGTGGTTCTTTCTCTTTTGTATCTATCCCTAGGTCAAGGCCTAGGCCTGGAAGCTTCTAGCCTCTGCACAATCTAATCTTCCAACCTCCATCTGCTAACCTTGGGCTAGAACATTTCAGCCTCTGAGAGTTATATGAAAAGGTGAGTAAGTTTAACCTTTCTAGTTCTTTCTGAACTCTGGTTGGCTGGTTGAACTCAGCCATTCTGGCTCAAACTCCTCTCTGTGCTGACTGGTTCAATTGGGCTTTTCTTGGCTTCCTAATGAATTGTTCTGTTTGGTCTCAAACTAATTCTTGTAATTTGTCCTAAACTTCCGGCTTATTTTTATCCTAGACTTCAGTTGCCTCTGCTGAACTGCATTTAACTTCATGACCTGACAAACAAACTCAACTCTACTACGTAGTACTTACTGTACTGACTAGCAACTGACTGAATCTCTCTCCCTGTGTTGCTATTGAATAGCTTTTCTTTTCTGTCTGTTCTCATGAGAGCTGGGCACATTGTATCTCTGACTCATTCTGTCAAATATTTCTCTGCTTCATCAGTTTGTCTGCCCCTCAATTAGACACCACCTCCAAATATGGCTGCTTCCTTCTACAAACTAATGTTACCTTAAAGGTGTATACTGGGGCATGTCTGTATTTCAACCAGAGGGATTTAAGATGTGTGGCACATCTGCATTTTAGCTGTATCACATAGACCTAGAAGGTCTTTGGATGTAATCACTTGCTAAAACAGCCATATTGCTGGGCTAAAATTCCTCTACCCTGTGTCCTACTTGTGGGAGCTTGGAGCAAGTAAATACAGCCTGGCCCTACAGTTCAGTGGTCACCTAGGCTATATATCTGTAAATATAGATATATTATTTATCAAGTCATTAACTTAGATTTTCTCTGAAAGCAGCAGTTGTACATTTTCTACCTACATTAAAATTGTCACATACTTTGAACTTGCAAAATCATTTTCAAGAGTTTTCCATGAAGGTGTATGGAACTATAGGTAATGAGTATGCCAAGATGGTCATCTGAACAGAGTCTAGAATAGCAAAAGTTCAATGTCCATCAATAGAATACAGAAAAAAAAGTTTGTTAAATGCATGCAATGCAATAATATTGGTTATAAAATCTATCATATTTATTAATTAAACAAATGCAAATACTTTGTGTCCTAAAGTATAGTAGTTATTAAAGACTAATAAAATAAAGTAAAGCATTTAAAATATTGCCAACCTATATATGCAATTGCAGTTAGTGGTTCGAGGTAATAAATAACAAAATTATCATAACCAATTTGCTTTATTTTCTTTTTTCATTTTAAAAATAATTTAAGGGGACTGTACAGAGTGTCTAGTTGCTATTTTTTAAATGAGAATGCCATTTTACTAGTGATATAGAAAAAATTTAAATTTTCATTAAGTGAGAAAAGTTCTAATGGTATACAAAAATGTATGTGTCTGCTTATATAAAGTATCTCTGAAGAAAAAAGAAAGTGCTAGCATTAGTGATCTCCACAGAGAATGGGAGTAGGGAACATAGCAGGAAGGAAACATCATTTCGTTCTAGCTGAAACTTGTAATCCATTTTTTAAAGCAACAAGTTGATACAGAAAAAAATAGTTTTGAGTGGCTGCTACTGACATCCATCATTTCTGTTCTGCATCAGAAACATCATGCTTTGTCTTTTGGGAAATGATCTAAAGTTTGAGGTAAATACTTTTGATTTTAAAGATAGGAGAAAATTCCTCACACTTCTCTGAAAATCTGTTCTGTAGTGTGACTTTTTCTGATTAGAACCATGACTCCGATGTGTAATAATGAAGATAAAAGGCAGAGATGGGATGCTATGAGATCAATTTTTTTTCTTTTTTCAAGTCATTTAATAACCAGGCAGACATAAGCCAGTCACTGCACTGTGAAGATCTCAGTATCTGCAATGGTTTCATTTCTGAAGCTGTGATAAAACATTCTAACCAAAAGTAACTTAGGAAAGGATTTTATTTCATTTTATACTTTTGGGTCTGTCATGGAGAGAAACTGGGGAAGGAACTGGAAGCAGGAACTTGGAGGCAGGAATCACGGAGAGACTTGACTTGCCTGTTCTCTCTCCGGATATCTCACAGACTCATTTTTAACTAGCTTTCTTATTCATCACAGAAGCACCTGTCTTGGGAATGACGCTTCCCACTCATGGGCTAGACCCTATTACATCAATCAATAACCAAGAAAATCCACCATGGACATGCCCATGGGACAATCTAACCTGGGTAATTTCTTAATTGAGGGTTTTCCTTCAAATGATACTATTTTGTGTCGGGTTGATAATTATGGATAAATATCACAGTGACTGAGAGAAGTATAACAGAAGTACCACATTCTGTAGCTGCCAGAAGGAAGTTGACAAATATTTGGAGTTAGCATGGGGTGTCTTCATCACATTAACTTAAAATCAGCATAGCATCCATCATACAGTAAGATTTCATGTTCTTGTGGACCATTTTCACCCTGACGATGGCTGAATGTCCTGTTAGGTCAGCTTCCACAGAAGTTGAGATGACAAGGGTCCTGTGCAAAGGTTTCTGCTTTCTTTGGCTCTTTTGAAGGGCACTAGGCTTAAAATGTACTTCAGGATTTGTTAGTCTTTGTAGACAGTTTGCTGAGATCTTATCATCCCTGCTTTGCAAATGGAGATCCTTGAAGGCCTGTGGTCTCTGGAATGCTAGCTGGCCATATACTGCAGCTTCTTGGCTGAGAGCAGTCCTCCATAAACAACAAGATTTAGGCTCTAGGGAGAAAATGCCAAGGCCAAAGGAAGAAGACACAAAACTAATACTGGAAGCACATGCTTCAAAAACTAATATACATTCAGTTCTAAATCAAGTGGACAAAACCTGTGCAATAACTGGAACTGAATAATCAAACCTCAGCTCTGTATTCTTTTAAGATCAAAGCTTCAACCCCATCATTTATTTATTTTTACAGAATGAGTGTGTATATTTCTAGAGTATATGCATATATGCTAGAATTAGCACTTACATTTAAAAGCATCCTAGACTATACACTCATTAAGTTTATTCACCGATAAAACAGTTTATGCCTCTAGAAAATGCCCCAAGGGTTCATTTCTTTCTTTGAAACCCATCAAACCCATCAGTTCTTCTCAGAGGTTGTAGATTCTCAAACAACTAAGTAAAAACAAATGAGCAAATAGAAATGGCCAGTCTCCTTCCCTGGAGGAGGAACAGAGAAGGGTGTTTGCTTTACATCAGGTAATAAAAATGTTCCTATTTTCTAAAAAAAAAAAATGTTTGGACCGAAGTGAATCTAATTTTTATAAAATGGAAAAATTAAGAATTTGGAGTAAGCTTTATTCATTAACTTTTCTATCTGTATGTTTTCCCCCTTTAATTTTCCCTATATTATATCTCAAGATTATCAATAATAGGCATAGAAGAAATCATTTTGGCATATTTTTGAGTAATTATTTATAATTTAATATTTCAGAGCCCTGATATATGCAAGTAACCATCAAAATAAATAAAACACATGAAAATTACACACCAACTTAGCTCATTGACACACACACACGACACACACACACACACACACACACACACACACTAACAAAATGGAAAAATTCATTTTACTTTGAAATTGCATGGTCCTGGTCCTCTCATGGCAGTGCCTGCTTATGTTGCTCAGAGGTCTATAATTCAGGATGGAAAACAAAGCCCTGAGCACAGGAGGAAACTCCAGCCCATTTCCAAGATCCATAGTTGTAAGTTATGTTTATTTGGGTATAAAATGGGAACGTGTACAATATTGCTAGTTAATTAAATTTTCTCTATTAGATCAATTATCTCAAAATTTAAGTCCTATGGGTGAAACATTTTTTTGGATCTGCCAGGCTAGTTGTCAACCTAAGAAGAACTTTTCTCAGCAACTGAGATATTTACTTATGATCAATTAGCCAGTTTTCAAGGTACCATAGATAGCACACACTTAATAACATAGACCTCTATGCATAGGCAAAATAGCTGGAGAGTTAATTCAGAGACAACCATGCTCTAGGATATGACAATCCATCACATAGAAAGGAAGCCCCACTGGGTCAGAGGAAAGATCACTTCATAGGTAAATTATGATTTTCTTCTACACCCTCAAAATACATTCACGAGGCAACATTCAGATTTCATGAGTCAAACAGAATTCTGCATTGGGTTTCCAAAGTTCACCAAACTATTTTACCACTTATTTATGATTAATGTCCTCTATTTAACAATCCAAATGTCACCATTTGTTTTAATGCATCAACATAACTAATATACTCCCAAAAATATCCATGATATTCTTCCTGGTGTCCAGAGAGCTTAATGGCTCTGTAATAATAAAGTACAACTAAGACAATGAATGACATGAGCTTTTCTCTACCCTCCCTTTTGAAATTTCTTTCTCGTATTTCATCTACCAAACTCTGTTTCCAAGATTAAGAGTGCCATATGCAATAAAAGCCCCCCCATTTCAATGGCCTAAAACATAATTCCCCATTTTGATAACAAGGAGATAACACCATTTTATTCTAACAATTGTTACTCTATCTACTCATGGAAGGTTTTCATATTTTCACTCTCTTTTTTCCCTCACTTGCAAATAATCCTATAATTTCTGAATTTGCCTCTCTTTCCCCACATCATACTCAAACAAAGATTCAGATATGTACCTATACCTGTGGACTCACATAAGAACAAACACATACATGAATGTGTAGGTTAGTATTAATCGTTAATAACAGTTATTTTTGTTGTTGTTGTTGCTGTGATAAAACACCTGACAAAATCACCTTGAGGGAGAAAGGGCTTATTTTGGTTCACAGATTAAGTTTACAGTCCACCAGGAGAGGGAAGTTATGACATAAGCAGTGATGGGTAGCTGGTCAGATTGCATCTACTGTTAGGAAGCAGAGAGGGAGTGAATGCTACACTCAGTTTGCTTTTCTCTCCACTTCTAAGTCCAGGGACTCAAGCCCATGGGAAGGTGCCACCTTCACTTAAGGTGGGTCTTCCTACTCAATTCACTCAACCTAGAAACTCCTTAATAGACATGCCAAGATGGCTGTTTCCATAAAGTTTCTTCCACAGAAAACTTTGGGGGAGTCCTTAGAAGGATGGAACCTTTCTTGGCTCTTGATGAGCCTAGCTTGGTACTTGGGGCTCTTGATACTCACAAAGCTTCCAATGAACTGGGATCAGTCAGGCTTTTGTTTTACAAATTTGATAAATGAAATTCATAGACCATAGAAGAAATGTTTTAGTGTAAAGAACTTAAGAGAGGGAAGAACAGCAGGAGAGATTAGAGAAAATGGTTCTATCAAGCTATTGTCTAAGGGCTTTTTAAGTGGCCTACGGTAGAGATTAGGGTGAAGTAAAGGGGAGACATGAGCTGGTAGTCCTGTTGATCAAACCAAGAGGTGTCCAGGTGCCCTCTCTTAGTTCCACTCATGTCCTCATATATAGCTTCCAGAAAGGGTAAGAATAATAACAGTCAAAGAACCAGAGCTCTCTTCTGGGTTTCCTGGTTCCCATGAAGACATTCTTAGTACGTCTACTATGGAGCCCCTGCCCTATGGAGCCAGGCTCTGTATCCCGTTGCCATCATTTCTACATCCCATCAAGTTAACAATAGAGATTAACCATCATAGCAGAAAATGATGTTACACCACTCAAAAGAGACTAGGTAGAGAACAAGAGAAAAGGAAGATAATATTTTTGAGGAAATAATCTAAAATTGTAAGGATTTTGAAAAGTATCACAGGACACGGGGGATACTTAATATGATTTAGTCTGTGCCCGGCTCTCAGCCATCTCCCATGTAGTTCCAAAAGTAGTAGAGTTATGTTCCTATGTGTGAAGCAGACTGATACTCAGAGGTACTATAATTAGATAAAACAGCTTAATACAGCTAAGACTTAAAGGGGAACGCAAGGATTTGATCATTTGAAGTCATCAGGGAAATGTTTATGAAAGTGGGGGCGGGGTTGATCTAAGTCTTCAAATACGTAAAATTTATATGCATAGAAGTCTGGGGATAGGCCTTTCCTGACAAAGCATACATCACAGTACAGATGTGTGTAGGGAGAGATGAGGAGAGCATGGGGCAGGAGGGAGAGAAGAGAGAGGAGGAACCAAAAGAGCCAGAGAGAACACCTGTAGTGTGAGCTTGTGCTCTTCAGAGAGGACAGTGCTATGCAGGAAGCTGTCTGCTCACCCACCTCACAGGTGGGATGAGAGGCTCCTCACTTAAAACTACAGCTTCAAGTACTTTCCTCAGTTATTGTTCTTTGTCTGACTGGATCACCCCAGGACAGTTGTGCAGACAGATGAGTAGAGAAAAGAATAGCCAATAATTTCATCTTTATTCATAAATGGAAAGTTTCAAAACTTCAGGTGCAAAATTAAAAATTCAAACAACAGGCCATCATTTTTCTTTCTGTACACGTGAAGGACAGTGGGCATCCTGGGTTAAACCAGAAACAAGCATGCCTGCATATTAACTATGGGAACCACAAATCCCAATAGCTCTCTGGATACCTTGCAGCTTCAAGACAGAGATAAATTGCATCTGTCAGGTCAAATCTTAAGATTCATATTTAGTAAGTCAGCATGCCCTTCATCCCTGAGGGAAGTCAGAGGTAGATTCAGTGGCCTCCTCCTCAAGGCCACCTTCAATGTGTCTATTCAAAGTAGAGAGTCATCCTTTGTCCTCAGAGACTGTAGACTTAAGATCTGCCTTCAGAACACAGTGACAGTCTCTCTGTCGTGCCAAAGGCAGGCCGAAAATAAGTAGCTCCCTCAGTGTGCTTTGCTGGAGCTGATCCAGGGTCAGGTGACATTTGCTCTGCATTAGTCTTTGTGCTATTGCAGACTTCTGGGTCTTGTGTGGGCTTGCGTAAAGGTAATGCTATGAGAGAGTGATGTTACTGACGGCTGCCGGGATACCTCACATTTGTTGTCTGATCCTCTGACATTTGTGTTTCCATTCTGCTTTGTTCCGTTCTGCTGCTTTATCCAGCCCCAAAGCTAGACTCTTTACATGGTACCTTGCCCAAGAGGGTTTTTTTTTTCTGAGCTAGTAATGGTGATGCTGGGTTCTGGAGGCACATTTGCAAGGAGTTGAAGCAAAGGAAGAGGTAAGCGGAGTTCATTGAAAGATGTTCTCTGTCGGAGCCAAGGTTTCCACCTGTAGGGACCTTTCAGTTGAATGAATTCCAGGCAGCTTGAAGCCTGCGGTGCCCTGTTCAGGCATGCCATATACTAGTGCACATCTGACAAAGGACTCTAGATTTGTTACCATTTCATCCCATCAAGATTGCATGTGAGACCTAAAAAAAAAAAAGGATAACCTGACCAGAACATGCCAGCATCCTCCTCTGCTCTCCCAACAGCTATTTAAATATGAAAGATGCCTTTTAACCCCTCCTCTAGAGATGTGACTTTTTTGAAACATGATGTTTCCATAAAACCTTTAAATTTTTTTTAGGAAGTATGTTTGATTTATAGGCAAAATGAAATTAAAAATCTATAGAAAAACCATTATTTTCAGGCTGGATTGGAGGTTAAAAAGAGAAGAATGTCTCATCTTTAAGCTAGATAGCAGCACGGTATAAATGTAATGTCAGCAAAGAGGAAAAAAAAAAGAAGGCAGACGGGATTATCTCTGCTTAGCACATATTGTTTTCACGGATGTGTTCTTCAGTGAACGAAAGGTCAACACTAAGAGGACATCTGAGAAAACACCAAACTGGATCTTCTGTGAATTACAAGTGAAGAGAAGGACCTGATAATGGAGGCCTTGTCTCAGCATTTTGTGAGGAGCAGTCAGTGCCTCATCTCTCCTTTCAGTCCCTTCCTCCATATGTCCTGCCCTGGGCTTATCCTGTGAGGCTGGCCACTGGGGACCTGCATCTTCCAGGTCAGTTTACATCTGCATCTGTCTGGACTTGGAGATGAAAACTGTTCTAGAAGGCTGGAAGAGAGCAAAGCCAGACTGTCTCCTCCTACTGCCTGCAGATGCAGAAATCCTCCCTGTGTTTCTATATCTCTACTGTCTGCCTGGTTGGCCTTCATGTGGAGACAAGGTATTTTTGGGGTTCTAGCTCCTCTGTTTCTCCATTTTCTTCTTAACGGATGAGGCAGCTAGAGAGCCAGCTGGAAGCACCTCTTTCTCCATTTGCTCAAAAGGCTGAAGCAGATCCCCTCTTCACAGTATCCTTAGATGAAACATCTGAGGCAAATTCTGGTCCCTGGCAGAAGCTTGACTAATAAAACCATCATGAGGTTTGAAATTAACATGGGAAATGTTTCGGAGATTAGAATCTGAAAAACAAGCCCATGACCAGAGAGGAGGAAGGGCAGTCCCTAGGCCCCACAATCAGTGGCTCTAAACAGCAAGAAACTAAAAAGTCAGCTGTAGCTCTCCAGTTCTCTGTAGCGCTCTGCCTATGGCTGATATTGAGTGAACCAATTGTGTAAGTCAGATTACAGCAAAAATGCATTGTGTAATCCTTGGATTTCTGAAGTGTACAGAGCAAGGATTTGATGTATATGTTAGATAGTAGATGGCCACTTAGAATGTAGGGTTTTCTTTTGCTTAACATCTATGTTCAAACTCTTAAGACATGTAATAAAAATCTTTGGAACATGAAAAATAAAAGAAACAAGTAACTCTTATATAAAAAAAAAAGAATGTAGGGTTTTGAGTGTTTTTTGCATTTTTACTCCTCCATTTATATAACATTTTTAACATAGCTCAACTGAATTATCAAATATTCTAATTCACATGTAATATAATGTTTAGGATGCCGCAGTAGATGGTTGAAGAGCAGGAAATAACACATGGTTCTTCACATGGATTGAAAAGTTTCCAGAAATGCTCAGAGCTAAGCTCCTCTACATCGCTGAGCCCAGAGCTAGCTTCTCTGGTGTTGGTTTCTACCTGTATAAACAGAATGAGGCCTTAGATACATTTTTACATCTGACTGTCTTTATTGTCTCAATAACTCCATGAAACAGAAAATTGACTCTCTATCCCCTTCCATTACAGTCACTAATAATCCATATGACAAATCTTGAAATCAAATTAGAAAATTTCATATCATTCTGGCTTTGATTTTATTTTTACAAGCACAAAACAGGTTAGAAATTTACTACCATTGCCTGACTGATGCTTGAATTGATTGGAAATGTGATCCTGGAAGGGAGTTTCCAGTCTCTTCCCTCCGCTTTGTAACTGCTGAACCATTTTCCTTGTGTTTTTAGGTCTTTGGATCATGGGAGATTTCTGCTATATTGTCTACAACTTTAGAGCTTCAGAAAGTATCCCCCTTATATACATGACTAAAGTGTTCTTTTTCAGGATCAAACAATCACACACTTTATAACCTAGGTTCCTTGTCCCAAGGATCTTTTCCTATATAGAAATTTTTGATATGACTTCAGTGTGAAATGGAGTTTAAGATCCAGATTTATTACTCTTTGCCTGAGTGAGCTTGATCAAGCTTCCTGGTTACTTGTATGTAGGTAAGTTTCCTCACTTGAATTCATGCTGACAGTGTTGTTATAAGACCAAATCAGTCAAGAGGAAAGGGCTCTAAACACAGCAGGGCTTCTCTGACCTGGCCACTGTTCTCCTGGTTTCTAATAAAATTCCAGACAGCTAAGTATCTGAATGATGAATAGCTGCTCGGTGGCCATTTCCTTCAGGTTCGTGGTTGTGATCTCTATCCTCACCATGAGACCTCATCATAGCTGCTTCTCTAATCTGCTTGGCAGCATTATTCTCTATCCCAGTTGCTTCTGTGTAAAGACACCTTCTTTTGAAATGCAATGCCTATATGCTCCTGCAGCTCAGTTATTGATTGCGATGAAAAGAAATAGCTTGGATTCTTTGCTCTTACAATTAAGAATAATTCATTTGCTATTATCAAAGTGTCCTGCAAAGACTCTCCTTTTCTTCACTGAAGTCCAATTTTGAGGATGTATCAATCAGCCCAGGCTACATATATACCATGGTGAAATGACTTCAAAATTTCTCTTATCTAAGGCAACTAAAGTTCATTTCTTCCTAGGAGACTTTGCTACTTAAAATCATGGTCCAGATTGATGGAACAGGCATCATCAAAAACCTTGTCATATTGTCTCAGAAGCACACAGTTCTGAAGAAACCAATGATACATTTCTGCCTACATGCTATATGTGGTATTCTTCTTATCTGCTCACAGTGGAGCTGGTCATCTATCCAGCCACACCTAATCCAGAAAGTGCAACTCTATGGTTGCCAGCATTAGGAAAACCAGAGCTCTGATTTACTTTCACTCAAGCCTGCTTCAACCCCGGCATAAGATGCTGTTGTTTTTGACAGCCTCATCTTGTGCTTCTCAATTTGATACATGGGAAACTTGCTCTGAACCAGGTGAAACCTTCTCATGTTTACTGAGAGAAGAAGCATGAGATTTGGGTAAAATATGTGGATAAAATATTGGGTAAAAATTTGGGAAAAAATAGGAAAAGGGGAAAAAAAGAGATGACATAGAAAAACCAAGAAAGCAAGATGATGGAAGTAAGCAAATCAAAGAAAACGTATTCTAGCATATTCTATGCAGTGTCAAAAGGTACAGCGGACTACAGAATATTTAGAAGTTCTTTTAGAAATGTCCAGTTTGTCTTAGAACTCTCCAAAGTCTGGGGTTCCTAGAAGAGCTTTTCTACATGGTGTTTTCTGGTCAAATAAGAAGAGCAGAAATCCATAGTTGAGCGTGTGGCTATTTGTAAAATATTGTTCAATACTTCTCCATTCACTCAGTAGGAACATTGTCCAAGTTAAAACTTCAGATTCGTGGGTCTGAGATCAATGAACAGAGAAGCCATTTCTCTGATGTGTCTCCCAGTAAAGCAACAAGACATGGAGTGGTGGATGCTGCTGATAGAAATTGAATGAAAGGAAAAGGGATTCAGAGGTGAAAAAAGGGTTCCAAGAGAAGGATCCATGAAGGAGGGGGTCCCTGACTCTCATAGGTGATAGAATTCTAGGAAGTATCTTGGTTCGTTGGTTGTTTGACTTTGTTGGCTATGGCCTCTTGCACTTTGGATGACATTCCAAACATGCTAAAGCCTCAACGATAACCAGAACAAGTAGGCAGAGATGAGGAGTTGTGAATCAGTTCCCCTCACCCCCCAGGACTAATTAAGGACACAATATACTGGAAAGCAAGCTGTGGCCAAGCCACCTGCTCAAGCACCCTGCCAGGCAAGTTCAGTGAGCCAAGATGTTGCAGAAAGACTTCAACCCACAGTTTTTGCCATTGCCAGGTGTAGCAGATGGCACCTACTGGACGTAGTTGCATGTTAGCCTGGGGCATCTGCTCACAGGGAGCAACCTGGCAGTACATGCTGCCACTCTTTCCCCACACTTAGCTTCTGTGGGTAGATAAGAAAGCCACCAAGATAAGGACCAGTGTCAGGAGCTTCAGTGTTTGACCAGTGAATAGAAGGTATGAAAATGGAGTCACTTTTCCTAAAAGGAAAGACAGTATACTTTTGCTTTGTAGTGCTCGAATTTTTAAGTATTTTAAAGAAACCTTTTAAGATTGCAATCCTATCTGTAGATGGAGCAAAGTTTTCCTAGGAAGAAGTTAATTGTAGTTCATTTGATCAACATCCAGGAAGCTAATAATCTTATATGATTTTAAAAGTTGACAAACTTATTCTGTTTAATGGGTCCATTGGCCTCATAGCAGTGTGGATGTATTCTCCTGGAATCCTAGGAGCAGGTAGAGAGGGTAGAAAGAGTGTTCCTGGGAACCTCGCATAGAGAACATCTCTGTGAACATTTCTCCTTGAACTGTTAATAATTCAGCGTGGGCAGAGCTCTGACATCCTGGCAGCATACCTGGAAGGGAGCTACTGTTCATGCAGCTCCTGCTGAGGCCTGAGCTCAAGTTGGCAGAGACAGTGTGTGACTGTCAGAGAGTCCCACTTTCTCCGCCTACTAGGGCATCTCCCACAGGGTGACCATATGCTGTGGAGTCCAGGAAACGATCTTTGCTTACAAGGATACAATCGACGAAGAGTTCATGTTTAAATGTCCGTGAAGCATGTGAACATGGAGGTGAGGCTAAAGTTCTCTGCTCAGTGTTCAAAAGAGTGTATCTGAAAGGAGCAGATAGATGGGCATCTAAAATGTGACTATTGGGTACTGAAGAGATACCTCAATGACTGACTACGCTTGCTTCCCTTTCAGAGGACTTGAGTTTGGTTCCAGCACCAAACTCCCAGCCTCCTGTAACTCAGTATCCAGAACATTAAATGTTCTCTTCTGTGGCAACCACAAACACATATGTGAACATCAACACACACACACATCAAAATAAATAAGAAAAATAAAATAATTAATAAAACCCCCAGATGCTATTGTTATGTACTCTGACTGGTTTCCTTAGAATATGAAACATTAAAAAGCAGAAGAGTATTCTTTCAGTGAAAATGCCGTGTGATACATTTCATGAGTCTAGAGCCTAAATAAAGCATATTATTTTTACAATAGTGCCTTTCATAGATACACACATACTAGATGCATGAGTGTGTACACTGTATATTATGTGGTAATAATCTTAGTACAATACTACTACTGAAAGTGTGACTTGGAACCAGAACCTGAGAGCTTGCAGAAACAGAACATGAAGGCTAATGGCAGGTACCTTAATCAGAATTTCCATTTCAGCAATGTTCTCGCAGAATTTATACACACACACAGACAAGACATGAGAGAAACCACGCTTACAGGCATATTAATGCATACTAATTCATTAATTAACAAATTGGTACATATTAACCCAGACAATTCAAAAGAGACAAGGAAACGGAATGTAAAAATGAAAAGCCCCGTCTTTGCATTTCAGTCATGAAGGTGACATTACAACAAATGTCTAGACAAGCTCCCAGCAAGGAAAGAAAAATGAGACAAGACTATCAGTCTTGTACTTCCTAGTCATCCTTTGAAACAGTTGTCTCCACCGTGACAGCCAGGATGTTTTCATGGTATCTTACTATAGACTAATTGAATTGTGTAATTTAATTACCATGCTTTTTATAACACTTACTATGGGCAGAAGTATTCTTAGTACCTTGAAAATATCAAGGAGTACAGTTTGCATAGCAAGCCAGGGTGGGGTGGCGAGACCTTCTCACAGAGCAGGAAACTCACAAATAAAATGGCTCAGTCGTATGTTGATGGCTACGTTGATGCAGCTCCTGCTGAGGCCTGAGCTCAATACATAATGCAAGGCACAAAAAGCTAGGTAATTTCTGGTCTAATAAAATAAGACCAGTTTCTTCATAGGTGTTACAGAAGCTCAAAACTTGAATCTAGCCATTCCAAATGTCACATATTTTCTAGTCACTTGTCATATTTTGGAAATCGATGTTACCTTTGCTTTATACTTAATCACAAACAAATGTTTATTGCAACATAAAGAATGATTCATTTACCTTCTATTTGGAAGCTGGTGCTTCTAGCTTATTGCTTCATTTATGGCTGTATTATAGGTGACCCTGCCTGAGAAGCACTGAGCACAGCTTTCCCAAGGTCCTTCCATGGCATAAAATACAGCTAAGAGCATGATATACTGAGGATCCTCCTGAGTGGCACTAAGAATTGCCAAACTACAATTTGTGTTGGAAATTCTGATAGAGGAGACAATCATAAATGATCGATTTTCATGAGTCATAATTATGTCAGAACAGAGCCAAGAATGGTTGGAATCCGGTGTAGATGCTCTTAGTCTGAAGAAGCTTGTCATTGAGAGTCTCCATGATTGCCCTGGGTAGTGGTAGCTGATACTTTGGGCTTGACCTGTTCTTGCAAATCATATGTCTTCATGCATTTTTCAAGATTAGACCTACGTTTTTACATTATTATGCCACTGTTTGAATAAATTTTAACTTTCACTAATCCAGTTATTGTCAAATAGTCAAATATCTGATCTGAACCTACAATATACATAAAAAATTGCATGGTTTTATTGAAAGCTTTAGACGACCTTGGACACAACTTTGTCAAATAGAAGAATGCATGTATGTACACTCTTCCAAGATTATTTTCCTATTAATTGGAAGCAAAATGAAGGCAAAATGAAGGTTTTGTTTGTTTGTTGTTTACTGGAGCTAGATACCCCAACTTTAAATAAATACCAAGGACAAATAAATGTATTTGAATTTCACACTGTGTCAGGAAAAAAATTAGCAATGTCATTGGATTAGATCAGAATCTGAGGATAAGTCCTTCTGTATACATTTAAGTTACTTGGTATTATAAATATGAGACCAAAGCTAGTCTTTTCCATCAGTGAAGTACAAACTGCTCTGTGGAGGAGATGCTGACATGAACCACTTTGGAGGATGTAGGAGGAGCTAAGGTGGGAGGAGTAAGGAGAGGAAGAGGAGGAGTTGGGAGAGGACGAGACAAAAGGAAGAGGAGGAGCTAGAGAGGGCAGAGAGGTAGGAGGATGGAGAACCACACAGTTATGGAGAGCACTCATGGGAAACAACTTATAAACTTATAATTAGGTTAGCTAATTGGGATACAACTCTCTTTGTATGGGTATCATGTTATTAATCATTATCAAACATATAAAGCCTTTGATTAATCTTTAAGAATTAGAGTCTCATTCTCTTACTGGGCCCTCATGGATGGTGGAATGGTCTGGGTAGTACTCTCCCTGACTTGTGGAGACAGAGTGGAAGATTGGCAGAATCATCTCTCATGCTGGCATCTAGTGGCAGGGCTGATGTTTCTGGCAGGCCGGTTGTAGCTGCAGCGCACACATGGCCTCAGGCCGAAACATGATGGCTGGGCTAGGCAGAGCCGCTGCAGCTGAGATAGTCAGCCTGAGCCTGAGGCCATTTTAAATAATTACTACAAGAGGAGAATCACTTTCCTCCACCAGGACATCACAAGCTCTCTAGCTTGGTAGGAAAGAGGATGAGTTCAGGGTCCAGTCAGCTCAGCCACATGACTAGTTTCCCCACCTGATAGTTGTGATTTCATAGGGTGTTATGAAGATGAAAAAAATGTTTATACACAATAAGAACAAACCCCACCCCATTGGAGGTTCTAAATAAGCAACGCTTTTCATGTGTAGCTTCTTGGATTTATAATATTGTGCTCCATACTTCCAAGCAATCAAACATACCAGCTTCCACCAAAACACTAATGCAGTCAGTAGGTTAACTGGTAAGTCTTGAGACAAAGAGAAGCCTCCATTAATAATTTTAGGTCATGTAATGTGGAGACTGCTACCAAATACTCACAGTATGAAATGTGGCTACATCTGGAAATTTCACTTACTAACTAACCCCTTTACCTAGCCATGTTCAATAGTTACTATACACTGCATTCATGCATTCTATCTCGGGAGACATGGAAACCATAGCTCCTAATCACTGAAATCTAACATCCTTGGAAAGATAAAACATTTATTTTTTCCCCAAAAACTGGAAAGATAAAACATCTATTTTTAGTTCTCCAAAAGAGGAATTTGGGTTTGACATGCTCGGGTGGTTTGAATAGGAATTGTGTCCCTACACTCATATATTTGAATGCTTGGCCCAAGCCACAGAAAGTGGCCATGGGGTTGTGTCTTTGTTGGAGTAGGCATGGCCTTATTAGAGTAAGTATGTCACTGGGAGTAGGCTTTAAGATTTCAAATGTTCAAGCATAGCCCAATGTCTGTCCTTTGCTGCTGTCTGTGGATCCATATATAGAGCTTACAGCACCTCTCCAGCATCATGGCTGTCTGCATGTCTTTGTGCTTCCAGCTATGATAATAATGGACTAAACCTCTGAAACATAAGCCAACTCCAATTAAATGTTTTCCTTTATAAATGTTCCTGTGGTCATGGCATCTTCATAGCAGTAAGATCTAACTAAGAGACATGCTAATTGCACAAACACTTGCCGACAAGTTTTGAACAAGGCAAGGTTCCAAGCATAGTCACTAGAAACCTTCCAAGAGCTAAACAGGGAAGGCTTATAAGGAAAGGAAAAGTAAGCTCCCCATGCCTCTACCATCTCCCTCCAAGCCTCAACTCCCATGGGCTTGAGCTGGTTTAAAGTTGGATTTCACCTGCTCTCACACTCTCCTGCCTCCTGTCAGTGCCTCTCCTCTGCATGTTTGCCAGACTCAGGACTTCTGTCTTGCTTGTGTTTCTTTCTGGCAGATTCTATCCCAAGTCAATATGGGAGCTTGCTTTAGTCAGCTCTCAGGCTGAGTGCCCATTGACAGTCTTTCTTGGACATGGCCTTTCTCTGCTTCTTCCTAGGTTCTGTTCATTCGTGAATATTGCTCACCCGTAGCTGGACTTGGTTTAAGATGAAGCCAATGGCTTGAAACAAAGCTCATTCCAATCACAAGACAGTAAAATGTGACCCAGCTGAACCTAAATTTTCATAGTAGTTTGATAGTTAGTTCCCCTGACATCAGACTTGATGAGCTTTCTTGGCCCAGATACTTGTGTGTGGGAGACTGGAAATATGGTAGAACAGGCTGAGACAGCCTACACACAAGGGAGGTAAAAATCTGTGATAAAATCCAGTACACTTGTGATATTTTTCTGACACAACTATAAATTATTGTATAAATTGGATTCAGTTTTGGTCTTGTTGCATTTTTTTAAAGATTTCTGTATGGGTGTCTGTTGTTGGAGATTGAGCGTGCGCTGTATACATTGCAGGCAAGCTGGTACTGTGGCACTCTACCCTTGGCGTTATTTTTATTTGTTTTTAATTTTGAGACAGTGTCTCACTAAGTTGCCTGCAGGTGGCCTTGAATGTGCAATACACCACCATCACCACCATCACCACCACCATCACCACCACCATCACCACCACTACCACCACCATCACCACCACCACCATCACCACCACTACCACCATCACCACCATCACCACCACTACCACCATCACCACCACCACCATCACCACCACCATCACCACCACCACCACCATCACCACCACTACCACCATCACCACCACCACCACCACCACCACCATCACCACCACCACCACCACCAACATCACCACCACCACCACCACCACCACCACCACCATCACCACCACCATCACTACCACCACCATCACCACCACCACCACCTTAGTCTTCTGAGTAGAGAGGGTTTTAGTTCTGTCACAAGAACCAGACATTTTTCTAGCTTTAAAATGTACTACTTGGATTCCTAAACATTAGAATATAGGGAGTAAAACTAGCATTAAACAAAAAAATAAAGGATAAAGATTAATACAGCCATTCTGCATATAGTGTTTGGATGAGTTAATTCATAAAAAGTATTTAGGATACTGCTTGCAAAAGAGCAAGCAACCAACATTTGTTATTGTTATTCTTTTTACTCATCTTCTGGAATAGTGCAGTGTAGAGCTCTGCTATTTGGATTGAGATCTAGAAGTCTGGATCCAGGTAGCAGAGTCATGTCTTTCATTAACCCTAATGCTCAGAAGGTTGAGGCAGGAAGGTAGAAGTTTGAGATCAGAATGGATCATATAGCATAACACTATACAGAAACAATAAAGAGCAGTAGCAATAATAATAAAGATAAGGGGGGAGAAGAGGAGAGGAAGAAGGAGATGGAGAAGGAGGAGATGGAGGAGGAGGAGATGGAGGAGGAGGAGATAGAGGAGGAGGAGTTGGAGGAGGAGGAGATGGAGGAGGAGGAGATGGAGGAGGAGGAGATGGAGGAGGAGGAAGATGACAAATACATAGAATTCTGGAAGAATAGGTATACCATATGAGGAAAATTATCTGTGTGAAAATATAGTAGCTAAATGAATTTTAAAATGCTAAATTATAAGCAGCTAATTTCATTAGATGTGCTGAAAGATATTATGTTTAAACTTCACATATTTCTCCCAGAATAATGTATCTCAGGAAAATGCCAGCCTTTGTGTTCAGCTTCTGTGTTCTGCCTCTGTGTTCTTTCTACCATTGTAGGAACATTTTCTAAGCACCTACTGTATACCTGGCATTAGATTTTTGGATAACTATGTTGGATAAATTTCTCTAGAGATCGAATATAAATATAAATAATTTAAGTTCATCTGAGCCACTAGTATGTGAGTGGAACTACCATAAAACCCTTCTTTTTCAGTTTCAAAATATCTTAATTTGGACCCTTTTAAGCATTAATAAACAAAGTAACTAAGTTATATTTTTCCTATAACTTTAGATGAGATACTGTATAAATCAAAATTAAATATTCTAAAGAATCAGTTTATATAGCACTTAGCATATATGATTTGAATTTGAAAAATTAGGTGAAAAAATGCTCCCTAAAAAGGCTTTTAGAAATGGTCTTTGGTCTGCCAGTAGATCTTCATCCTCTACTCAAAGTCCAGTATATGCTAGATACGTAATAGATTTTCATCCTACGCCCAGGATGAAGATAAGATGTGAGAGTCAGACAATGTGAGCAAAAAATTAATCTGCCTAAATGAAATCCACTTAGGCCAGAGGCCATGGGGTTATAGAAGGAGCTGAAAGCTCTACATCTGGATCGTCAGAGAGCAGAGGGTGACATTGAGCCCGGCTTGAGCGTTTGAAACTGCAAAGCCCACTCCCAGTGGCACACTTCTTCCCACGAGGCCACAGCTTCCAATAGTGCTACTTTCTATGAGCCTATGGGTGGCCATTTTTATTCAAACCACCACAAACTCTAATTGAAATCACTAAATAACAGGAAAGCCCCTACAAGACATCTCTCACAATCACATGAAACCTCCAGTGCCAGAAATGGTTTATATGTAACTGATTTGATGGTCAAATTTTACATAGCTCACTGAACACAGAGAACTAGAGCTTAAAGTCTTTGCCTTTTATACATAGTGTTCAATGGTATCTTTGAAGGCTCTGTGCCTCTTGTTTCTTCAAGGCTTTTATTTACTTTTTATTATTAATTCATTTATTTATTAATTTTAATCTTACAAGTTCTGTGTATATGTTGTGGCTTCTGGTTTTGTGTTCTATAGTATTCTTGTATGTGCAAATATGTGTCTCTCTGTGTATATGAGTTTCTTGTATATTTATTTAGTTCTTTTTCTTCTATTTGTCTAATTTGCATTATTCTAGTTAGTTTTTATCTTATTTTATTCTTTAGAAGCTTGTTTGTTTTCAAACAAGAGACAGAAAAAAATTCGCACTTCAAATGGGAGGTGAAGATTATCTCAGAGGATGTGGGGGAGCAGAAACCGTAATCAGATTATTTTGTATGAAAAATTTCTATTTTCAGTAAAAGAAAAAAGGAAAGAGTATATTGTCACAATTACTATATGTATATTATTTTACTCACATCAAGCAGTTGACTTTATGTTATGGATAACAAAATAAGTGGTATACTATTTTAAAACCCGAATTCATGGCAAGATATAGATAAAATTTTATGTAAAAACTATTGACATACAATGAAGTCCTATTTACCAATGCATACCAGCATACCATGCCCTGTGGTGGTTGCATATGCCTTTAACCTGTACACTCAGAGGCAGAGGCAGGCAGATCTTTGTGAGTTCAAGGCCAGCCTGATGTATATAGAAAGTTCTAGAATAGCCAAGACTATACAGGGAAACCCCGTCTCAAAAAAAAGAAACAACAAAACAAAAGTCCAATGTAACATTTGACACACGAAGAGACTTAGATGGATCTCAAGAGTAGAATCCTGAATGGTCTCCATGCAGTGCACAATATGGCTTGTATGGTATTTAATATCAAATTATCTTGGCAGTGAAGAGACCAGTGCCACAAGTGAAAGCTCTGACTGACTCCCCTAAATGAACAATGTGGGGGGAACAGTAGAGTCTGCATCCTGATGATGATGATGGTGGTGGAGGTAATGTGGAATCTATTTGTGAGCTAAACCAAAAATACTCTTTATAACTTCCCCACAAAAGGAAAATTATATCATGCTACTTGTGACCATTCAATGAGTCAAGGTTCTCCAGAGACAGAAGCAACTTGAACTATGAAAAGATTTGTAATGAATAGCCACATAGTGATACAGGAGGATGCCAAGTGCCAAGTTGCACCATGAGCCAGCAGCCTAGAGCCCCAGATGCCTGCTGGTACATAGCTGACATTCTATGACACTTGGCTGGGGAACTTGCTCTTGCTTGAAGGGGATGACAAAGATGATCTTCCTCTTCTATTAAGATTGCAGATGATTGGATAAAGGCTATCCATACCAAAGAGGGCAAATCAAAGGTCACAAACTTAAATGTCAATAGCATCATAAAACAGTCTTCTAAGTGACACACACACACACAAACAATCACCTTTTATAGCTATAGAGACAATGTCCTTCAATACACAAGATAAAGTTGGTGATAAATTGGGTGAGAAAATGTAAGTTAATAGTCTCAACAAATCAAGAAACATATAGAGCTTTAAATCAAACGTTTCAATGTTACATTCCCTATGTTGGTCATAATTTGACATCAACATTTAAAAAGAATTTGATGGAGAAAAATAAATTAAAACAGGCTTTATTAATGAAATTTAGTAATATGGTTGCATTTCTTTTTTGTATACTCATATAGTAATACTGGATTTTAGGTCAATCTAATAATGAAATCTCATCTCAAGTTTTCAATGTCTTGCACTATTGATATATGGCATATTGTACATGGTCCTGTGTGAGTTAAAATACACACATCAGAATAAGGAAAAACCGTATCTTCAACATGTAGAGGTTTTGATTATTATGAGATGGAGAATAGGGAGTCCCTGGACATATCAGACAACAGCAGCTAAGGATGCAGCACAAAGATGTGTGTCTACAGCCCCAAGCTCCTTCATAGCATCTTTCCAAGCTTTGCAACTCCCTGTGTTCAATCAATCTTGGGAAAATTCAAAATAAGAGAAAGAAATAATTTTTCCTAGTTTTTTCCTGGTATTTTCATTCTTAGAAATCAATATATGATCTGAGGTTATGATTCTGTGGATGAGAATCAGCAGTATAAACATGAGAATTTGTATTTAAATCTCTAGTATCTGTGATTGAAAGAAAAAGAACCTGTGAGGCCATCCTTGTAAACTCAGGTGGAGACAAAAAGGGTAAAGAATTCTGGGACTTTGTGGCTGTTAGCCTAACTCAGGGTCAGTTGGAGAACCTGTCTGAAGGGAATAAGGTAGAGCCTGATAGAGATCAGGACACTCAAAATCCTCCTCTGTCCTCCACACATGGATTCACCCACATATAGATGTGTACATACACACATGCAGAAAGAAATCTGAGTGTCTATTAATATGTAGGAAAAAGTTCTCTCTCTATCTCTTTCTTTGTCTCTGTCTCTCTCTGTCTCTGTCTCTCTGTCTCTGTCTCTCTCTGTCTCTCTCTCACTCTCTCTGTGTGCGTGTATACAATGCACAAAAATTTTATTTTTAGATTTTTGTTTTTAGATTTATTTATTTTTATTCTATGCAGATGGATGTGATGGATGTATTTGTTTTCATACACGTCTGTGCACAGTCTGCATACAATGCCTGTAGAGGCCGGAAAAATGGTGTTGAATCCTCTGGAACTGGAGGTACCGGATGTGGAGCTCCCTGTGGGTGCTGGGAAGCAAATCCAACTCCCCTGTCAAAGCAACCAATGTTTTTAACCACCAAGCCATCTTTCTAGTTCCACGCTTTAAAATGCATCTAAAGAAGAATGCATTCCAGCAGGATCACTACTTCCAATTTCAGCGTTCATCATGAAGACTACCGATCAATGTTGGTTATACCCACATTTCAGGAAACCATTTTTCCTTTCCTAATGACTAGACAAAGCAAGTACGTTATAGCTGTAGACTTTATGATGCCACCTACCACTTAAGTTAAAAAGAAAAAAGGAAACAAAAAGAAAAGAAAATCATTAATAAGGTCTGGTCCATTAGCAGTTCAAGCAGGGAGAAAATCTTCCATGGTTTCATTTGCATGCATAATAGACAATGAATATACTTGAAGTTTAGGGCAAGTAAACTTTTTTTGGAGTGGAGCATCTTGGGAATTATTGACACCATAATTCCTAAACTGGCCTTAGTAGGAAGGTCAATAATTTAATAAGAGGCTATAGATTTTCTTTAGTTTCTTTGTTACTTTAGTTTTCTCATTGCTACTTTACATGGAAACAACTAACTCCGGCAAATCTTGTTGTCAAGGTAACAAGAAGAGGGTATTCTTCAGGAGAGGAGGCTACAGTTTATAACACAAACCAGTCCAGGGTCCTTGAAATCATTCATTTATTGCAGCTGTACTTAGAAATTTTGGTCTTAGACAATAGACTTACAGCTTTTCGTTTAATCTTTTTCATGTTTTTATTTAATTAAAATATAGTTACAACGTTTTGCCTCTCTCTTCTCCCTCCTATCCTTCCCATAACCAATGCTACCTTCCTATTCCAAACTAATAGCCTATTCTTCATTAACCATTATTACTATATGTAAACAAGTAAACATAAATACAACCTGCTGAGTCCATTCACTGTTTTCTGCATGTATGTTTCCAAGGGATGACCACTTAGTATTGGATAACTATTCTGGATGTTCATCCCTAGGGAGAACTAATTCCTCAACTCAGCAGTTATTAATTGCCCGTGGCTTGCACCTCATCTAGCAGCGGAACCTGGTTTGATTTCTCCCATTTCATTGTAATGACAACTGTTGTTAGAATTCTTCAAGCCTTCTGTAGGCAGCCATCAGGTTGAGACGGCATGGAGGTTGTTTTGGTCTCACAGCTAAAAGGCACAATCTCACAGTAGAGTTTCTGGTCCTCTGGCTTTCACCATCTTTCTGACCCCTTTAACTGAGAAGGTCCCCGAGGAGCTGTGTTGTACATGTATCAGTTGGAGCTGCTTCAATTTCCATAATATCTGTGATCCGCTTAAACATCTTGATAATTAAAATGACCGTTTACTACTTCTCTCATGCTTCCCACAATGTCATTCATTTTCATCACTTAATTAGTGAAGACGGTGGGCTCCTCGGTTGTAAGACATACTGTCACTATTTGTGGGGGAAGGACACTAAAATGAAGGGATGCCCTTCACAATGATTGTTTATCACGGATTAATTACAGAGCCCTTGCAGTTAGTCTCTATATTTCAAGAACTTCTATTTTTCTTCTCCTCTGGATCCAGTAGTTCTTTGTTTTAATTTACATTCCTCTTAAATACCTCCTGCTATTTAAGCAATAATTCCTTCTAAATCAATTGTTAGCAGCAGTTAATGACTGGTTCGTTAATTAATAGCTCAAAGCAAAACTGAGGGTGTTCTCTGCTCCAGCAAGCCATCAGCCTCTAACTGGGGTATTACTGCTACTGTACCCTCTAATCAGTGGCTACTCACAGCCTCACTACCACATATTATTTAAATTACAAGAATGAATTGAATGGGAAATGGGTTACATCATTATCAAACCTATTATAATAATACATCTATTTTTAAATTATTTGCATGTCCAGATGACCTCCCTCTCCATGGGATAAGCTAGTGGTAGAACATCAGCGTTTGCTGCTTAGGAAACTCACTGAGATGTAGAGTCTTCTCTCCCCAGCCATGCAGAGCCCAGAGGCTGCTTGCTACAGCTTGTAAGACTTCCTGAATCTTTTCCACAAATTGTAGCTGTAAGCTCTGCAACTCACTGACAGCAAAAGGAGAGAAACTGTTGCACGTTTTCTGCCCGATAACCATATGGTTTGCTCAGCAACAGCAGCCAAATCTTTGGTACAGCAAACAGAGAGGGTGATGCTTCATCAACATAGGAAGCTAAGGAACAAGGCTTCAGCTTGGCTATCTCCTTCAGCCCATTCTGGGAGATCGAAGAGAAGAAATACAGCATTTCTGTGTTTTCCTTGCAAAGAATTCTAGCAACCAGAGAGAAAACAGGTGTCAAAAACAAAACAAAAGCAAACCAACAAAAAACTATAGATGGTATAATATCCTAGAATTTTACTTTTTCTTTAAAAATTTTGTGACCATGTTACAGGGAATTGTTACCCATCAGGCATATGTCTTGAGATTGTGCTAAAGTCATTCTTTCAGCTTGCTTTCCTCTTCATTCAGTCTCCAGCTCCTTGAGACTGCGTGGCAAGGTAGCATTGATTACATCATTAGCCCTCCCCGTATTTACCAAGCACTGAGATACTGCAGTTTAATCTGCAGCTAAATAATACTCTGTGGAATTAGGATACAAACATTCGTTGATATTTGTTTTTTAATATTTCAGAATGAGCTATTGCCAGGTGGAACTTGAGATATGACCTCACAAAGATACATCTTTTATTCCAATACGCTAATGTCAGATTTGCTGATAGCACGTTGCCATGGGATCTCAGAAGGGCTAAAGGAGGAGAATAGTTGGTGCTGTCATAAGTAGGAAGGAAAAGTACAGTGCAGGCAGTCATGGACAGAGCAGAGTGAAAGCAAAAGAGACGGATGATGCGTGAACATTAGAGTAAGGCACAGAAGAGTGAAAACATATTGTCAAAAGTGCACAGAGAGAAGGCAGTGCTCACCCGGTGGGCTCATTTTGCTGAGAACCACAAGTCATGTTTTTGGCTGAGCCAAGAGTAAAATAAAGCTCAGTGGTGGCATCTCCTTCTACACAACAAGACTTCAAGCTTTCTTAAGGGACTGCTACCTACCCATGGGGGCCTCTGTCCATGCGCTTTTCATTATTTGCATAATTAATAAAATTTCAAATATCCCTAAAACTTCTTCAAAAATGGCAGAGCAAACAAAATACGCCCATTAAGATGATAAATGCCAAGCAATCTACTCATCTACAGAAATGATTAAAATTTAAAAGATTAAAATATCCATAGCCATGATGTTTTAGCTAAACTCCATTCTCCAGTGGATTATCGTCCCATTACGGATAATGGTATAAGCTTGCAATACAAGGCTTTCATCAAAAATATAATGAATACTCTTTATGCTAAATCCATTTGAACAGTCTTCTAAGACTTAGGGAAAGCTGATTTATATAAATGTTCATAGGGCTTTATTTTCTTAGCTTTATCACTACTCCAAATAGCAACAGTAAAACCTGTAATCTTGGTTTGCTGATCATCTAGTTTTTCCTGGGTGCTGGGCCTTGCTTTATCTGATGCAAACAGGAAAGCTGTCTAGGTAATGTTTTCATATACATTTTATTGAAACCCTCAGATAAGGAGATACCTTGTGACATGGCTAAAGTCAGTCAGCTGACAGTAGACCCAAAGAGTCAGCACATTCACGCTGAAATGACATCCAATCTAAAAGGCAGTGGCCTTGGAATCTCATCTCTGATGTCTATCTCATTTTGCTTTTATCTTTCAAGCTCCATCATTCTACCATCTTGTGCTTTGTTTCTCCATATTTCCTGTGCAACCATAACATTATGTTGGTGGGAAGAACTTGACTAAAAGGCCATTCTTACCTTCTGGTAACTCCCCTGGCCTAACACTGAGATGGTGGATTATTCTCCGGTAGTATTCCTCACTTCAAAGCTCACCTTCATGGCTGAATCTAAAGTTTGTCAGAGACAGATTCAAGAACCACAGAATTGATCAAGCTTGTCTGGCTGTCTTTAGTAGACTTCACTGGGAATCAACAATGGATGAATATGCATCATAAATCCATCAGAGATGCTCAGCCTGGTAGTTGAGCCAAAGGAAGACTCAATAATAGCTCATCCAAGACAGATATACAAGAGCACCACCTTAGTAATATGAGAGTGCCAACACAACCTTTGGGACTTCCAAATGATCTTTGCAATAATTATAGCTGTGGAACTTGAATTAACACCGATCCTTCTACAGTTGTCAAAGCAGAAAAGAACAAAAATTGTATTCATGTCCTAATTACATATCACATACTGTTTCTTTATTAAATTGGCCTGTTTTATGCCTTCTACCCACAAGTATCTGCTTTTTAGAAGGTAGGCTGCCATCTAAGCCCTTCACAACTAGTAATTAGCTATGGATTGAAAAGCCAGGCCTAATCTATGAGTCTATTAGTTCATGACCATCTGTGGTAGATCATGTACCAATATTTTAGTTAACTGGGCTATGTTTATATTATATAAGAATGTAAGAAGGACTAAGTTGTGCCCAATAAATTTATTTTTCACACACAACTGACTTAACATATTTGGCTTTTAGAACACAATAATTATTCACATAGTTGGCAAATATTCAAAATACTGCAGGAATGGAAACTCAGGCCTTAAAAATAATTTTCACACATTTTCATTTCTTGTGAAAATAGTTCTAGTTCCCTAAGCATTTGTCTCCTAGCTCATTCGAAATATTTAATCTCTGCAAAACTGTTTTCAAAGTAATTCTGTAACTCTATGTTACAGTCTGCATAGATGAATCACAATCCAGGAAGCAACTGGGAACAGCACTTTGCCTGTCTTCAAGAAGAGAAAGTTCAGGCTATGAGCCAGCCACAGAAACAAGACCTAAAAGGATAGCTACCCACAGAGGATGGCGCTGAATATCAAAAGTTTATTGACTGCACTATGAGATTGCATGGCCTGAACTTTAGTATTGAGGATGGAGAAAGTGTGTTCAACCTACAGCCTGCATGCAGCCTGCATACATCTAAGGATAGTTATGAATGTGACCCAATACAAAGCCATAAACTTACTTAAAACATTATATATTTATTTATTGAGTTTTCTTCTTTGTTTGCTTGCCTGCTTTCATGATTCTATTTCATGGTTCTCAAGCATGAGGCTTGTAGAAGAGAGCATTGTGAGGTGATGTCAAAAGGCCAGATATCTTTGTTAGATATAGATAACAGGAGATATCAAGTACGATGTCTCTTTGTTTAAGCCAATTTTTGTTTGTTTGTCTGCTTGTTTGCTTTTTGAGAGAAAGTCTCACTTTGTTTCCTTGTTTGGCCTGGAACCTGCTATGTAGATCTGGGAAGAATGAAACTCGTAGAGATCCACATGCCTCTGTCTCCACGGTGCTATATTAAAGCAAATATCACCATACTCAGCTAGTTAAGCCAATATTTGCCTATGAGTAAGTATAGGAAGAAAATGGAAAAGGCCAAGCTCAAGGAAAATCATGCCACAAATACTGATAGAAAGAGTTGATTCCATCTCTTCAGTTAGGTGAGAGAGTAAAAGCCACTTCTTCAACTGTATGTATACATCGAGATAGAAGCAAGTCCATTCCTGTTTTCACAGGAGGAGAAAGAATAGAATATCTATTTACCTTCAAACGCATAAACAAACTCAATCCTCAGAACATCGACGTGATTCACTCTGCCATGTTAACATATTTCCTCTGCATGTGCCTTTCCAAAGATCTTGTATTCATAACCAGAAGAATATATGCTACAGAGTTAGAGAAATGGGTTAAAGAGTTTCCAGAGTTCAGAGTGTCTAGAGCAAAGGAGGCATGTTCTATATCAGTTTCCACACTGAGTAAGTCAAGTAAAGTCCTTTATGATTCATTAGGAAGTATGTCTTTTTATAATGTCATGCATGGGTAGCCTGTTTTTTCTCCATCGTCTCAAAGGTGCCTATGGTAAGAACATCAATACAGACATTCTTACATTTGCTGAATTTAAGACAAGAGCATAGATACCACATTTTTAAAATATATACTGAGTTTCTAAAAGCATATTATATATCAAATAACATTATACATTTTATACATGATATATAATAGATATTAAACACTAATTTCTATCTTATTTCTTGAATATATGTCTGTGTACCACTTGTATGCCTAGAATTCAAAAGGCCAAAGCAGTACATCAGATCTCATGGATCTATCGTTAAAGACAGTTGTTAACCCTACTATGGGTGCTGGCTTTAAATCCAGGTCCTCTGAAAAAGCAGCCAGTGCTCCTCTTATTCCCTGAGCCAGCCCCCAAATCAAATACATGTTGTGTTCCTATTTAGATGAATAGCCTTCAAAACCACCTGAAGGACCATATTAGAACTTTGCGTTCACAGACATTTCAGCTTCATTAAGAGAAGGCAACAGGCTCAAAAATCTGTGTCCAGGGTGTTGAAACTCACAGATGAGTGTTTTCTAATTCTGTTCCAATTTTCCAACATAGCTTGAAATATGTGAATCAAAATTGAACAGAACATACTCTGCTTTGGAAAGAAAGGAGGTATGTTCATTGGAAAGAAATGCATCCAGAATAGTTTCAACACTTAAAAGAGTAACTATGTTTCAGTTGTCCTGCTAAGAATGAGATCGTGCCTCAAAGTAAATCTGGATGCACTGAATTTAGTAAGTGAACCGAAGCAACTGATGATTTCTGGGCTCTAATAGATTCTGTCATTGCCATGTGAAAGTATTGGTTACATTGTGTGGCATGTATTGTCAGTTTGTTATGGGTGATTAAAATTATTTTTTCCTTAAAATGTTTTCTCTGTGGAAAGTCCCAAACGCAAATTTCCTCTTACTTTGATTTTAAAAAACGCATTTCATTGTTTTCATGCATTTTATTGTGCACGTCTTTTAGACTCTAACACTTGCCAGTTATTTTTTACAGCTCTAAAATCTCAGCAGATGAAAAATGTAGACAAAACAAAAACAAAAAAAACCCCTTCAACTGCCTCCTAATTTGTCTAGCATTGTTTGATTGGTCTACCCAGGGTTTGATATTTATATTTAATAAATTTATTTGAGCACTTTGAAAATTACTTCAACATTTTCTCTAGACAAAGCAATATGGAGGGATTTGTAAGACCCATCAACAAATCACAATTTGAAGAATTTAGTGAAATTTCGTATGGGAAACATCCACAAAGCAGCCAGACTCTTCACTTGGTTATCCAATGTTATTCATCATTAAGCTGCTTCTCTCTTTTGGGTAATTCATTTGTATCAAATGTTTATTATAAGAAATTTTCTTGCCTGCATTCTTTATAGTATTTTTTTCCTTATAAAAACTCAAGATCTCCACAGGATCAGAAATCTTTCACCCCCTTCATAGAAAAGCAGCATCTAAGACTAGCAGCTTTGAGGATATTACATCCTGGCTAGGAAGAGGGCTAATTCCATGTTCTTTACCCTCTGTGTCTCCTGTTGATGTTCAATAAATGTTAACTACCAATAATAATATGCTGGTAATCAGAACTTCTCTTTATATAAACTAGTTTGTCTCAACCTTGTTTTTTTACCCCATGCCTTCTAGTAATTGTCTAACATTTTCCCTGCTGTTCCTGTCTTTTTAATTACATTCTCCTGACATGAGTCTAACAGCATCTTAAAACAAATGGAGGAAAGGCTTAATGCTTTCTCCACAAAAGGAACAGCAGGGTGCAGGTTCCTAGCAGTCAGAATAGCAAATTTCAAAGGAATACACAAGGCCTTGAGCTCCTTCCTCATAGAAGAGAATCAGGAAGAGTGAAAGTACTGGAAGAGGAAAAGGGAATTAGCTCATATAACTTTATACATGTGGACAATTACCGCTTTGTTTTATTTAATCTTCATTGTATTGGGAAGAGTTGATGCATTATAAAAATTTGTAGCCACAAAGGAAAACATTTGTTTAGCATTAAGGGAGGGATAAAAAGACATAACACATGTGATTTATGGGCATCCATTAAGCATTTTTTTAAGTATAGAATAGAGTTTATTCAGGGCATGGGGAGGAGAGTTAAGAGGGTAGTAGAGCCAGAGAAAGGCAGAGAGAAAGAATAGAGAAGTGGAGGCGGCCATGAGCACATGGAGAGGGGGGAGAGAAATTCGGAGAGAGGGGAGAAGGGAATAGGGAGGAGTGGGGGAAGCGGCAAGAGGACAGAGAAGGAGCAGGAAGGCAAGAGCAAGAGCCAGAGCCCATTAAGCATTTTGATAATAGAAAACACATAAGTACACTAAAGGAAAGACACAAAGTTGACCCATATCTACACTTAAAACAGATGCCACTGATGGAAAAGACAAGTGTTCTCACAGCCCTGGCTGTGGTGAGGTTTTCTCCACAGCACCAGGATTTCAGACTTCAGGAACATTCAAGGGTGCCAAGGCTGGGCTAACTGCCTCATTATTTTATCTTGTTTCCCCACTCCTATTTTAACCACAAACACACTGTGTTGGACTTTGTTACTGTGGCAAAATACCTAGCAAAAACATCTCTAGTGAGAGAGATTTATTTTATCTCATGGTCTTCAAGGTCTCATTTATGACCTCTTGTCCTCTTGGGCTTGGACAGAACTTGATGATGGAAAGATGTAGCATACAGGGTTCTTTGCATTGTAGGAGCTGAGAGCCAGGGGTGTGGGTGGGGTATGTGGTGGGGTGGGGAGGTAGAGGCAGTCAGAGACAGACAGAAACAGAGAATATGAATGAATACAAGAATGGGCCAGAGTGAAAGACAGTCCCCTGAGTTTTCCTCACTGACCCACTTCCTCCAAGGCAGCAGCCTCACCTCCCACTTTTCATTGTCTCCCAAGAAACCATTTCACATTATCAGCTTTGTGTGTGTTATCTACTTAGTACACTGTAGATACTCAATGTGGTAATGATAAACATTGTCAAAATTCCCACTGTAGTTAACTCTGGACTAAAGACTGTTCAAGTGGTCTGTTCAAGAGAAAAAGACTACACTGATACATCTGAAACAAATGTCTTTCTTTTATTTTGTTTTACTTTCTCTTTTTGATCATTCCTTAAGGATCAACATTTACATTTGAAAAATATGGATCAACATACAGCACCAAGCGTGAAGCAAAGACTCTTGAAGACCATCCGAACTGTGGAGAAAATGTAACCACAAAATTTATATAACCTTCAAGAGCATACATCCTTGTTTTTTTGTTTGTTTAGTTGGGTGGTTGGTTGGTTGGCTGGTTGGTTGATTGGTTGGTTGGTTTGTTGGTTGGTTTTGGGTGGTGTGATACTATGTAGTGTGGTGTGCTCTGTGTATCTGTTTGTCTGTCTGTCTATCTATGTGTGTGTGTCTGTGTGTGTGTGTGTCTGTGTCTGTGTGTGTGTGTCTGTGTATGTGTGTGTGTGTGTGTGTGTCTGTGTGGCTGTATTCACACATACAGACCAGCAGACAACCTTAGTTGTCATCCTCAGGAAGACAGTTCATCTCTTATTCAGGAACATTAATTGGCTGACAGCTCACTGACAGTTAGGCTAGACTGACAGCCACTGAGCCTCAGGGAACTTCTTACCACCAACAGTGGATTCTAGGGGTCAAAGTTTACTTTTCATTCAAAGAAAACATATTACCAATTTATCTATGTCCCTTGCACCCTCTTTATCCATTTTTCATTCAATATTTGTTGAGCATTACTGCTATATACAAGGAAATTTTCAATAAAAATTAGAGTCTTTTCATTTTCAAGATTATAGTTTGAAGAAACACTCTTTTGAAAATATAAAAATAAGCATTAAATTCCTAATAGTAGAAAATGACAACTGTGATGAGTGCTATACATAAAGTAGGTTGTTGCATAAGCTTTATAATAAAAGAAACTCATTTTATTTACAGAATTATGACTTTTTGAGTCATAAACTGTCATTTTGCTTTGTAAACAATAATAAAGTTTAATTGGAACCATTTTTCCTTTTTATCATATAACTTATGGTATAGAATGTACATATTTTCTATACATTGGTAAAAATACAATCCACCATAAGCATAGTTCATTTTCAACATTTTGTCCTTTATATCTTCAATATCATGAAATAAATTCAAGTTTCTTCTACTGTGAGATCATTTTCCCAGTATCACTTCCTTGGGGCAATCATTTTTTAAAAGACTCTTTTTATGGTGTTACCATCCACTTCAGCTCCTTCAATCTTTCTCCTAACTCTTACATTGGGATCCTCAACCTCAGTCCAACAGTTAGCTGTATTCATGTTGAATTTGAATCTGTCTCAGTCAGCTGCTGGTAGAGTCTTTACTGTATGCAAGCACAACATGGCATCAGTAATATTGTCAGGGTTTGGTACCTGCCCATGGAATGGACTCCAAGTTGGGAAGATCAATAGTCAACTAACCTGGACCCTTGGGAGGTCCAGAGACCAAGCCACCAATCAAAGAGCATATATAGTCTGGTCTGAGGACCCAGGCACATATGTAGCAGAGGACTGCCTTGTCTGGCCTCAGTGGGAGAGGATGTGTCTAATCCTGTAGACCTGATGCCCCAGGGAAGGGGGACTAGGGGTAGCACCCTCTCAGAAGCAAAGAAGAGGGAGATGGAGTGACGAACTCTAGGATGAGGGACCAGAAGGAAGGGCAACATTTGGGATGTAAATAAAATAATCACTAAAAAACCTTTTTCATTAGCATTTGATAATTGTCCAAAATAATGTCTTTGGATGGTCCTTTCATAAGTCCATATAGTGCACATTGATCATGTTCAACTCCCAGCATTCTCATGTACCCCCCTTTTGAATTGGTAACTATTGCAAACAGCATAAAATGAAAGGGGGGAGACAAATTAAGTGACTATCTAGTAGTATATTGGAAAGAAATCCTTTCAATCAAAAGCTTTTTTTCAGTTTTTTTTTTTTTGCTTTTTATTAGCTCAAGTATAGATACACACCTGAAGCATAATCTACATAATATACAGTATGCTAATAAAAATGAAAGTCAAGCATCCCATTTTTGGTTTTCCAGCATTGTCCTGAGATTGGTACCAGAAACAACAACCTGATTAAGATGACCCGAAAGTAAAGTCTACTATTTCACTAGAATGTTCTGGAATCTATTTTTTCTAGGTCTTCTGACAATTTTAAGAGCTGGCAAATTGACCCAGTAACTTCATCTACCATAAAGTAGGGTTATCTTCTGGTAAAAACACTCAGGTTGGCTATATATAGACCGAATATTAGTGTTGTAAGATGGAGAAGAAATAGAGTATAGAATCCACATCTAGATATCACACATAAACTTTTAAGAAATAAAGTACTTATTTTAAATTTAATAATTAGTTTCATAGAATGTCTCAAAAGGAAAACAAACTTTAAAATCTTTACTAAATAAATTTAGAAGTTAATCCTAATGCATCAATTTATAATCAGTAACTAAGAGACAGAAAAAATGGAAATCTATGTATCGGATTCTAAGTCAGTAGATGGAGATCACTGTATGACATTCATGCTATGCTTTCAGATCTTCTGTGTGCATTGAATCCAGGAGCTGGCTGTCATAGCAGAACCCATTTTTTTGAACCCTGTAAAGAGAATCTGATAGGCTGTGGTTAATATGCATAAATTAGCACATTTCCCTATTAGGTATAAGTACTGAAAAACAGGAAAGCTTGCCCACACTCTAATTAAAAATATTTTTAATGAGGAGCTTTATAAAAATCTAAATGTTCTCATGCTAATTTCTCCCAGATACACAGAGTGCTCTATCTGTTCAAAAACAACAGTCCCATGCAGTAGACATGAGGAATTTTTATCAAACCATCAGATCTGATTGGAAGTAACATTGTGTTTTCTGTTCTCTTAACCCCTGCCACACACTGTCTTAAGGAGAATGGATTTTTATCCAACATAACCCATATGCCAATGGGTTCAAGTACTTCCTTTATAATATGGATGAGGAACAGGAAGTTCAAGGAGATTTACTACCACACATCTAGAAAAGGGGCTAAAAGAAAGTCTTGTTTTCTCTGTAAGATACAGAAGGAAGCTTCTGGTGCCCAGCTTTGCCCCCAAACCCCCACCAACAAATATGATTCTGACCAGGTCTTACTTACCCACAGCACTTTCTTCCTCCTCAACATAATGGACAAGCAAATCCTAGCTCTGTGGCTAATTTTCCCACCACAGTTTACACCTCATGTATTAGAGCTAGAAGCGTTAACCCCCTCATCAGTGTTTAGTGGTTGCACTCAGAATAGTCACAAGGCGCATGAATCCTCCCCCAAAACTCCAAGAACTTCTTTCCTGCATTTATATTTACCATTTTATGTTTCCGATCTAGATTTTATTTAGCCACTCTCATGGATATTTTCCGTACTGTCCACTCCATTTATTTATTACCCTTTATTTTTTGAGGAACAATAAAGAGAGTTCTTGATTTTAGACATTTGTCCAGATATTTATCATGCAGCTGCTGAGTAGATCCATGTTACACAAGCAGTCTACCACTGAGCCACACTCTGGTACTGAGAATTCTTGATTTGACCTTGATTTTAGCTTGTGTTCCACTGATCCCATTTCACTTGGTTCATGGTCTTTTTAAACATCAGGCTAAGTTCAAAGAATACATGACTAGAGGCACTTGATTTCAACATTTATGAACACGCATTTATTCTGAAAACATAAATATATTTTAAATAATCAATATATGAGATTATATTTTAAGAGACTTTCATGTTTATTGTTTATCATAGGAGAGCAAATGCTAAAGGAATGTTATTCTTTGTGTTTTTCTCTAAGAGCATTAAAGATCTTGTTTGTTCCTCTTTACTTCTTTTCTTCACTTTCTCCCTATACCTAACCTTGAACCTTCATTCCTCTACTCTAGAGAATACAATTTTGAGTGATCTTCTCTGTACTCTCCAACATTTTTTCACAACAACCCTTCCCCCCTCACTTGCTGTCTTTCCTCCTTCATTAGCCCACATGAGTTCTACGTTCTGTAATCTGGAGCCCTGGAAATGTGGACTCCCTTACTTCCAGAGCCTTATAGCCTATTTTATGCCACTGAATTATTGGGTAGTCTTATGAAGCTATGGATCCTATATCATAACACTATATAAAGCTTGAATATATTGAAATGTAGGTAACAAAATATTAAAATAATGTTACTTTGTAATCATATTTTATCAACGTATTAAATAACATATCTAGTGATGGAATTATCAATGCTATGTTGACAAATGCATAATTATCACAAATTATATTTAATTGATATGAAAAACAAAATATGATACACAATTCCCTAAATAAATACATATGTAAAGAAAAGAGTCCTAAATTTTTATTTTGATTGGCTCATCAATAGCCATGAAGGAGATGTTAATCAACCTAATTAAATATAAGCTTAAAGCTCCTTGTCTTATGACAGAAGAAGCAGCTGTTCTGATTAGTTTTTGTCAACTTGACACAAAGCTAGACATACCCAGGAAAAAGACATTTCAGTTGAGGAATTATCTCCATCAGTGTTTTGTGGGCATGTCTGTTGTCCAGTTCTTGATTAGTGATAGATTTAGGAGGACTTAGCTTGCTGTGGTCCGTGGCTTCCCTGGGCATGTGGTTCTTGGCTGCATAAGAAAATGAAATGAGCAAGCCTGGACAGAAAGCCAGTAAGCAGCATTCTTCCATCGCCTCTGCTTCATGTCTCCAGTTTCCTGCCTTGAGTTCCTGTCTCGACCTCAGTGATGAACTATTCCTGGAACTTAAAGATGAAATAAATCCTTTCCTCCCTAAGTTTTTATTTTCTTTGGTATTGGGATTTATCACAGTATATTATCTTTGCTAACTAACCAAAGATTTTTTTTTTCAAATATAGAAAATAAATGAGTGAAGTCTACAATGTTCAATATGGAACTACATCCATAAAATCTCACCAACATGGCTGCCTAATCATGTACAGAATGAAGACAGCAAAATCTACATGCTAACAGGGGTGGAGGAAAACCTGGAAGCCTCAACCCTATGCGAAGGACTATAGGCAATAAAAGAACATTGAGAGCAGGAGAAATAGTCTTCTCAAAGGAGAGCACACAAAATGATTATCTAATACCAAATTCTCAGCCCTGAACACATAATATATAATATGGATATACTTTGTTAGCAACAGTTTAAATTTGTGAACAAGATAGGTTTAATAGATACATGTCAGAATGTCATGGATGGACGATATAAATAAGCTAGTAAATAAAATAGACAAATAATGGAGTGATGTATATTAGTTGAATTAAATTTGGAAATAAATCAAAAATATTAATTACCTGAATTTCTAAAGTGTTTTATTGAACTGACATCCTTAAACCAATTGATGGATGATCAAGTGAGTATTTTTGAAAGAATATTGAGAATAAAGAATATTTGTTTCTCCCAGAAGAATTTGTCTGTTAGAAGAATATGCAACTAGAGAAAACAACAAAATTGTTTTAAAGCTGGTACATTGAATTTATTCAGTAGGAGACTCCTTGAAAGTTCTCCCCAAATACAGAGATTTTGAAAACTAGTTTGACTATATGTCAAAAAATAAATTATAGAGTTGGAGCTTAAATTCCCACTCTTTCATTTCTTAATTCTGCTATGTTAGGCAGATTCCTTTAAGCATGAGTATTTCTTATTTTTTCCCACTCCTTAAATGAGAACAATGTTAATGATAGCTACCCCCACAGAGCTATGGAGAAAGTAATTACTCCATATACACAAAAGTAATGAACGTAGTGCTGGGTACATTGAAGGCACTCAATATGTGTTGATTATATTTCAAAAAATATGAGTTTACTAGATCTACAAATTAAGATGCTAGCATTTAAAATCATCATCAAATGAAAGGTCTCCTATGGTCCCCCTTTTTTTCTCAGATAAATCATGTGTTTGTAGTTCTAGAGAGAAAGCTATAATTTGGCTCCCCATAAAATTTCTTGATCCTTAGATAATGCAAAGGCCATAACACTTCAGCATTCAGAGTACTAGGAGGCTGAGTGTCTAAACAGAGTACTTTGAAAGAATGCTGATTGCATTGTCTACTCCCTTCTTACTGCCTTGGTACAAAATAATTATACTCTTTTGAACACAAGGTTTCCACACACTGAGCCAGTTTCTGAAACTATGTCTTCTCTGTGAAGGCAGATCTTGGTATTATGAAATACAGTGTCATCTTGTTTTTCAGGAGACAAAAACAATGTTTAAAATAAGGAGCTTGAGCCTTTGCAGTAGCCTGTGGGGTAGCATAAGAGACTAGGCAGGGGTGAACCTGGCCTCAAGACCAAGAGTTCGCTTATGCATGCGCTCGCTGACTTGTAGCTGAACATGAAAAATGGAGAGAGGTGAGGGCTTTACACCAGTTTTTTCAGGGAAGATCTTCTGGCAGCCTGTGAAGAAAGGGCACAATTAGACTTCTGACTCTTTCTAGGAAACATGTATCTCCATCCTTCTTAAAAACCACATCTTCATCTTTACCTGAGGAAAAATGTTGGCCATGCTTCATCAATTGGCCTCTGTTTTTGAATAGACGTTTTGTTCATCCCTGCCTTTGCATACTTTGTCTTTGGAAAAGTCTTTCACAACTATCAAGCCGTCCTGAACAGCTTTCTGCTACTTCCCACTCAATCAAGCAAAAAACAACCACACAGCTGAACATATAAGCAAAGATGGAAAAAGTTGTAATTTGTCTTGACCTTTCCAGGAAATTGGCCTTCTCCTCTGTTGCTTCACTGAGTTTGCTCAAAAACATCCAGAGTGTACCCCATCGCTGATGTGACCCTTCTCTCCACAAACCACATCAAACTCCATCCTCTGATTTTGCCTTCATGTCCCTTTGCTCACTAGAGCTGATTTTCCCAAAATTCTTCTCTTGAAGAAGTCCTCATGGCCAGTGAGATATTATGTTTTTCTATCTGTTCCCATTTGCATTTCAAGAGGCCTCTCATGTTCTGTCTGTAGCCCACACACTGACATGGAAACATTTTTTTCCTACTCTCAAAAGTTTCCAAAACTACAAGACCTGTGTGTGGGAGCTCTCAATCATGGTGGTGCAGAATGAAAGGCAAGAGCGATTCCTGTAATCCAGTCATACTTAGAAACATAGTACTGTAAAATTACAAAGGCTATGTAAAAGAAGTGGCAAGTTCAAGTTCACGTTGAGTCCAGGTGGGTAAAATTATGTGTAATACAGTTATATGTCAGACAACAGACTAATGGGGCCCCCAGAGAATTGAGTATAGTCATTGAAGTGAATTAAACACTGCTATTAAAACCATGTCTGTGAATCAGATTCTACCCACAGTGCATGCACATTTTGTGCTCTGGAACAGGTCAAACTGCCCCCTTCTTTTGCATTTAATCCTTCCTTAAGGATGTATTTTTTCTATTACACCTAAAATATTAAGGTACTAATATTATAGTAATGCTAAGAACATATGTTTTTCTCACCCAATATCCATTCTTTGAAAAGGACCTGCCATTTGTTTCTAAAATGCATCTTAGAGTCATTTGAGTTTTTCAGACACAACTGCAGTAGGGCTAGGGAGAGTGCTGGTGTACAGTGCTTGTATTTCAATCATGAAAACCAGTCATGAACATAAAAACAACCCAGTGTGGTAATGCATCCTTATAGTCCAGTGTAAGAGAAACAGAGACAGGCATATCCCTGGAGCTCACTGGCCCACCAGCCAGCCAAGCATGATGGGAAGTGATAAACACTGTCTCAAACCAAAAGTCTATAACCCCTGTAGAACAACACCTGAGGCTGTTCTCTGGAATATATGTACCTCTGAACACTTGTGTAGGCTCACCTCAACATACATGTCATCCTTCCCCCTCCATATGAGAGATACAATTAATATGATTTTAATCACTTTAGGATTGGGTCCACAGAACTCTCCTAATTAATCTCTCAACCTTCCGAACTCTATGCTGTAGCCAACCACAGCAATTCTGAGTTTAGTCTTCTTATCACTACTTGCACATTCAATAACGTCCATTCTTATTGTCTTTTTATTTGGCTTCATCTCAGATGTTGATCAAGCTTGCAAATTAACCCAGAAGCTAGGCTTATGAATTTAGGATCATCTCATTTCTCTCTCTCTCTCTCTCTCTCTCTCTCTCTCTCTCTCTCTCTCTCTCT